>NC_134364.1:119390473-119690473 GCF_048569485.1 Anomaloglossus baeobatrachus
GTCATTTGTGCTGTAAGTCTGAGAGTTTCCGCAATCCTTTTAGACGCTCCAGCAGCTCCAACGTAAATTCCTGAAATGGAAAACTGGATTTAGCATTTTTTTTATCATACATTAATCGACAAAGAAAGTTTTGTTCAGTAAGGGCCGTTAAGAAACGCCGATCGATTATAAAACGGTCGATAGGTGATCATTTACTGGAAGTCAACAAATTCCCGATGGGAGCAGAAAAGAGTTGGTGCGACACCCGGTCAATTAGCCACATCTGTAATCTGTTGGCACTGCACGGGAGCCCTGAAGACCACTTCTTGATGGCATCTGCGGCTCACGTGTCATGATTCATGTATGGCTCTGTCCTGCCTCCGGGATTTAGGTCCCTTGAGGAGGGCCTGTTTGTTCTGGCCTCGTTCTGGGGGTCGCACCGCCATATCTTGGTGCTGCTACCTCCGGGACACCGCCAGTGATATTTTCGGCTCTGCTGCGTGCACTGTTCCTGAGAGAAGCTCTGTTTCTTGTTCTGCTACCTGGTATTGTTCTTCCCGAGTTTCGTCCCTAAACCCAACCTGACCTGACCTCTGTTTCCCTGGCCTGTCCTGACCTCGGTCCCTCCTGCCTGTCCTGAACTCCATCCCTCCTTCCTGACCTTACCTCCACCCTCCCGTCTTCTGGACTCCGGTCTCCTGTCCTGTGTCTTCTCCTCCCTCCCATGTGCTTACTTGCTCTCCCGGTATCCAACCTTGGCTCTGATCTTTGACTTTGGCTTGTTTTCTCCTCGGTTCAGATGCGACATCCCGGCATTGACCCTGACTAATCACTATCCCTACTCTAATTTTAGGGATCTCTTGTGGGCTTCTGTCTTACTGCACTCAGGAGTTCTCTTTCTACCTGAGTCTCAGCACCCCCTAGCGGTAGTTTGACATCACATTTGATTACCCGGCCCGGCACAACGTCACCTGTGCATCATGCCACAAAGATGACATCCCGCCAGGCCAGGTTAAAAGAAGAGATGGAAATACCGTTAGGCAGAGGTGGTTCCTGTCTAGCCATAACAAATTTATTGATGTGCCAGGGTCTTGCGAATCCATTTGTACCAACTCTAACAGAACAATTGTTTGGAGACCCCATACTGTATTGTTTTCAGCCCATACCGATAATTTTTCTGCTGGCTTAAACAATCCAATCACCCAATAACCGAGCATTTTGCTTGTTGGGTAGTTATTTTATTAAGGGACTCTGTCGGCACAGAAATGACTGTTCAAACCAAGCACAGGCGTTTGGTGCACCCTTGGTGTGGCTAAATATTTTAAGTGCACCTTCCCACCTGCTTGTTTTCCATCTATCTCCGCCTTTACGTCACCACCGGAGTCCGCTCCAGCGACTTCTGCTCCGATCACCAGGCGACGCCGTGTTCCTGCCGTGGATGGTGCTGGTGATGGGAGAGGAGTCGATGCCAGCGGCACCGGTGGGCGCAGGCTCCGATCATCCACTGGGCTGGGTTATCATGGGATCTGCAGTACCACTGGCTGACTGTGGGTGGCGTGTGTCTTCCAGCTGAAGTTGCCAGCGTTCAGCTACAGCCAATGAGACACCACACCCTTCTTATTCCCCCTCCTGTCTGCTGACCACTGCCAGAGATAGTTCTGATTTCCTGGCTCCTGGTCCGCCCTATTCTGTTTTGTGATTCCTGTGTGCTGACTTCTGCGTGTTTTCTGACTACCCTTCTGCCTGCTGTTTTTGTACCTCGCTGCCCGATCCGGATTTGACCTCTGCTCCGTTTTCTGATTACGTCCTTGCCTGCTGATTCTGTCCCTGTTCTGCTATTCCTGGTTTGACCCTGCCTGGTGACTACTCTCATCGGACTGCAGCCTTCCACAGGTAGTGATCTCCAGGGCCCTGTGTAATTCCAAATCCCTGTATAGGGGTTAAAGGGTTTCAGGGTTCTGGGGGTCCTGCTTGGTGAGTGGCTTCCCTCTAGTCTGTCCATTACATTCCCCCTGAGTCTGTTGATCCAGGCAGGCGTTACACCGCCCTTCTCTGACTCTATGAGGCCAGAGCTGTCAATCAAAGAGGAGAGGATGGAGATAGAGGGAAAACAAGCAGGTGGGAAGGTGCACTTAAATATTTAGCCACACCAAGGGTGCACCGAGTGCCTGTGCTTAGTTTGTACAGTCATTCTGTGCTGACAGACTCCCTCTAACAACTGCGCTTGGATGTTTGCTGATTGTTGGTGCAGCTTAATACATCTTTAAGGCTGCATTCACATGTTGCATTATTTTTTTGCTGCCATCAACGTATCATAGAATCGCAACGTTTTCTCCAAATATTGGAAAATTGCAAATCAGGTAATGTGACGGCAGCGTAAAAATCCAATAGGCAAAATACAAATAATACTCAGATCATTGCCCCGTGGGGTCCTCCGTTCTATTGAGTATTAGCAAAGATTTCCTATCACCTTTTTTTCCAGGCAGGTAAGGCTTCGTTCACATGGTCCGTGAAAAAGTGGAACTTTAAACTGACAGTATTTGCAGCAATGTAATTTAATTTGGCTTTTCCGATGGCAATTTTTTTAACATGGACTAAATGTCAATGGATGAGTTGCCTATTCAAGCCGATTGGTGCACAAAAAAAACCATCAGATCCCAAGTGGATCATCTGTTTATCTTCTGATTGTTACAGATTCATTGCCTTTATTACCATAGGAAACGGTATTTGGTCATAGGTATATTATGTATTGCATAAAAAGTGCCGCAACAAGCTCTATCCTTCTGCAAATTGGTGGTGATCCTAAAATCCCATCACAATTAATTGAAATGTGATGTAATATGTTGATAGCAAATTGCAGTGCTGTAATATTACTTTGCATGCTGATGGCGGTGTTACTCACTTCTGTGGGTCTGGTACACTCCTGAAGGATGTCCTGAGGATAAAAATAAGAACTATTGAGAAGACAGATATAAAAAAGAACAATGCTCCTGTTATTGTCTGCAGCGCTGACATCATGTCGACAGCCAATCAGTCGGGTAAGCGGCTAGTGCCGTCTACTCGGGCAGAGTCGCTAAGTTATTGGCCGCAGAACTGTCATGATGTCAGCGCTGCAGGTGATAAACATCAGGAACAGCAGCAGAGATTCAGCACTGGGCTGTCACAATGACTATGGGATAGCCGGCAACCGGGGCTGCTAAGCTGTTCCTCAAACTATGGGAACTTATGTTATCCCTAATCTCAGGGATACTCCTAAAGGTGGAGATGTCTGAGTCTCCTTCCTGACCCTGCTCTTGAAAGGGAAGTAGTGTGTAGAAACCCACAGATAAAGACAGGCAAGGGAAAACTAAATCTCTATCACTCAGCACGCACACACACAAAGGTAAAGACAATAAGAGATTCAGAAAGTACAAAACAACAAGTGTAAACTCCACAATTGCAAAAAAAACAATAAGCACAACTTTCAACAGAGAGTATGTGACACCACACCGCACAGACCATAATAGAATAAACTATAGCAGGCGTGGGTACAATGATTCTACCAGCATAAATAGGAGGAGAGCAGATGTGATAGGTGTGATGCTAAACTGATGCAGTTCAGGGCTGAACCACCAGGTGTCGCCCAAGCACAACCAGATAGGATCTAATAGAAGAAAACCCTAGGTGGCGCAGAACCTAGGGGAGAGTAATCAAACAGGCCGAGGTCGATGCACTGAAAGGTAAGTGTGACGCTCCTGAGGCTTCAGTCGCCACAGAGGTACTGCACCTTATCCAAAGGTGTGGTATTCCATCCTGGGTATGGAGGAGGTCACCACAGGTTCATGCAAAGAACAACAACCTCACTCCGAAACACCTCATCAAACATGGCAAGGGAGTGATTATACCCGAAGCCAGGCCGGGGTGGAGTTTTTTTTAGAGTGGGAACATTCAGTTTGTGTGGAGTGTGGAGGAAGAAGGAGGAGAGAGGAGCAGTGGAGGAGCAAAGACCCAAGGCCTGGAGCTGGTACCACTCGGTCCGGGCACAGACAGAAGGGGTCCATGAAGACCATGGGAAGTGCAACATCTTCCCGTGGACTTGTTCCACATAGAATTACAGGTGGAAGGACTTGGCCGCAACTCGGGGACTGGTCCCTGGGCTAGAGGAGAAGAACCTACGTACTCCACTAGGAAAACCAGCGGCTGAGGTGACAGCAAGCACTGAAGCCACATCCGCACACAAATTCACTGGAAGGTGACCCTAAAGGACCAAGGGATAGAGTTTCACGCCACCCAACAGAGTCCACGGGCACTGGCACAGGGTTCAGTGAGCAAGGGCGCAAGGCAGGAGGGCGAAGCAAGCGCAGGAAGACGACCAGGGAAGGTACACTTAAGAAAGGTGCACCGGACAAGACCTCCGAACTATCTGGGATCGGCTGGAGCCCATCACAGTGAATCTTGGCACTCCAAGGGCGGTCACTGGCATGTTGTGTTACCTTGGAACCTGCTACAGTGAGTAAAAACCTTGAAACTGCATCCCTGTGTCGCTCCGTTATTCACCTGCGCCTCCGGCCCTGCAGCCCCCGCCATCACTGACTACTACTCCCATCCGCCCTGGGGTTCAGCTCTACATGTGGAGAGCTACATCATCTAAGCTGCGTCACCATCTGCCCCGGGGAGCCCCATCTTGCAGCGGCAGCACCTAACTTGCCGTAAATGTGGCGCCCCTGACCTGGTCAGGCGCCACTGAGTACTGCAGCCCTGCAGGGTCATTACTTTCAGGTAATCCAAAGGCTGGAATAGGGTGTGTACGCACAGACACATAGCAACCAGGTCTCCCACACCTTATAGGGGACCCTTGGGCAGACCCAAGAGGGGGCTTGCCTCCACATCTCATCTAGGGGTGTAGGGGAGGGGCTGGAAGCTAAGTTGCAGTGGCTGTCAGGAAAGTAGGAGGAGCTAGCCAGTCTGGTAGTGCAGAAGCGCAAAGTGTGGCCTGAGAGAGGGACGCGCGCGAACACGCTAGTAAAACCCTGCACGTGAAGTAGTCGTTAGCGGGGGAGAACGGTCATCAGCAAGTCAGTCAGAAAGACACCTGAAGAGAGGTGGTCGAGTACAGGGAATCCTGGTGACTAGGCACGCACGGGGAACAGGTCCCTAGAGTAGACGTCTATTAATTGATCTGCTAAACTTGCCGGTGAGGGGAACTACAAGAACCTCACCAACCAACTAGAGTCTGAGCCTCAGCAGCAACGAGGGGGACCATAAGGGGGATCGAGCCTGGAGCCATCTCCCTTGGTCCACGCTGCCGGCAAACGATCCAAAAAGGGGAGAAAAGGCAGTAGCGACTTCCCTGGATGAATCCCACGGTACTTCAAGTCAGGGGTTATCCGAAACAAGAAGTGCTAGGAAGGCGAGTTAACGATTACCCTTAGACCGGCCTAAAGGATACCTGGTTCCACCTGGTTTATCTCCGCATCGCCCGGGTTACCTCACAATACCATCAAAAAGTGAGTAAAGAACAGTTGAAAGACATCTTGGACTGAGACTGAGTTATTCTGGGACCTGTTGTTCCACACACCCGATCCCCTTGTGCCAGCCTCACTCACGGGAGGCTATACCATCAGACTGCAGACTCCATCAGCCCCAGACGCTCATTTAAACCTGCAGTGGCGGTCACCCATATCCCTGACCGCACACCGTGAGTGGCGTCACGACTCCTACATATAACACTGACATACCTGTTGCCAGAAATACCCAAGAGGTGGAGACCCCGTGGAGTCCCTGAAGGTGGATCGATGTCCCTGGGGCGACCGCTGCAGGTGGGCAACACACATACCACAGGTGGCGTCATGAATAAACTGTCTCATCCCCTTCCTATTCCCTAAACAACACCGTCGGGGTCATGGAACCGGGCCACGCTACCGCGGCGTGCCGGAGCCAGACCCGTGATCTGATAACCAGTCACCCAGGCCCCGGTGCGGGCGTGTCATAACATTAGGACAAACGGAAAAACCGAGACAGAGTCAAAGCACAAGCCAAAGTTGGTACACAAAGGGAGTCAGTCAGTAGGAAGGGATTAACTAAATAAGCGGGATGGGAATGAGAGGAGAAGGTGGGTAACACAGAGGGAGGTAAATGGAGGGAGTAGGACAGAACACCGGGAAGAGCAGAACAGAATTAGGGGATGAGATGGAGGGGGTCACGGGGGAGGTCAGGGAATGCAAACACGGGCAGAGGGAGGAAGTCAGGAGAGACAGAGGAGGGGAGCAGTAGCGGGACAGGATCAGGGAAGACACAAGCAGATCAGAGCCGGGTACTTGCCAAAACTGGAAATATCACTGGCAGCGCAGCAGCCACGGCTCCGTAATAAAGCAGAGGGGGTCCAAATCGAGGTCTGGAGGAACCCACCCATGGGTCAGGGATAGGCCGAAAACCCGGAGGGGACAAAAAGGGTAAGTCAGCTCTGCTAGAAACTGGCTCTGCAGGACGGTGGACGATGCAGAGCATGGTCATGACAATAGGTTTCCCCCACAACATATGATTAAAGTAACAAGTAGACTGCCAGACATGAACTCTTGCTAGCCTGCCTGTGAATCAGCAGACAGCAGGTCGATGCCCGAGTCTGCCTGTGTTGATCCAAGATTTCAGAGAAATCTTTGGGTGGAGTGTCAGAATTGAGCAGAACCCAATGCCACCATGACAGTCAGCAAAGTTTGTGCAAAACGCTATGTGACATGGACCCAGGGAGAGTGAGTAGCCGGAAAACCCCCTTAAAAAGTCAATTCCCATTTTAATATATACAGTGCTTTGTGAATGTATTCGACCCCCTTGAATTTTTCAACCTTCTCCCACATTTCAGGCTTCAAACATAAAGATAAAAAAACGTTAATGTTCTGGTGAAGAATCAACAAGTGGACACAATTGTGAAGTTTAATTAAATTTATTGCTTATTTTAAACTTTTATAAAAAATAAATAACTGAAAATTGGGGCGTGCAATATTATTCACCCCCTTTAAGTTAATACTGTGTAGCGCCACCTTTTGCTGCGATTACAGCACAAGTCGCTTGGGGTATGCTCTGCCACAACACATCAGACTCTCTCCTACCTTGACAAGCTTCATAAGGAACCTGAAGACCCACCTCTTCCGACAAGCCTACAACCTGCCATAACCCTCAGTCTGATACAGCGCCGCACAATCAGCTCTACCCTCACCTACTGTATCCTGACCTATCCCTTGTAGACTGTGAGCCCTCGCAGGCAGGGACCTCTATCCTCCTGTACCAGTCTGTGCCTTGTATTGTTTATGATTATTGTACTTGCCCCTATTATGTATACCCTTTTCACATGTAAAGCGCCATGGAATAAATGGCGCTATAATAAATAATAATAATAGTACAGTATGTCTCTATCAGTTTTGCACATGGAGAGACTGAAATTCTCGCCCATTCTTCCTGTGTAAACAGCTGGAGCTGAGTGAGGTTGGATGGAGGCGTTTGTGAACAGCAGTTTTCAGCTCTTTCCACAGATTCTCGATTGGGTTCAGGTCTGGACTGTGATTTGGCCATTCTAACACCTGGATACGGTTATTTGTGAACCATTCCATTGTAGATTTTGCTTTATGTTTGGGATCATTGTTTTGTTGGAAGACAAATCTCCTTCCCAGTCTCAGGTCTTTTGCAGACTCCAACAGGTTTTCTTCAAGAATGGTCCTGTATTTGGCACCATCCATCTTCCCATCAATTTTAACCATCTTCCCTGTCCCTGCTGAAGAAAAGCAGGCCCAAACCATGATGCTGCCACCACCATGTTTGACAGTGGGGATGGTGTGTTCAGGGTGATGAGCTGTGTTGCTTTTACACCAAACATATCATTTGGCATTGTGCCCAAATAGTTCGATTTTGGTTTCATCTGAGCAGAGCACCTTCTTCCACATGTTTGGTGTCTCCAGGTGGCTTGTTGCAGACTTTAAATGACACATTTTATGGATATCTTTGAGAAATGGCTTTCTTCTTGCCGCTCTTCCATAAAGGCCAGATTTGTGCAGTGTACGGCTGATTATTGTCCTATGGACAGACTCTCCCACCTCAGCTGTAGATCTCTGCAGATCATCCAGAGTGATCATGGGCCTCTTGGCTGCATCTCTGATCAGTCTTCTCCTTGTGTGAGATGACAGTTTGGATGGACGGCCGGGTCTTGGTAGATTTGCAGTGGTATGATACTCCTTCCATTTCAATGTGATCGCTTGCACAGTGCTTCTTGGGATGTTTAAAGTTGTGGAAATCTTTTTTGTAACCAAATCCGGCTTTAAACTTCTCCACAACAGTATCATGGACCTGCCTGTTGTGTTCCTTGGTCTTCATGATGCCCTCTGCTTTACACAGAACACTGAGTCTATCACAGAGCAGGGGCATTTATACAGAGACTTGATTACACACAGGGGCTTATATTTATCATCATCAGTCATTTAGGACAACATTAGATTATTCACAGATCCTCAATCAACTTCTGGAGTGAGTTTGCTGCACTGAAAGTAAAGGGGATGAATAATATTGCACGCCCCAATTTTCAGTTTATTATTTTTTACAGTTTAAAATAAGCAATAAATTTCCTTCATCTTCACAATTGTGTCACTTGCTGTTGATTCTTCACCAGAACATTAACATTTTTATCTTTATGTTTGAGCCTGAAATGTGGGAAAAGGTTGAAAAATTCAAAGGGGCCGAATACTTTTACAAGGCACTGTAGGTATTTCCAAATAGAGCCTGTAAATAAAAGCAATTTTGCAATGTATTGCTTATTAAAATTTCCAGCCGTTTTACAGATAGTAATACTTTTGTTTACAGCTTGTCGTCTAGGAGACCGACCACCGCCGCTGTGTAGCAGGGGTGGCCAAACGTGTTCTATTTCTATTAAGCTGGAAGCTGACCAGATTTGCTGCAGCACTCTATCAGCTCCTAATCCCTGCCAGCATCAGTTGGAAGGTGGTCGGTCTCCTAGGCAACAAACGGTAAACAAAACAAAAAGTGTAAATATCTCAAGAACAGCTGCAAATTTTAATTAGCAGTAAATTGCAAAAGTGCTAGTCTTTGCAGGCACTATCCCATAATATAATATCCATCTATGACGATGGGAATAATTGCATAGCATTATTACTAAAATAATTTGGATCTGGGAATTATAATATAAATATATAATTTGTTTTTTGTTTTTTTTTAAATAAACTGTAGATCCAATACCTGAAGTCTAGATTTTTTCTCCTCAAATGAAAGATCCAGTAGATCATCAATATCAATGTCGGGCTCTGCAGCTTCATCCCGCAGCTCCTCCTGTTAAAGGACATGTAGCGCAAACATGTAATTTTGATTGCTAGCAGAGCGTACGAGTTACTTTTATTGGAGAAACAAAATACTGGTCTGTTAGTCATTTTATATACTGTAGGTTATAGACATTGAAATTTTTTTTTAATAAAATATATATTTAAAGGGATTGTCCGGGACGCCATCCAGACCATCTCACGTTTTCCCGAGTGCTCCGGTGTTCTCGATGAGAGCTGACAACAGACAGGTTTGGCATTGACTTATATATGGGAGAACAAAAGGATCGTCAGTCGGATATTGGACACACTGGATCCCCAACTCTCTCAATAATAATAAGATGTCACCTACAAGGTACCTGGATGATTGTTTTTTTGTGATACTAACGTAGGGTCTATATTCCGATGATAACTAATAACAACTCCCCATATCTCTTTGCTATTGTTGAGGACATACAGGGAGTTGTAGGTTCATGTGATACAATTGTATACGGGGCTCTTATGACAATACAATTGATCGTTGTACTAAGCTTGGTGATAGATCTATGTAATAATGATGGTTCTGGTGATGTATTCTTGCACTGATGGTGATACTGCATTTCTGTTCTGATGGTGCTTGTAGTGATGTACTCTTGTACTGATGGTGTTTCTAGTGTTTTATCCATGTACTGATGGTGATTCTGGTGATGTGTCCATGTACTGATAGTGGTTCTGGTGATGTATTCCTGTGCTATTATTGGTTCTGATCCTGTAAACATGTAACAATCCATAATATAAGTTAATTACTACATCTGTACTTACTGTTTGTTAGGGGGATGTATTATAAAAATGCAGCACTGTAGCATGTGTAGCACCCCTGAGCCACACAGAGCACTACTAGGTAGCGCATCCTCACCAGGATGCAGGGCGTATCCCCAGGAACCTGGAACACCAGTGCCAGTAACACCTAAACACACCAAAATCCCAGTTTCCACTCCACACCAGGGGTCATTGGCTAGTTGGACACAAGGGCATGGCCACCTAGAGGGCGGAGCCAGACCAGAGGGACTAGACAACCTGGTGGGAGGGGACAGTTAGTACAGAGTAGAGAGTGAAAGTTGAAAGAGGTGCCTGAGAGCTGGGTCGTGTAGTGACCCAGGGGCACAGGAGAGTGGTCGCCAGGGCGGGTTTCAGATGGCCTCGCAAATATCTGCACAGTGAGGGGACCTTCACGGACCTTACTGACCCACAGATCCAGTGACACCAGCAGTAAAGCAAGGATCAGGGTTCGGGACACAAACCAGCCCTCCAGGGTCCACACTGCCCGCCGTACGGACAAGGAGACTGCCACAACAAGGGACAGTTGGGCCCCAAACCACATGAAGCTATGGGGACCCAACCACACTGAGAGTGCCGGGGACAGAGCAACCGAGTCATCGACTGGCACTGGAACTATAGGGACCTGAACCGCCCGTCTGAGGGTCAAGAGTGAGTAGAGACTGTTAACTACAACCATGGTGTGGCCTCCTTTATTACCGGTGAAAGTCTCTATTATACAAACCCCCAGGCTCAGCCCTACCTGCGGAGGGCCTATCACCACAGCTGCCATCACCACCAGCTCTAGGGGTAACCAACTCAGCAGCAGCGGCTCCACCCTATTAACCGCAACCCGCAGGTGGCGTCACACCAATGACTTTAATCTCCCCTGTAAATACTCCCCATTAAAAAGCCCCCAGGGCACGGGACCGGGCAACGGCCACCAAAGTGATATTCCCCAGTGGTAAACCTCCTGGGACTGAGTACCCCATTCCCTGGGCAACACACATGAAAAATCTTAAGAGTGTAATATACTCACTGTAAGGTTTCAGCTCTGCTTTCTGGTACCAGCAGTCATCACATAACCACTCATGCTATTTCCATATATACGGTCACTTGACAACTGGCCTCTTTTCCTGCTTTTCTCTATGAAGTTGAACTATGATGTAGTTTTTCCCTGAACATTGAGAGAATTAGGAAGAGCAGCTCGTTGGCATGTGACTAAGGGTATGATTCCACTTGCGTATGACTCGTGCGAGTCTTGCATCAGTATCACCCGGCACGGCGCACACTCTCCTGACAGGAGCGGGTTGGCTGCATGTATTTCCATGCAGCTGAGGTGATCGTGTCTGGAGAGTGTGCGCCGTGCTGGCTGATACTGATGCAAGACTCGCAGGAGTCATACGCAAGTGGTACCGTACCCTAAGGCAGAGGTCCCCAACTCCAGTCCTCAAGGCCCACCAACAGTGCAGGTTTTTGGGATTTCCTTAGTATTGCACAGGTGTTAATGTAATTACCTGCCCAGGTGCTGGTTCCAACAGCAGTGCAATGCTAAGGAAATCCTGAAAACATGCACTGTTGGTGGGCCTTGAGGACTGGAGTTGGGGAACCCTGCCCTAAGGGGTACTTTGCACACTACGACATCGCAAGCCGATGGTAGCGATGCCGAGCGCGATAGTCCCCGCCTCCGTCGCAGCTGCGATATCTTGTGATAGCTGCCGTAGTGAATATTATCGCTACGCCAGCTTCACACACGCACATACCTGCCCTGCGACATCTCTGGCCGGCGAACCGCCTCCTTCCTAAGGGGGCAGGTCGTGCGGCGTCACAGCGACGTCACACGGCAGGCGGGCAATAGAAGCAGAGGGGCGGAGATG
Source organism: Anomaloglossus baeobatrachus (assembly GCF_048569485.1). Lineage (NCBI taxonomy): Eukaryota > Metazoa > Chordata > Amphibia > Anura > Aromobatidae > Anomaloglossus > Anomaloglossus baeobatrachus. The sequence continues at coordinate 119,402,418 of NC_134364.1, forward strand.
AGTGGGACGTAAACATCCCGCCCACCTCCTTCCTTCCGCATTGCCGGTGGACGCAGGTAAGGTGACGTTCCTCGCTCCTGCGGCTTCATACACAGCGATGTGTGCTGCCGCAGGAACGAGGAACAACATCGTAACATCGGTCCTTCCGAAATTAGGGAAATGACCGACACTACACCGATCATACGATTTCGACGCTTTTGCGCTCGTTAATCGTATCAAAAACGATTTACACACTACGATGTTGACTGCGACGCCGGCTGTGCGTCACTTTCGATTTGACCCCATCGACATCGCACCTGCGATGTCGTAGTGTTCAAAGTACCTCTAAGTGTGCAAATTGCATATGGGTGGTCTCATGAGGTCGACTCAACCATGTAAACTGTGCATAGGAGGGGGTGCCAAACTGAATTCTATGAACTCTCTATGCTACCACATGACTACCACAGGGCAGACCCCTCTGAGTTGTAAACTGAGCAATAACCATGTGAATATTATCAGATTTTTGCACTGATTACAATTTCATCGACTTTACAAACTAATAGTAATGAGGAAGTAAAATAGATAAAAAACATTCTAATTTGCGGAGCTCAGATAGGAAAGAGCAAAGTTGAAGAATGCGTAAACTCTTTTTGAATTGTGGCTAAGTTGAAGCCTGGCCTGCAAAGAATGCAATCATACAATGATTTCTCAAAATGACAACATCAATAGAAAATAATAGCACATATTCATATACAGCTGTCAAGCATAAATACATGTATAATGTGTTCCGTGTTATTTATTAACATTAAACTTCATACCTGTCACATGGTCAGAATCACTTTTAAAGAACCAAGCAAAAAACCTATGATACACCTATGACAAATTTTTGCAGGGAAAAAAATACAGTAATACCTCCATACAGTGTACAAATAACACCACTATAAAGTGCCCACATAATACCGCCTTATAATGCAAACATGCTGTACATCCACATGACCGCTGCAGCCAATCTCTGGCCTGTATGTATAGCATGAGAACAGTGATTGGCTGAAGCTCGCACAATGGTTCACAACATGTGACTTTGCAGAAAAGTAAACAAATAACAGTAAAGGTGCCACCGAAGCTGCATGAGGGGAGCTGCAGAAATCACTCCATGGGAGTGCCTGGAAGTGGGCAATACCTGGTATCACTAATTACCTTTCCCAGAAATGATGTGGTATATTTGTGATTTTTTTTTCTATAATATATTATCACAAAATCAATTTATTGTTTTTTTTTTTACCACCACATCATCTTCATATTTCTATAGTTTAAATAAGGACCTTTATTAATTGTTAGGGCCAGATGGATGGGCAGACCCGGGAGGTGGATCCACTGGACCGAACTCCCCGAAGAGGGAACGGAGTCTGGTAGCCGGAGCACTTTAGGTAGCAGAACAGTCCGTGCACTTAGAACACAATGGAGAAGTCCCTGGGACCACGGGGTCACTGATGGTGGTCCGGGTGACGGAGCTCAGGTTCGGAAGCCGGGATGATGTCAGGCGGGGTCCGGAACCGTAGGAGCGAGATGGCGGGTCACCGCAGGGAACCGGGATGGTACGGACTGTCAGGATGGTAGATAGGCAGCGTTCGGGGTTTGAGATACAGCAGGACCGGATGGCAATGCAGAATCGGCTCTAAAAGAGAGAGAGGTAAGTATCTCACAGGAACACAAGGAGACCCGACTCCTAGCTTGGGAAACACGAAGAACAGGCCCCGCCCCCTTGGACATTAATCCCCTTTATACCCTGTACCTGTGTACATCATTTCCTGTCAGTGGACACTGGCCCTTTAAGAAAGGGTCAGTGACCGCGCGCGCGCCCTAATGCGCATGCGCGCGACCCGGGTGCCAGAAGCCAGGGCAGGAAGCTGAGAGGAGGAAGCAGCAGAGCCGGCCAGGGGCTGGGAAGCCGACGGGCGCCGGGAGCGGGGACCAGGAGGCCTGGGAAGCGCGGCAAATGGAGGCTGGAGAGCGGGGAGCGTGGCAGGTGAGCCGGGGAGCGGAGCAGAGGACCCGGGGAGCGTGACAGTACCCCCCCCACGCCCCCCTCCCCGCAACCGGGACAGGAAGGCACGGATCAGCGGAGTACCCACATTCTCCTTGGGCTCCCAGGACCTATCCTCAGGACCATACCCTGCCCAGTCCACCAGGAAGAACTGTCGGCCTCGTACGGTCTTCATGGCCATGATATCCCTTACCGCATAGATGTCGTCCTCAGCAATAGGAGGAGGAGCCGGACTGGCAGCAGCGGAGAAGGGACCAAGGACAACCGGCTTGAGCAGGGAGACGTGGAAGGAGTTGGGTATCCTCATCGTGGCCGGAAGCTGCAGTTTGTAGGAGACCTCATTGATCTTGCCGATGACTTTAAATGGTCCGATGTAGCGAGGTCCCAGCTTGTAGGATGGTAACTTCAATCGGACGTACTTGGAAGCAAGCCAGACGAGATCTCCCGGAGAGAAACATGGAGGATCCAGACGTCTCTTGTCCGCGTGTCTCTTCATCCGCAGGGATGCACGTGCAAGGGACGCCTTAACTGAGTCCCAAATGGTTGTAAAGTCACGGAGTACTGCATCAGCAGCAGGGATGTCCGAGGAAGAGGATACAGGCAATGGGACAGATGGCTGAAGTCCGTAGACGACATGGAAGGGAGAACAGGAGGAGGACTCACTGACGTGGTGATTATGGGAGAATTCAGCCCAAGGAAGAAGTGTGGACCAATCGTCATGATGGGCGTTGACGTAGTGACGTAAGAAAGAGGTCAATATCTGATTGACCCGTTCCACTTGGCCGTTCGACTGAGGATGGTAGGCAGAAGAAAAGTCCAGCGTTACTCCCAGATATTTACAGAGAGCCCTCCAGAAGCGGGAGGTGAACTGAGTTCCTCTGTCGGACACAATGTGTGATGGAAAGCCGTGCAAGCGGAAGATGTGATGTATATAGGCGTCCGCAAGTTTCTGGGCAGAGGGCAGTCCAGCCATAGGGACGAAATGGGCCATTTTAGTGAACCGATCCACCACGACCCATATGACTGTGTGTCCGGAGGACAATGGCAAGTCCGTAATAAAGTCCATCGCAATGTGTTGCCAGGGAACTGAGGGTATGGGCAGAGGCAGTAGACGGCCATATGGCAGGTGTTTGGGCGTCTTGTTCCTGGCACAAGAAGAGCAAGCAGAGACAAAAGAGGCGACGTCCGTGCGAAGGGATGGCCACCAGTAATGACGTACAATCGCACTCCATGTTCTCTTCTGACCAGCATGACCGGCTGTTTTCGAGGCATGGCCCCAGTGTAGCACTTTATGCCTGTCTGTCTCAGAGACATAGGTCTTCCCGGGCGGTATCTGGGCCAGGGTGACAGGAGCCACCGGAATAATCTTACTTGGACAGACGATGGGTTGGGATGTCTCCTCTTCCTGCTCCATGGGCATGAAAGACCTAGACAAGGCATCAGCGCGTACATTCTTGTCCGCTGGTCGGAAATGGAGCTGGAAATCGAACCGGGCAAAGAACAAGGACCACCTGGCTTGCCGGGGGTTCAGTCGCTGAGCAGACCGCAGGTATTCCAGGTTTTTGTGGTCCGTGTAAATAATGACGGGGTACACTGCTCCTTCCAGAAGATAGCGCCATTCCTCCAGAGCCAGTTTGACTGCCAATAGCTCTCGATCACCGATGGTGTAATTGCGTTCAGGGGCGGAGAAGCTCTTGGAGAAGAAACCGCAAGTTACCATCTTCCCGGAGGAGGACTTCTGCATGAGCACTGCTCCGGCTCCTGAGGAGGAGGCATCCACCTCCAAGGTGAACTGGCGGTTTAACTCTGGACGGTGGAGTACAGGAGAGGAGGCAAAGGCTCGCTTTAGAGAGCCAAACGCGGCGTCGGCCGCAGGTGACCAGTCCTTTGGATTAGCCCCCTTCTTGGTCAAGGCGGAGAGAGGAGCAGTCAGAGCAGAGAAGTGAGGAATGAACTGGCGGTAATAATTGGCGAATCCCAGAAAACGTTGGATTGCCTTCAGTCCAGAAGGAGGAGGCCAGTTGAGAATGGCAGAGACCTTCTTTGGGTCCATCTGCAGTCCGGTCTCGGTGATGAGGTAACCCAGGAAGGGGAGAGAAGACTGTTCGAAGACACACTTCTCGTACTTGGCGTACAGACGATTCTCTCAGTCTTTGTAGAACCAGTTGCACGTTCTCTCGGTGGGTCTGGAGGTCCGGAGAGAAGACAAGGATGTCATCCAGGTATACCACCACACAGACGTAGAGAAGGTCCCGGAACACGTCGTTCACTAATTCTTGGAAGACGGCTGGTGCGTTACACAGGCCGAAGGGCATCACGCAGTATTCATAGTGCCCATCACGAGTGTTGAACGCGGTCTTCCATTCGTCCCCCGAGCGAATACGGACCAGGTTGTAGGCACCCCGAAGATCCAACTTGGTGAAGACACGAGCTCCTCTAAGCCGATCAAACAATTCGGGGATGAGCGGCAGGGGGTACTTGTTTTTTACGGTAATTTGGTTCAATCCCCGGTAGTCTATGCATGGTCGTAGGTCGCCCTCTTTCTTCTTTACGAAGAAGAAGCCAGCTCCAGCAGGAGAGGAGGATCTCCGAATGAATCCCTTAGCCAGGCTCTCTGTGATGTATGTAGACATGGCCCTTGTTTCGGCTGGAGACAATGGATATATCCTTCCTCGAGGTGGTGTAGTTCCCGGGAGCAGGTCAATGGCACAATCGTAAGGACGATGTGGCGGAAGTACCTCTGACTCCTTCTTATCAAAGACGTCCACGAAGGACCAATAGGCTGAGGGTAGTCCCGGTAGGGTCTCTGGTACCGGAGGTCGCCGGATGGGTTTTATGGTCTTCAGACAGGTGTCATGGCAAGAAGACCCCCATCGAGTGATATCGCCAGTGCCCCAGCTGACTGAAGGTTCGTGTGTCCGCAACCAAGGAAGGCCCAGCAGGATTTGATGTGACATGTGAGGGAGGACGTAGAGAGCGATGTTCTCGGTGTGCAGAGCACCGATACGCAGTTCAAGCGGCTTGGTGAACCAGGAGATGGTGTCAGAGAGGGGTCTCCCATCCACAGAGGCAATCACAAGAGGTTTGGCGAGTGGAGTAAAAGGCACCTGGTATTTGTCCACCGTGGCCTGCTGGATGAAATTGCCTGCTGCCCCAGAATCGAGGTACGCCTCAGCCGTAAACCGCGTCTCTCCCGTTGTCACTTGCACAGTCCATGTAACCGGGTCTGAGAGAGTCCCAGCACCTAGGGTGGCCTCTCCTACCAACCCTAGGCTTTGGAGTTTCCCGGCCTCTCTGGACAGGCGCGTAGCAGGTGTGTGCCCTCTCCGCAGTAGAAGCAGAGACCCTTGGCGAGTCGCTCTGCTCGACGTTGTTCAGACTGTCGCACACGGTCGATCTGCATGGGCTCATGGACGGAGGCACCAGAGGTCGTTGACTGGAGTACGGCGGGCTTCTGTGGAGGAGAGGCATGCCGTACCGGACGTCTCTCACGGGACACCTCTTTGGACCGCTCCTGAAAGCGAATGTCCACTCGAGTCGCTAGGGTAATCAGGGCGTCCAGGGTGGACGGTACGTCACGTCCAGCCAGCTCATCTTTGATTCGACCTGAGAGTCCTTCCCAGAAGGCGGCGGTTAGGGCCTCGTTATTCCACCCGAGTTCCGAGGCCAAGGTGCGGAAACGGATGGCGTATTGACCCACCGTCAGAGTTCCTTGACGTAACCGGAGAAGAGATGAAGCAGACGCGGAGGCGCGTCCTGGCTCGTCAAAGGTGCCGCGAAAGGCCTGCAGGAACTCTTGGAGGTTCTTGGTCATAGGGTCCTCCTTCTCCCACAAGGGGTTCATCCACGCCAGTGCCTCGCCCTCTAGGTGAGACATTATGAAGGCGACCTTGGCTTGGTCGGAGGCAAACAAATGCGGCAACTGCGTGAAATGAAGGGAGCATTGGTTTATAAACCCCCTGCAGGTCTTGGGATCTCCGGCGTACCGGGGTGGTGAAGCCAAACGAAGTCTGGAAGCATCCGAAGAGGCTGCCACGAGAGCGGGAGCCGTGGATTGACTAGTGGAGACCCGGGCGCTGAAGATGTGACCGAGGCTTGTAGCGTGTTCAGGCGGGCGTCCACGGAAGTCATAAAGTTCAGCATGCGGGTCTGGACTTCACGCTGGCGTTGGAGTTCCTCTTGCAAGGCCGCTAGTGCTTCGGCGGGATCCATGGCCTGTTCTTACTGTTAGGGCCAGATGGATGGGCAGACCCGGGAGGTGGATCCACTGGACCGAACTCCCCGAAGAGGGAACGGAGTCTGGTAGCCGGAGCACTTTAGGTAGCAGAACAGTCCGTGCACTTAGAACACAATGGAGAAGTCCCTGGGACCACGGGGTCACTGATGGTGGTCCGGGTGACGGAGCTCAGGTTCGGAAGCCGGGATGATGTCAGGCGGGGTCCGGAACCGTAGGAGCGAGATGGCGGGTCACCGCAGGGAACCGGGATGGTACGGACTGTCAGGATGGTAGATAGGCAGCGTTCGGGGTTTGAGATACAGCAGGACCGGATGGCAATGCAGGATCGGCTCTAAAAGAGAGAGAGGTAAGTATCTCACAGGAACACAAGGAGACCTGACTCCTAGCTTGGGAAACACGAAGAACAGGCCCCGCCCCCTTGGACATTAATCCCCTTTATACCCTGTACCTGTGTGCATCATTTCCTGTCAGTGGACACTGGCCCTTTAAGAAAGGGTCAGTGACCGCGCGCGCGCCCTAATGCGCATGCGCGCGGCCCGGGTGCCAGAAGCCAGGGCAGGAAGCTGAGAGGAGGAAGCAGCAGAGCCGGCCAGGGGCTGGGAAGCCGACGGGCGCCGGGAGCGGGGACCAGGAGGCCTGGGAAGCGCGGCAAATGGAGGCTGGAGAGCGGGGAGCGTGGCAGGTGAGCCGGGGAGCGGAGCAGAGGACCCGGGGAGCGTGACATTAATAAGGACGCTACTTATGTACTACAGGAAAAAAATAATGTCCCTTATATTCCTTTTATGGTTCAATACATTTTATTGTTTATAAAGAAATATATTGAGTTTTAAAAAAACAACAACAACAACCAAAACAAACAAACAACAACTAAACATTCAAAGCAAAACTGAAACAAGTTACTGTATTTGGTGTTTTTTTACATCGATATTGAAGCTTTATATTCCAGTGGGATTATTGTCCTAAAATATAGTCTTTTTTTGTACAAGCTAAAAATATTAAAGGGGTACTCTTATATTGATGGCCTATCCTTAAAAGAGATCATTTATACCAGATCAGTGGGGGTCCGTTGACATTACTGTGGAACTATGATCACGTTGAATGAGGCTATGGGTTTATTATATAGAGGACTATGGGGTATGTATTATATTATATGGAAGACTGTGACAGGTGCATTATACAATATCGAGGACGTGCATTATAATATATGGGGGACTATGGGGTGCACTATACTATATGGAGGATTATGGGAGTACATTATAACATATGTGTCATGCTCCCTGGGTCCCGGTGCCGCCTGTCACTCACCGCTCTGGTTCCCGGTTCTTCTGCCCGCGGATGCCCTCCTCACTCTCCCTCCTCTGTGTCCTCCATGCCTCCTGCCCGCCGGTCCCGGCGCCTCCCTGTGACCCAGGACGCTCTGTCTGGTCTCCATGCATCTCCTGCACCGCTTCTTGCCCTGGTCTCCGGCACGCGAGCCTCGCGCATGCGCATTCACTCACCTCTTCTTAAAGGGCCAGCGTCCCGGAAACAGGATATCGTCAAATTCAGGTACAGGGTATATTAGGACTTCGTTTCCATGTGGGCGGTGCCTGATCAACGTGTTCCCATAGCTAGGTGTTCAGGTCCCTCTGTGTCTTGTTCCCAGATTAACCCTGTCTCTTCCGCAGAGTCCGTCTGCCGTCCTGACCTGGTCCCAGAGTGCCGATTACCCAGGAGGTGTCCCGGTGACTGTTTGCTGAGGATCCCACCATCTCCCGTCAGCCTGAACCCGTCACCTGAACTTTACCTGGAAGCTCCAGCCTGCACGTCCCGCTGGATCTGGACCCCGTCGGCTGTGACTACTCGGTATCTGTACCCGGTTCCCGTCATCTGTCCTGCCTACGGTGCTCGTTGGACTCAGAGACATTCCCGTACAGATCCCTAAAGTACTCTGATCCCGTATCCCTAGTGTTCCGGCTAACGTGCATCTAGGCCCTCCGGTGGGGTGATCGGACAGTCCCTGTATAGGGGTTAGCTCCGGGTTGCCCCTCTGGGGAAGTCCGGTGCATGGCCCAGTGAATCCACCACCAGGACGTAACAATATGGAGGACTATGGGAGTGCATTATCCTATATGGAGGATTATGGGAGTACATTATAACATATGGAGGACTATGGGGGTGCATTAGACTATATGGAGGACTATGTGGGGTCCATTATAAGATATTTAGAGGGCTATTTTATTGCCATTATTCATATGCAATTATACATGTGGGGTCCATCATACTGTATGGTGGGCTGTGGGTGCCATTATATTGTTTGGAGGGCTGGTGAGAGCCTTTATAAAGTATGGAGGCCATTATACTTGGGGCTATGGGGGGGGGGGTTGTCACAGTTGCCGATTATACTGTGTTGGGGGTCACTATACTTTGATTGGGGTAGTTGAGGGGGTTACCCTAGGGTCATCATACTATGCATGTGGAGGGCACTGGTGACGTATCATACAGTGTTTGTGGGGCACTTTTGTTAGCATTATACTTTATGGGGCAATGAAAGGGGAACCTAGGGGCTTGAATAGGAAGAAAATTATTTTGTAAAGGCTGAAAAGTTGGGACATATGCTATTATGTGACCCAACAGAATATTAACCCCTTCACCACCAATGATGTTTAGGTACATAATTGGTCATGTCCCTTTGATGTGGGCTCGCGCGCTGAGCCTACATTATTTCCCGCACATGTCTGCTGATCTGATCAGCAGACATGTGCAGCTAACAGGCGCGGGTGGATCTGAGATCCGCCAAAGTGTGTTAACCCGTCAGTTTGCACTGTCAAACTCTGACAGCGAGATCTAACGCACTCGGGCGGGGATCGCGCCTTTCCCCGTCACTCGATCCTGGGGCTTTTATGAGTTGTCTTGACAGCCGGGGGTCAGCTGATGAAAAAAAAGTAAAAATGACAAAATTAAGGTTTTTTTGGGTTGTGGCAACATTGCAATACAATGGAATAACAGGCAATCGAAACATCGCCTCTACCCAAAAATGGAATAATTAAAAACCTCGGAAAATGTTTTTTTCACTACTTAGATAAAAGTAAAAGTATACATGTCTGGTGTCTCTGAACGTGTACAGATCTGGGGAAAATTAATGCCAGGTCAGTTTTACCGTATCGTGAACTTGATAAATCACCTCCCCTCTCCCAAAAACACTTTTTTTTTGCAATTTCCCCGCACTTGGAATTTTTTTCCCATTTTCCTGTAAAATATTGAGCAGAATGAATGGTGTCATTTACATCTCTTCCAGCAAAAAACATATGGCTATATTGACAGGAAAATAAAAAAGTTATAGCTCTTGGAAAAAGGGGAGAAAAAACGAAAACAAAAAACAGAAAAAAAGGTTATTATTATTATTATTACTATTATTTAGGCCTCTTTCACACGCACGTGCCTCCGGTACATGTTTGGCAGTTTTCTCACGTACCGGAGACACGTACACACGTAGACCTAGGTATTCCTATGGTTTTGGACACGCGTAAGTATTTGCGCACGGAACATGTGTCCGTTCTGTACATACGTGTGTTTTTCACGCCGACATGTCCGTTTTCTCTCTGGCATCACGGGTGTCACACGAAACGCAGACGTGTCACACGTAACACACACAGACCACACAACAGATGTGTTCCGTGTGACACGCACCGGAGAGAAGACATGTGTCTATGAGAAAAAAACCAAACCTTTACTCATCTTCTCTAGCCCTGCTGTCTCTGCCGTTGCTGTCACTTGCTGCCGACCGCCGCTCATTATGCTCATTGAATATTTACTTCACTGCGGCCGGAAGCTGCAGCAGCGGGGAGTCGGCAGGACCGGAGACCGAAGATCAGCAACACGGACAGCGACGCCAGGGACAGGTGAGCAGAAAGGTCCCGTTCTCCGTGTGTTATCACGGAGAACACACGGAGAACACACATAGCCCATAAACACGGCTCACGGAGGGCAAAACGCACCTCTGACACGTCCGTGAAAAACGTGCGTGGTTTTTCTCGAACGTGTGAAAGAGACCTTAGGGGGTGAGGGGTAATTAGAACTTCTGCTATGGTACCCCATGATCTCTATGCACACCCCTGGCTATGAGTTTGAATATGTAATGTTTTTTGGCTATTGATTTACATATGCATTTTTTAGGCTATGGGTTTATATATGCTTTTTCTTTTAGGTTATAGGTTTAGATATACTTTTTAGGCTATAAGTTTGTATATGCATTCTTTTAGGCTATGGGTTTATATATGCATTCTTTTAGGCTATGGGTTTATATATGCATTCTTTTAGGCTATGGGTTTATATATACTTTTTAGGCTATAGGTTTGTATATGCATTCTTTTAGACTATGGGTTTATATATGACTAGAAGGTGGCCCGATTGTAACGTATCGGGTGGTCTAGAATGTGTATGTAGGTTAGCAGATTGAATAATAAGGTAATGAATGGACTGGATGGTTTCGGTATAATTTAGTTTTCTTATAATTGTTTATTGGTTTTAAAATGACAAACAGAAGGAACAGTTGTAATAGATGAGTCTAATGTGTAATGATGTCCATGGCTTGTAATGAAAGAAGGCCATGAACAGTGTAAAGTTAGGTAAAAATATGCTGATGCTGTGATGTGGCCCAATGCTGCTATGTGCCCCCATCATGGTGCAGCCACCATCCTGACATGTGACCTCATCCTGCGGGGTAATGTGTGCGGGGGGCGGAGTTCGGGGGGGGGAGCTGAGCGGGGCCATGGTGCTGAGGACATCAGTGCTGGGGACTGCATGGCTGGGGACAGGTGACTATTCGTGTCTGTGTGTGTTCAGTGTATACATGCGGAGGGTGGAGTGCGGAGGGTGGAGCCAAGTGGGGTAATGTGTGCGGGGTGAGCGGTGGGTATGTGTCGGCCGGGTTGCTGGTGTGGGCTCCCGGGCTGAGCCGTTGGTCGCAGGCTCTTTAGCGCGCGCAGAGTGGCGACGGTTGTCACTGTATTGACGTCATTTTGGAGCAAGACAGACAGACAGAATAAGGCAATTATATATAGAGAGAGATTTTTCTTTGAGGCTATGGGTATATGCATTTTTTTTAGACTATGGGTTTATATACAGTGGTGTTCACAAGTCCGGCATAGGATAAATTGATTTTTCAAGTTTTAAACGTTTTCTGTGGAATATCTTCGATGCTAATATGACATATTAGATATGGTTTTGTTCAGAAAACAATTTTGCATTCTCTCCCTGTAATATTTTTAGCTTTTTAACCAGTTTTGCATGAAATTATAGCAACAATATGGGAATTGAAAGCACAACTAAATATTGTACAGCTTCAGATCCAAAATTAGCCAATCACAGATGAGGTTCTTGTGACCAATCATAACCTGGATATGGCAGCCAATCACATTCCATTACATTGCCTCACATCTGCTGCTTAGTTAGTTTTATCTGTAGGTCTATCTAGTGAATCATACTAGAGCTTTATGATGGGAGCCTTCAGATTTTTGTCAGCGGAGGATCGTGTGCGAGTTGTGGTGCTACATGAAGAGGGTTATACTGGCCCCCAGATCGCAAGGAAGGTCGGCTGTAATCAGAGGACAGTTGTAAGAATTTTGCAGAAACATAAGCAGCTTGGAATTACCCAGGACAGGCCCAGATCAGGTCGGCCCAGAAAGTCAACTAAAAGGGAGGATAGATACTGATAAGAACATCCCTTGCCAATGGAAAGCTCACCTCTCCTCAGCTTCTACGAGAATGGCAAGAAACATGCAATATTGAGGTAGCAACATCAACTGTTAGGAAGAGATGTTTGGAAGCAGGATTGAGAGGGCGCAAGGCCCGAAAGAAGCCATTGATGACAGCCATACAGGGTGCAAGGCCCGAAAGAAGCCATTGATGACAGCCATACAGGGTGCAAGGCCCGAAAGAAGCCATTGATGACAGCCATACAGGGTGCAAGGTCCGAAAGAAGCCATTGATGACAGCCATACAGGGTGCAAGGCCCGAAAGAAGCCATTGATGACAGCCATACAGGGTGCAAGGCCCGAAAGAAGCCATTGATGACAGCCATACAGGGTGTAAGGCCCGAAAGAAGCCATTGATGACAGCCATACAGGGTGCAAGGCCCGAAAGAAGCCATTGATGACAGCCATACAAAGACAAAGGCGAAAACTGTGGGCATTGAAATATTCAAAATGGAGGAAGGAGGAGTGGGGAAAAAGTGCTATTTAGTGATGGAAGCACTTTTTGCATTTTAGGAAATGATGGCAAGTCTTATGTGAGAAGGTTTCCACATGAAGAGTACAAGCCAGAGTGTTTGAGCTTCTCTGTGAAACATCCGATGACAGTAATGGTCTGGGGCTGTATGGCAGCCAATGGTGTTGGAAGGCTTCATATTGTGGAGGGTTAATGCAAAAAAATACATAGACATCCTTAATAAGAAAATGCTGCCTTCTGCTCAACACCTGTTTTCAGGGGATTATATCTTCCAGGATGATAATGCTCCTTGTCACAGAGCTAAGACAGTAACGGAATGGAAAAAAAAAGAACAAGGTGGCTACTATTGACTGGCCAGCCCAGTCCCCAGACCTCAATCCAATGGAAAATATGTGGCACAAAGTATCAATAGAGATATCTAAAAAACAGCCAAGGACCAAGAGAGAGTTGATTGAGGCTCTGATACAGGCCTGGAAGCACATCATCACTGGTGACCATCTGCAGAAGCTTGTGCACTCAATGCCACAGAGATGCAAGTTGGTGCTCAAGAGCAAAGGCTGACAATAAAGTATTAGAAGCTAAAGATGACCTCAAAAGGCCCGAATCAGGACTCTGAATTACATAAAAAATAATAAATCTTAAAAAGTAAAATTTAAGTCTGTGTGAACTTGCATTGGAAGGTAATGAACTTAGAAACCTGTTCCCCATTCTACACACTGCACTGGTGTAGGTATGGCTATGCTGTAAAAAAAATATCAAAAATGCACATATCATAACAATCTATACACTTGGGACATTCAAAAATGAGTATGGCATACAATGAGGGACTACAAAAACATATATATGTTCCACCAGTTTCACTGTAGAGATGCAGAAGTATGAAATATATAGTTTTCTTTAAGCCTATGCAGGACTTATGAACACCACTGTATATGCATTCTTTTAGGCTATGGGTTTATACAGTGCCTACAAGTAGTCTTCAACCCCCAGCAGATTTAGCAGGTTTGATAAGATGCAAATAAGTTAGAGCCTGCAAACTTCAAAGAGCAGGATTTATTAACAGATGCATAAATCTTACAAACCAACAAGTTATGTTGCTCAGTTAAATTTTAATAAATTTTCAACATAAAAGTGTGGGTCAATTATTATTCAACCCCTAGGTTTAATATTTTGTGGAATAACCCTTGTTTGCAATTACAGCTAATAATCGTCTTTTATAAGACCTGATCAGGCCGGCACAGGTCTCTGGAGTTATCTTGGCCCACTCCTCCATGCAGATCTTCTCCAAGTTATCTAGGTTCTTTGGGTGTCTCATGTGGACTTTAATCTTGAGCTCCTTCCACAAGTTTTCAATTGGGTTAAGGTCAGGAGACTGACTAGGCCACTGCAACACCTTGATTTTTTCCCTCTTGAACCAGGCCTTGGTTTTCTTGGCTGTGTGCTTTGGGTCGTTGTCTTGTTGGAAGATGAAATGACGACCCATCTTAAGATCCTTGATGGAGGAGCGGAGGTTCTTGGCCACAATCTCCAAGTAGGCCGTGCTATCCATTTTCCCATGGATGCGGACCAGATGGCCAGGCCCCTTGGCTGAGAAACAGCCCCACAGCATGATGCTGCCACCACCATGCTTGACTGTAGGGATGGTATTCTTGGGGTCGTATGCAGTGCCATCCAGTCTCCAAACGTCACGTGTGTGATTGGCACCAAAGATCTCAATCTTGGTCTCATCAGACCAGAGAACCTTGAACCAGTCTGTCTCAGAGTCCTCCAAGTGATCATGAGCAAACTGTAGACGAGCCTTGACATGACGCTTTGAAAGTAAAGGTACCTTACGGGCTCGTCTGGAACGGAGACCATTGCGGTGGAGTACGTTACTTATGGTATTGACTGAAACCAATGTCCCCACTGCCATGAGATCTTCCCGGAGCTCCTTCCTTGTTGTCCTTGGGTTAGCCTTGACTCTTCGGACAAGCCTGGCCTCGGCACGGGTGGAAACTTTCAAAGGCTGTCCAGGCCGTGGAAGGCTAACAGTAGTTCCATAAGCCTTCCACTTCCGGATGATGCTCCCAACAGTGGAGACAGATAGGCCCAACTCCTTGGAAAGGGTTTTGTACCCCTTGCCAGCCTTGTGACCCTCCATGATCTTGTCTCTGATGGCCTTGGAATGCTCCTTTGTCTTTCCCATGTTGACCAAGTATGAGTGCTGTTCACAAGTTTGGGGAGGGTCTTAATTAGTCAAAAAAGGCTGGAAAAAGAGATAATTAATCCAAACATGTGAAGCTCATTGTTCTTTGTGCCTGAAATACTTCTTAATACTTTAGGGGAACCAAACAGAATTCTTGTGGTTTGAGGGGTTGGATAATAAATGACCCTCTGAATAAACTTTTCACAATTTAAAAAAAAAATAAAAAAAGAAATAACATTCTTTTTTGCTGCATTTCACACTTCCAGGCTGATCTACAGTCCAAATGTCACAATGCCAAGTTAATTCCGAATATGTAAACCTGCTAAATCTGCAGGGGGTTGAATACTACTTGTAGGCACTGTATATGCTTTTTATTTTAGGTTATGGGTTTATATATACTTTTTTTAGGCTATAGGTTTGTATATGCATTCTTTTAGGCTATGGGTTTATATATGCTTTTTCTGTGAAAATGTGGGTTTATGTATGCCTTTTCTTTGAGGCTATACTGTTATATACACTTTTTTTTTCTGACTCGTAGATAAGAGTGAGATTCCTTCAAGGGAAGCAAAATTGCAAAGTCTTATAATTCAAGAAGCTCGTTGTTTTTTTTATTGTTGGTAAACATTAGATCCCTTTTATATTCCTTGTGTCTTTTTAACATGTAATTCAACCATTTGTCTATATTATTATTGCAAGTCTTGAACTATAAAATGCTATAAAATGCAGTAAAAATATATAAAAAAATAGAAAATTATAATAAATACTGGATAAAACACGAAGAACAATTTAAAGATATAAAATCTGCAAAAATATGTTATAAAACAATAAAAAAATAATAAAATAAATAAAAACTCTGTACAGTAGAGATGACAATGTATCAGTAAAATAAGCTTAAGGTGTTTTCAGACTCACCTGGCTCTGGTAGAGCTCCTGAATTTGGGTGTCGATCCACTCCTCCAGTTTGATCCTCCGCTGCAGCTCTTTGCGGTTATATTTCACTGTCAGTTTACCGTGCTTCTTGGGTGTCACATCTTCATCTTGTTTTTCCAGAGCTACAAAGGTGACCTGAGCTGGACGGCTATTGCTGGTCGCCATGATCACCTTTTTTTTTTGTCGCTCCTCGCCCGCGTGTTTTGGGGGGGTTTTTTTCCACTTTTTTTTTTTTACAATGAAACAGATCTGCTGGGATAGGTGAGGATCAGACCTGATGTGATCAGGCTGGAGACAGAGAACGACTGGGACAAAAGTGCAAGAGGACAGGTTACGAGGAAACAAAGCGCCCGCTGCCCTTCTTCAGTTTCACTATTCCAGCGCAGATAGAGATCAAATGTTCACATTTTACCTTATCACGTCTGTAGGCGTGGCGGGAGATAATGTGAACTTCAGAATAAATGGCGTCGCCTACTAGTGGACAAACCCTTCTTATCAGCTAAATTGTGCATCATAAAATAAAAAAAATAAATACTTATCTCCTGGACCAGCGCCATTCCTCCGACTTCAGTGACAGAGGCAACCAATCAGTGGCCAATGATCGGCTTCAACATTTCAATATTAAATTGATTTGTGCCATGACTGATATGGTAGCCAAGCCTGTAAGATAAAATCCTAAAAAGGTGTCTTGTTTCCATCTGCTTCTGCCCCTCTGTGCTGAATCGGTTGTTCTATACTTACACTGCTAAATCTACTTTTTCCAGCAGCACCCTGCTCCTCCTCAGTGCTGCTGGCCCCTCACTCTTGCTATTTTTTATACTCTATCAACACTTATTATTACTATAAAAACTGCAAGAGTATGGTTCCAATGGCAACAAATGGTAAATATAACAGGGAGGGGGTACTGATTAAAATTCTAGACAGACTTAAAAATGTGAATATGAGCTGACATTTTCTTTTTGGGAATAACATTTTAATAAACTTATGTTTTCCTAGTGTTTTCCTTCAGGTCAGAATTCCAGGAAGGCACGTAATATATATCGGGAGTAAACTGAGACGTGGTCAGGTAACGGTCCAAGGTGTAAAGCCAGGAGGTCACGACAGGAACAGGGAGCTGACAGAGAGGAGTCAAACAACAGTCTGGGGTCAAAAAACAAAGATCAGAGCACAGGCAGGAACACAAGCCAACAGCCCAACTACAGAACCATAATGTACGACTGGCAAGATTCTGGGAGAACATACTCACTAAAGAAGCAGAGCAATTACCAGGAATATGAAACACCTGAGTAATCAGCACCTCCCAGAACCAGCATGGAAGCCAGCGCAGTCAATCAACCTGCCAGCCCGAAGCCCAGGAACACACAGCAGAGTATCTCCTAGTGTGCAAGATGCTCTGCACAGAGGAATCGTGACACTGCCAGATCAGTAGTCCAGAAAAACACAGCAGAATATCTCTCTAGTGTGCAAGATGCTCTGCACAGAGGAATCCTGATATTTGTGGGTTTTTTTCCCTTTTAATTGAATGGGTGAAAAATGCTGCAAAAATTCTAAAAGAACTAACATGTCGTGGATTTGAAAAAATGCTTTGGAGGTTCAAAACTGTGAGGGGACAATATGGGGGGGGATTGTAAGTGCGAGTGGGAGAGTGTGAGGGGGTACAGGAAAGAGATTGGGTAGTGTGGGGGAACAGTATAAAGAGGGGCAGCGTGGGGGCATAGCGTTAGGAGACAGTGGTGAGAAGGGGGTCCAGGAGGATGTGTGGTGGGGGCACTTAAGTCAGGGAAAGTGTGGTAGCTGTAGCTAATCAGGGCGGACATGTGGGAAGAGAATGTGGAGTCAATATCTTATAGGACATGGCTGTGTGGAGGACATGTACCAGAAGAGGGAGAGTGTAAACATGATATTTTGTGCAGGGTGCACCGTGAGGAGAATTATTTATTCAGAGGCACAGCGTAGGGCAGATATTTTTTATTTAGGAACATTATAATTACACTGTTAGGTTTAAGGGCACCGCAACAGGATGTGCTGCAGAATACGCAAAATCATGCAAGTCTGCAGAGACGAGTTGTGTTTGTGAAAAGTCAACATGACATCTGTACAAGATGGAGAAGAAAATAAAGTAATCAGCTCCAATTAAAGAAGATGTCACCGATAAGGTACTGGGATGTAAATGTTTGTGATATTGACTGTGCCTCGCAGCCTCATGGTTTCTGTATGGTCTACAGTCTGATGATGGCTGGAAACAACAACTCCTTTTATCTCCTTAACATTATTAAGGACATACTGGAAGTTGTAGGTTCATACAATACAATTATATATGGAGCTGACCTGACATTACAATTGACCTCTGTATTAAACTTGGTGCTGTATTCCTGTACTAATGCTGTTTCTGGTGATGTATTCATGTACTGTTGCTGGTTCTGGTGCTTTATTTTTGTACTGATGATTCTGCTGATGTATTCATGTACTCTTGCTGGTTCTGGTGCTGTATTTCTGAACCGATCATTCCACTGATATATTCATATACGGTTGCTGGTTCTGGTGCTGTATTTCTGTACTGATGTTTTTGCTGATCTATTCATAATACTGTTGCTGGTTCTGATGCTGTATTTCTGTATTGATTATTCTGCTGATGTATTCACGTACTGTTGCTGGTTTTGGTGCTGTATTTCTGTACTGATGATTCTGCTGATGTATTCATGTACTGTTACTAGTTCTGGTGCTGTATTTCTGTACTGATGATTCTGCTGATGTATTCATGTACTGTTTCTGGTTCTGGTGATGTATTCCTGTACTTGGTTCTGATCCTGTACACATGTAGCAAACTATAACTTGTCAGATAATATGATACATGGCTATGTTAATAAAGTATTGTGACATCTGACAAGTTAACGATTACTACATCTGTATTTAGGTTAGGAGCGCTAATTATAAAATTAAGAACTGTAGCAGGCTCAATCATAAAAGCGTGTAACACACTCACTGTCAGAATTTAGCTTTGCTTGTTGGTTCCAGCGGTCATCACATCACCCTCATGCGATTTTCATACTTAGTCATATGCCAACTAGCTTCTATTCATTGATAGAAAAAATTGGCTGTATTTTTTTCATAGAACATTGAGAAAATTGAGGTAACTGTCAGTGTGCAAATTGCATTTAAACGGTTTCATGACGACTACTCAAACCACTTAAGCTGTGTACAGGAGGAGGCATCAAACTGGATTTGTGCACCGCTGCGGGAAACCCTAGCTGTGTCTTTGATTTACACATGGAAAATATCCATAACATGAAGATGACATTTGAAGGCTCATTTCTTTCCAGGCATTTAATTTTAGTGGAGATTTTTTGCATGGAAATCGGCACAATATTCACATCTTGTTCATTTCCCTTTATTATGGCAGATCATCCCATTATGAAGCGTCCTTTATAAGCTGCTAGCTATATTGCCTTGTGTTAATGGACAAGCCATGTTTAATGATTCCAGAAGCAGAGAGTAAAAGATCAAACCAAAGCACAATAGTAAAGTACAAGCTCCAGCACTTGCAGATTCTGGTCAAAGAAGGAGTGTGGTGGTTACTAAAAAACATAATTCCACTAATTATGGCCACTTGTGATAGTAGGACTCATGTTTGAGCGAGTAAAAAGCATCTACCATCAAAAATATGCATTTTAAACTATAAATCTATTAAAACAACAGCAAAAACAGCAGCTCACACATGTATGTAGGAAGCACAGTGCTCGAGAAGCAAGAAAAACTCGCTCTCCTGTTCCTGGAGCAATCCATGACTATACGAGGTCTCGTCCATGGTCAAAAAACATGACAAAAAATTCTCCTTGTCTGCTTGGAACTTTTCGAGATTTGCTATTGAAATGTCAACTCGTTTCTTCTTTTGCTCGTCGGTTAACATTTTTGGCACCCAACGCGCGGAGACCTTTCTCATATGCAATTCTTTTGCAAGGATTCTTTGAATACCGCCATATGAGATCCCTGTGACCTCAGCTACATGCCTGATAGTCACTCTTCCATCTGCCATTACAACTTCTTCAACTTTTTTCACGTTTTCTTCATTGAGGGTTGTGGATGGGCGTCCTTCACGATGTTCATCATCCGCCAATGTTCTTCCCAGCTTAAATTCCTTGGCCCAGCGTGCAACTGTGGAATATGGAGGAGAAGAGTCCGCCAATGTTTCCACCAAGTCGCTGTGTATGTCTTTGGTAGTCATTTTTTTCAAGCAGAGGTATTTGATGACAGCTCTGAGCTCGTTTTTTTTTTCAATTTTGATGTTCACTCCTCGGCAGTTCATATTCAAATGTATGTAGCTCCCGGGAATCGTGGCCTATTTAAGTGATTTTTTTTTCCTGGACTAGTGGGTACCTAAAAATAATAATAATTAATTATAATTTTATTCATTTATATAGCGCTATTAATTCCATAGCACTTTACATACATTGGCAACACTGTCCCCATTGGGGCTCACAATCTAGAGTCCCTATCTGTATGTCTTTGGAATGTGGGAGGAAACCGGAGTACCCGGAGGAAACCCACGCAAACACGGGGAGAACATACAAACTCCTTGCAGATGGTGTCCTTGGTGGGATTTGAACCCAGGACCCCAGCGCTGCAAGACTGCAGTGCTAGCCACTGAGCCACCGTGCCGCCCGAGAAGAAAACATTTTATTTTAATTTCTGTGTGCAATAGAAATAACCGATTATCGTTACTTTTGGATTGCCCCTCATATAAACCCTGTGGCATACTGTATTAACCTTCTGCCATAGGGTAAATTGCTGATATGAACACAGCAGACCCAATGCGTAGGGTAAACCCTTTGGTCCAAATGTGCATCTACAGATGTGTCCGCACTCTATTCGAACATAGACCATCAATTGGGATGAAAAAGTGTGGATTCTTACCTGGCTGCAGATGACCTCCTTCCAGTCCCACAGAGGATTTTTATCTTGCAATCCATAGAATTCATCCTAAATCACAACATTTTCACTTTTGAAGGCAATATTTATCGCCAGCTGAGGGGCTGTGCGATGGGGACGAGATTTGCCCCAAGTTATGCAAACTTATACATGGGGTGTTTTGAGTCCCTCCACATCGCACAGTCCCCTCTAGCTTTAGAGAATATGTTTTTTTTACCGCAGGTTCATTGATGACCTGTTCTTTATCTGGTCGGGGTCTGGGAGAGTGCGGAAACCAAAATAAATGGGGGCTTACATTCCCGGTAACCATGTCCAGGGAATCGATTTAGTTCTTAGATCTTAATATAAAGTTCAATAATACAGCCATTATTGAAACATCCACTTTTTTTAAAAAGGTGGATGTGAACAGTTACCTAGAATTTTCCAGTAGTCATCTCCCTAACTGGATTAGGAACATCCCCTATGGCCAATATTGGCGTATTAGAAAGAACTGTACTAATATAGAATCATTCAAAGCTGAAGCTAAAACATTACGAACCAGATTTGCTAGTAAAGGTTACCCAAAAAAAATTCTAACCGATGCCTTTCAAAAAAGTATAAAACTGGATCAAGAGAACTGTTTGGCTAGAATTGAAGAAAAAATATCTTCTGAGGAGGGAAAGACCAATACTGGCTATGAGAGTTGCCTGGTGACCACCTATAGTGACTCTTAGGGGTACTTTGTACGTTGCAACATCGCTACTGCGATATCATCGGGGTCAAATTGAAAGTGACGCACATCCGGCGCCGGTAACGACGTCGCAACGTGTAAAGCCTAGAGTCGAAAATTGGTGATCTGTGTAGTGTCGGTCATTTTCATAATGTCGCACCAATAGGAGATACGATGTTGTTCCTCGTTCCTGCGGCAGCAGACATCGCTGTGTGTGAAGCCATAGGAGCGAGGAACATCTCCTTACCTGCCTCTACCGGCTATGCGGAAGGAAGGAGGTGGGCGGGATGTTTACGTCCCGCTCATCTCCGCCCCTCCGCTTTTATTGGCTACCTGCCGTGTGATGTCGCTGTGGCGCTGCACGACCCGCTTTCTTAGGAAGGAGGCGGGTCACCGGCCAGAGCGACGTCGCAGGGCAGGTGAGTCCATGTGAAGCTGCTGTAGCGATAATGTTTGCTACGGCAGCTATCACAAGATATCGCATGTGCAACGGGGGCGGGGACTATCGCGCTCGGCATTGCTATCATCTGCTAGCGATGTCGCAGCGTGCAAAGTACCCCTTATAAACAGGTCAAGGAACTAGTAGGAAAACACTGGCATATCCTGAGAAATGACAGAATTCTTTCAGGAATCTTACCCACTAAACCCCGGGTTATATTTAGAAGGAGCAGGAATCTAAAAAACATGATTGCTCCTAGTAAAATATCAAATGACAAAACTCTCATGTCTGATAATAGGCCAGGCACAACGAAACTCATAGGTAACTATTGCTGTGGCCAATCCAGATGCTTATGCTGCAAATCACTAAGTCAGGGCACACGCTCATTCAAATCCAATATTACGGGTGAGGAATTCCCAATAAAACAACATCTTACTTGCAATACTTCCTATGTAATTTATCTATTAGAATGCCCCTGCGGCCTACAGTATGTGGGCCGCACTACGCAAATGCTACATAATAGATTAAACAGCCATCGATATAATATTGGCCATGACACAGTCACCCACAGCTTATCGAAACATTTTTTATGTGAACATGATAAAGATAGAGATACCTTTTAAAACAGTGATTGTTGAGCAAATCATGGCGGATGACCATGAAAGATATTGGAAACTGGTGGAACGGGAATCCTTCTGGATCTTTAAATTGGCTACACTACATCCGGAAGGTTTAAATATCATGACAGAGTGAATCAAATAATAAAAATAAAATAAAAAAAAAAACTATTGAAATGCAAAAAGAAAAAACCTTTTTATGGTATTACAGCCAACGAATCACGGATAGGGGGATATAACAGTTCAGTTACGTTTCTTGTTTCTGTTTCTAGGAATCATAAATTACGTGTAATTTGTTTTATGTGTTTCACAGTTAATTATTTAACCATAGTCCCTTAAACATTTTTTAAAAAAACTTTGTATACTATTTATATTATTAACATATTATTAACCAATTTCTGTTGGATTACAGAAGTTTTAAAGAAATAGAGTGGGACTTTGATAATTTTAATCCTTAGTGATCATTTCCATTTTTATTAGCCATTTTATATGATAATATAGTTTAATAATTTTTATATACTGTATTTTAGTAATTTTGTCATATTAGCATTATTAGTGTACTTTATTTATTTTTATCATGAATTTATTGATGCAGTTGTTGCCTATACTCTATGGGCTAGTATTAGCCATGTATGGGGAGTTTTTTAATTAATTGATTGATTAATCTAATGATTCCACCTTGATGGGGAATTTAATCTGATTGTTGTAAATCTTTTTACATATATAAGCTTGATTACCCTGCATATCCACTGCTACCTTAGGAAGGGGGAGGATGTGTCCCCCGAAACGCGTTGTGGCATATCAATTTATTTAAGTAAATTATTCACTACAATCTACCATCTCCATTCTAAGCAGCGCGGCCGTTACCATGATTTTTTCTATCAATCCTATCATCTACAGATATCAGCAGACCTAGGGCGTGCCAGGAAAATATGCACCACACCATTTCTCCACCTCCACCAGCCAGACCTGCTGGCTTCTGACATGAAAAGTTCATTGATTTATTGTGCTTGCTCCAAATTCGGACTCATTCATCAACATGGTACAACAGAAATGTGAATTTATCTGACCAGGCAATTGTTACAATGTGATTATTTCAAAAAGCTCCCATGAACAGATGAAAGGCATGAAATGGTTCATAAGAGTAAAAACAAATTTGTTTCACTATCCTCCCGAGGAAGTCTAATGCAAGACGAAATGCGCGTCGGGGTGAAGGCTGACAAGTTCCATGGAGCCTGTTTTAGGTATTTAATATCCCTCTCTATTGCTTTACTCTGCAGTCTCCATTGCAGTACCTCAGTCTGAGGCATCTATTTGAGCACTATTGCACTTTATTATTACATTGACATCTGCTATTGGAGCCTAAATATTGGAAATGCACTGCATTTAATTTTCTTTCTAGTAGTTTGTTTATTTTTCGCTGTGACTTGATGGATATTTAATTACAGTCTTTGGTGGTCCCTCTGGTATTTATTCTCCTCGCCTTTGCCTTTTTGGAATTACTCTGTCTTTTTAAAGCACTTTTTGTTCCCAGTAATTATAATGAAAAAAAAATCGCAATATTCAAATATTTCACAGATATTTTTCTAATAAAATATATATCTTTTTACATTCTTATTTTTTGGTGTTTTTTGCCTCTTGTGAACAATTTAATGCCTTTTATCTGTTCATAAGAGCTTTGTGTAATAATCATAGTGTCTTTGGGCACCTTATTAGGGGAACTTTATAATTAAGAATTGTTACAATGAGATTGCAGGCGTCACGCCAGGCACAAGAGGGCTCTCGGTGAGCGACGCAACAGAGGGAACACTAGGGTAGCAATACAACAGACGTTAAGGAGAGGGGAGCTGGGTCACCTAATACTCACCTGATGCTGATCCCTGCACTTTCTAACATCCCTAGATGGGTCCTTTCCCCATGCGCCGTCACACGCCTAGGCCCTCACTAGCCCTGAATTCACCCTGACTAGTGAAGGCCAGTGAGATGCTAGTTTCGCCACTTCAATAAGACAACACCAGGAAGGTCAGCAAACGGATGGGGAAAGACACAGCAAAAACATGTGTTGGTTTCTTCAGCAGGATATTTCACAGCTGCAACAGAAACGATGCCACAGCTATGCAGAGACGAGCTCCTTCAACATGGACAGCATAGGTATGAGCTATGGCCGGCAAAGGGAGGAGCGAGGAGCAGGCACTAAAGCAGGTGTGTGATGAACAGTATGCTGTGACCTTCAGATCCCAGAGCCCCCAGAGCTCACATCAGGCTGTGACACACTCATGATAGCAATGCTTTTCTACCGCTCAGTGAATCAATTTTTTTGTACTTTTCTGAAGCTTTGCCTTTTTGTTTTATTTAGACCACTATGGCTCTCAAACTAGTTTTTGGCTCTACAGGAACCTGTTAGTTGTTTTTGTACCCCAAAGAGATATTTTGGGTCAATGAAATGCAGAATAAATCCACACCTTTGCTGTATCAATCCATGAGGCTTGGCCTCTAGCAATTTCCTTGCCAGCCTCCTGTCACCGACTAACAGGTCACTTTTCTCCATGAGCTGCTCCACCACCCAAGATCTCCTGCAGGTCCCGTAATTCCTGAGGCCGTAAGGTCCAGATATCGTTGCGATAGGTGGACTATTAATCTGTGCATGTGCCATCTATGGGAGTTACAGCACTTGCGGGAAATCTAGAGTGAGGCAGCCAGTCACAGAGAAGAGTCTGAAGAAGGGGTCTGATTTTTTTTCTCCGGGGCCATAATGGTTAAATTTGTTTTTGGATCTGTCAAAAATGAATGAAACTCAGATGGAAATTTGAAGCACAAAGTATGTGTCATATGTTGGAAACCTCTTTCACACGTCCGTGAAAAACCACACGTTTTGCACAGACGTGTAAAAGGTACATATGGCCCTCCATGTGCCGTGATTTTGGCACAAGAGTGTTCTCCGTGTGCTATCCGTGATAATCCATGGAGAATAGGAACTTTATGCTCACCTGTCCCTGGCGTTGCTGTCCGTGGTGCTGATGTCTTCCGCTCTGCGGTCTGTGGCACTGCTGCTGCTTCCGGTCCTCAATGCAGTGAATATGCGATGAGTATAATGAGTGGGGGTTGGAAGCAAGTGATAGCAGCGGCAGATACAGCAGGGCTGGAGGAGGTGAGTGCAGAAATTCATTTTATTTCACAGAAATTTGTTTTTTTCCGGTATGTGTCACACTGATGTCACATCCGTGCGGTCCGTGTGACACCCGTGCTGCCGGAGAAAAATGGACATGTCTACATGTGGAGCACACAAACACACGTATGCTCCACACGGACACACGGTCCATGGGAAAACAGGCATGTGTGCAGACCCATTGATTTTAATGGGTCTACGAGTGCCCGTGTCTCCAGTACGTGTGAAAACGGATGTCACACATACCAGAGGCACGGATGTGTGAAGGAGGCCTTACAAGAACTCCCTGTGAATTTTAATGGAAAAATCTGGTCTCTTGGATCAGAAACATGGATCCATTTTTAAAACTGATGTGGGTATGGATCAATGAAACTCTATGGGTCCGCGTGCTGTGCAAGGAAAAAAAGCTCAGCACACCGACATTTCACACAGATGTGCGACTACAGCCTAAAGGGGGCTTTACACGCTGCGACATCGCTAGCGATAGTACCCGCCCCCGTCATACGTGCGACATTTGGTGCTCGCTGCCGTAGCGAACATTATCACTATGGCAGCGTCACACGCACATACCTTGTCAGCGACGTCGCTGTGACCGCCGAACAATCCCTCCCTCAAGGGGGAGGTGCGTTCGGCGTCATTACGTCGTCACTAAGCGGCCAGCCAATAGAAGCGGAAGGGCGGAGATGAGCGGGACGTAACATCCCGCCCACCTCCTTCCTTCCTCATTGCCGGTGGATACAGGTAAGGAGATGATCGTCGCTCCTGCGGTGTCACGCACAGCGATGTGTGCTGCCGCAGGAACGACGAACAACATCGTACCTGCAGCAGTAGCGATATTAAGGAAAGTAGCGACGTGTCAACGAGCACCATTTTTAAACGATTTTTCGATCGTTGATCGTTGCTCCTTGGTGTCACACGCTGCGATGTCGCTACCGGCGCCGGATGTGCGTCACTAATGACGTGACCCCAACGATATATCGGTAGCGATGTCGCAGCGTGTAAAGCACCCTTAAGGCACCATTCAGAGATCAAAATTGACAATGCAAGTCTATGGGTCTGTGAAAAAATCGGACAGCGCCAGGATACTATCAATTGTCACGGACAGTTAGGAAAAGGTATAGAAACTTTATCTTTTTTCACATATGACAAAGACTGATGATAATCAGACCAAACACTAATAAAACACTTGTGAAAATTACCAATGAAACTTGATCCGTTTTTCTTACATGTGAAAAAAACTGATGTGTGAATGAGTCCCTTAGTCTAAGCTCGCAAAAAATCATCCGACTGTGTTTATACATCAGTAGCTATTAAAATGTACAGGAACAAATACAGTTTCCTATATTGAAGAATTGAAATCTATTAGATACTATACGGTTGATCCAAAAAAGATTTGATTTTTTGTCGATGGAACCGCATGAGGGCTTGCTAATGTTGTTATTGGTACCCTTTTGGGGAACAAAGAGTGTTTTGATAGGTCTCTCTTCCATTTTTCGGAGGAGTAGTGTTGACCCCACTAAAATAGGAATGTTATCAGAACATGACGGAAAATTTCAAAGTAATATTATGACAGGCTCTTGCGGTGGCACGCTGTAGCTAAACGATGCACCAAATTCATTAAGATATTGTAGCTTCCGGTCCCGGTCCCCGTGTTGTATCCCCACGTGTCCCCGCTCCCCGGTCGTGGCGGGGGCATTCCTCCTCTCACCTGCCCAGCCCAAGGGTGATATTTCCGCATGCCTCCGCTCCCATGCTCTAGCAGGGGCGTCCTCCCTTTCTCCTGCCCGGTGGCCCTATCCTCTCCTCTTCTGCCTCGATGGCTGCCGCAGCCTCCTCGTGCTTCCAAGCCGCACGCACTGCTTCTGTGTCTGCCTGTAGGGTGCATGCGTGACCATGCCCCCTTTCTTAAAGGGCCGGCGTCCCATTACCCGGAAGCTGTTCCAGAGGTCACCTATTACCTTAAAAATATTTAAGTTCGCCTCCCCTGACAGGAAGCGCCTGAGCAATGTTGCCTATAGTGCGTTGCTAGTTCTCAGGTCCCTGTATGTTACTGTGTCTAGTCCTTGTACCAGTCTCGTGTATCTAACCTCTTTCTTGTTATAGAGCTTGCTATCTACCACCCCTGTGCCGACACGCCTCAGCCGTCACCGCTGTGCCACAACTGAACCATTACCCCTGCGCTGACACGCCTGAGCCTTCACCGCTCTGACGCCACATCGGAGCCTTCACCATGTGCTGCTGCATCTGTGTCATCCCCTCTGTGCCACCATCTCTGTGCTGCTGCAACTCTGAACTCCATTATTGGACATTATGAGACTGTACCCGTTAATAAGAGACTATCCCTAGAGGTCCCTGGCTACCGTGCATTTAGGCCTATCATTGGTGCACCACACGCCACACTGCTTGTTCCACCTTCGGGGGAGTCCGGTGTACGTTCCAGTGGGTCCACCATCGAACACTCGCCGCCCCTCGGCGACCGTAACAGGCACACACCTCTTAATAAAACTGGCACATCATACCCCAGCACATTCTTCAATAATGTATCCAAAATGCAAGTCTAGATGGATCGGGGTCCATGTTTCATTAAATTATGAGTTGGAGATCCAGCTGTCCATAGATTATTTTACACGGTTGCCCTTGGCTGTTGCAGTTCACCTGATGTCTGACTTCTGCCGCTTTTGCCCTACGTCTTCAGATCTGGAGACAGAAAACTTGGATATGAAAGGAGAAGATTCTAACCTCATCAGATGATTCTAGGTGTGAGGATGGTCCTCCAGACTCGAAGGCAATGATGGCTGTGCAGGTGAGCACACATCCCAGGAGTCAAGGGCAGGATCTCAGCAACCCCGCAGATTTATGGCCCTTTATCTCTACTCCAGACCTATTTATTTGCTTTTGTACAATAGACTAGATCTTTTTAGTTTAGAGCTGCCCATCTGGAGACTGACACGTTAAATACGGAAATAGGTGCATTTCCGCTACATGGTTATTGGAAATGAGAGGAAATCTTGGGCTTGCTTAAAAATAATAGCTCTCGGCAACAGATTGTCATGTGCGGTCGAGAACAATGGCAGTCTATGCACACATAAAAGGTCTATTTGTCTGGCTTTGCCGCATTTACAGTATCTAATTCATAGGACGGGGTAGATCAATGTTCTGATGGGGTATCACCTGGATCACTGGGATGGTGCAGGGTGAGAAGTTAGTATTGTCCATCCAGTCTCAGCCTAAACAGCTCATGCTGCTGAATTAGAAGTGGTCAGTCTCCTTGGCAACATGTTGTAAACAATAAACCAAAGAAGAACAGAGGCAGTTAAAAAAGAAAGTTAATTGCAAACTTGCTTATTTTAGAACAAATCTGTCAGTAACATTAGTCCAAAGCAAACAGAGGTCCTGCACAATAAGGCAATATAAAACATTTTCAGGAATACTTATTTTACCCCACCTAATGCTCTCTTCCTCTGAAATGGGTCTTTAATGCATATTCAAATTAGCTGTGCAAGTGCACAGCTGGGCGTGTCAGTGCACTTGCAGTCATTGGCTCTTCCTTGCCTTTCCAAGTCGGAGCTGCCCTGCTTCTTGACTGACAGCAGAGACATAGGCTCTGCTGCATAACTTCACCTCTGTTCTCCACTGTCAACCACAAAGTAGAAGACGGCACTCGCAAGGAGAAGCCAAGTGAAGCTGAGGAATGCAAGTGCAGTGATACGCCCACCAGAGCACTTGCAGCAATAGTTTGCATATTAAAGAAAAATTTTAGAGCAAGGTAGTGACGCGCCCATGGGGTCTTGGGGGTTACTCGTCACCAGGTCGGTGTAGGCTTTGGGATGTCACAGCAGCCAGGCCCGGTTCCGTGACCCCGGCGGTATCAATAAAGATGAAGAGATGGGGTGTATTTACAGGGGAGAGAGTTTATATTCGTGATGCCACCTGTGGTATGCGGCCAGGTATTAGCCGCCGCTTCAGGAAGGATGTCTTCTGGGGCAGATGATGATGCAGCTTGGTTGTTACAGCTTTCCACAGGTAGAGCTCAGGCCCCGGGGAGGATGATGGGCTTAGTAGTAGTCAATGGCGCCGGAGCGTGTGGGCGCCGTCACCGGTAGAGACGACACAGAGGTTGTAGTCAAAGGT
Organism: Anomaloglossus baeobatrachus; assembly: GCF_048569485.1. Lineage (NCBI taxonomy): Eukaryota > Metazoa > Chordata > Amphibia > Anura > Aromobatidae > Anomaloglossus > Anomaloglossus baeobatrachus. The sequence continues at coordinate 119,431,988 of NC_134364.1, forward strand.
CATTACCCACTGAGATGTCACCACCTGTGGACTGCCAGACTCCGCCGTCATGGGCTCCAGCCGATCCCGGATAGTTCGGGGGCCAGAACCGGTGTTTCTTTCTGTGAGTCCTTCCTACTTGCGCCGTGTTTTGTGAGTCCCTGCAACTTGAAGCTATGCTGGGACCCGAGTCCTTGGATTGGCTCCGTTCCTGTCCCGTATCGCAGGCAGCGTGAGTCCGTTACTGGTGCCGCTCTTTTGTCACGACTTCTGGCTCTATATGCTGCTGTGCTCCGGGCACTTTGTGTGGGCCAGAAGACTTGAAATCCTCTGCCCAGCGGATTCTGTTGGCGGGATGTGCAGTGCCCACCAGCCTAGGGCTCTGCACCCTGTTTTGTACGCTCGGTCCTGAGGGAGCTATCGTGCAGCTCTCCCCTCAGCGACCGCGTCCTCCTACGTCTCACTTGTTTCCTGTCTCTCCCTGTTTTGTCTGTGTGTGTATCGACTGCTCCCTAGTGTCTAGCTCCACCCCCCTGGGATGCTGAACTAGTGGGTGGGAGGTCCCATACTTTGTGGTGACCATCCAAATGACCCTAGTCTAACCCAGTCCCGGTGGAAGGGCAGCTGACTATGTGTTATGGTGGATTGTAGTGGTTTATCGGCAATGACCTCCTCCGTACCCGGGATGAATACTGCACTGCTGGTGAGGTGCAGTACCCTGTTGCGACTGAAGTCTCAGGGGCGCCACACTAGCACCAGATAGTGGCGAAACAGGCATCCCTGCATATGTTTTACACTGCCCTATTCTGCAGTACCTTTGTTTGAAAATCTTCTATCATTAACCCCTTAATGACCTTTGACATACTGGGTACGTCACGGTGACATGGTGCTAAACGACCCATGACGTACCCAGTACGTCATGGCGAAATCGCGGTCCCGGAGCCCCGGGGAGTCCAATTTCTTTGATTAAACGGTAGATTCGGGAAGGAGGGGACCTCTGCCTGACCTCAGGAGGGGTGGTGCCTCCTCCCCGAACCTACAGAGGCTGTGATTGGCTGACAAACGCCGCTCAGCCAATTACAGTCACTGTAATGTTCCAGCCATTGAAAATGGCTGGAACATTTAAATCCAGCCCTGATCAGTGCTGCTGTAGCACTGGCCATTGGCTGGAGCTGGGTGATCGGTGTTTCACCCGCCCCCAGCTCTGATTGGAGAGACCGGTCTTTTGAACGATTTCTCCAATCAATGTGTATCTGGGGCCTGTGACCGTCCCTGGAAGCCGAGGACAGTGGTGCCCATCGGTAAGTTGCTGCCCCCGCCACCCGCCCCTGTCCCCGATCGCCCTGCCAGCCCCACCGCTGCTCCCGATCCACCGCTGTCCCCGCCGCCACGCTCGCCACTGTCCCCGCCGCTGCTCCCGATCCACCGCTGTCCCCGTCGCCACGCTCGCCACTGTCCCCGCCGCTGCTCCCTATCCACCGCTGTCCCCGCCGCCACGCTCGCCACTGTCCCCGCCGCTGTCCCAGCCGCTGCTCCCGATCCACCGCTGCCCCCGCCGCCACGCTCGCCACTGTCCCCGCCGCTGCTCCCGATCCACCGCCGCCACGCTCGCCACTGTCCCCGCCGGCTGCTCCCGATCCACCGCCGCCACGCTCGCCACTGTCCCCGCCGCCACGCTCGCCACTGTCCACGCTCGCCACCGCTCCCGATCCATCGCTGTCCCTGCCGCCACGCTCGCCACCACTCCCGATCCACCGCTGTCCCCGCCGCCACGCTCGCCACTGTCCACGCTCGCCACCGCTCCCGATCCACCGCTGTCCCCGCCGCCGCTCCCGATCCACCACTGTCCCCGCCGCCATGCTCGCCACTGTCCCCGCCGCCGTCGCACCCACCTTTTTCAGCTGCCCCCGAATCGGCCCCCACTGTTCCCGATCAGCGGCCGCCGCCGCCTCCTTCATCGGCTGCCCCTTCTCCATCGCCACTACACCTCCTATCCCTCCATATGCTGCAAGCCACCCTCCCCCCACATGTGCTGCAAGCCACCCTCCCCCCTCCATGTTCTGGGGGCCACCCTCCCCCCGGGGGCCCCCCCTCCTCCATGTGCCATCTCTCTCTCCCATCAGACTCTGCCCCCCTCCCCGATCTGCTGCCTGCTCTCTCCCATCCTCTTCATCTACTGCCCCCTCTCACCCTCCTCAATCTGTTGCCTCCTTCATCTGCTGCCTCTTCTGTCTGCTGTGATCCTGCTGCCTAGATCCATCCTGTAAGGTAGGTATCCCCATCTCACCTCCCTCCCCCCCATCCTCCACCGCTCCTCCATCCGCTGCGCCCTTTCCCATCTCACCTCCCCCCCATCCTCCGCCGCTCCTCCATCCGCTGCGCCATTTCCCATCATCCATCCGCTGCGCCCTTTCCCATCCTCTGCCGCTCCTCCATCCGCTGCGCCATTTCCCATCATCCATCCGCTGCGCCCTTTCCCATCCTCTGCTGCTCCTCCATCCGCTGCGCCCTTTCCCATTTTCCATCCGCTGCACCCTTTCCCATCCTCTGCCGCTCCTCCCTCCGCTGCGCCCTTTCCCATCTTCCATCTGCTGCGCCCTTTCTCATCTGCCGCCCCGCCCTCTCGCATCGCATTATCCAGTGCAGTTGCTCGCTTCCAGACTGCAGTGGATGATGCGATGCGAGACTCGTGCATTGCTCTCACGTTTGGCACTGGTCTTAGTGGCAGGCGCTCATATTTTTTATTTTTTTTTTACTGATGTCTGTATTTTTTATTTCGCCAAACTAATTTTTTTGTATGGGGGGGGTCTAGTTTCCAAAATGGGATCACGTGTGGGGGAGCTCCATTGTTTAGGCACCTCAGGGGGTCTCCAAATGAAACATGGCGTCTGCTAATAGTTCCAATCAATTTTACTGTGAAATGGCGCTCCTTCTCTTCTGAGCCCCGCCGTACGCCCAAACAATTGATTTCCACCACATATGAGGTACCTGTGTACTCAGGAGAAATTGCACAATACACTTTATGATGCATTTTTTCCTGATACCCTTGTGAAAAAAAAGCTACCTGTTTGAAAAAACAATTTTGTGGTAAAAAAAAGAATAAAATATTTTCAAGGCTGAACATTACAAACGTTTGTGAAGCCTCCAGGGGTTCAAAGTGCTCACTAAACAGCTAGATAAATTCCATGACGTGTCTAGTTTCCAAAGTGGGGTCAATTGTGGGGGAGCTCCATTGTTTAGGCACTTCAGGGGGGTCTCCAAACGCAACATGGCGTCCGCTAATAGTTCCAACCAATTTTGCTGTGAAATGGCGCTCCTTGCCTTCCGAGTCCTGCTGTGTGCCCAAACATTTGATTTCCACCACATATGAGGTATCTGCGTACTCAGGAGAAAATGCACAATACATTTTATGGTGCATTTTTTCCTGATACCCTTGTGATAAAAAAAAGCTACCTGGTTGAAGCAACAGTTTTGTGGTAAAAAAAATGTTTTTTCTTTTCACGGCTCAACGTTATAAACTTCTGTGAAGCCCCCAGGGGTTCAAAGTGCGCATCAAACATCTAGAAAAAATATTTGAGGGCTCTAGTTTCCAAAATGGGGTCACTTATGGGGGAGGTCCATTGTTTAGGCACCTCAGGGAGTCTTCAAACCTGACATGGCGTCCGCTAATGAGTGCAGCTAATTTTGCACTCAAAAATTCAAATGGCGCTCCTTGCCTTCCGAGTCCTGCCGTGTGCCCAAACATTTGATTTCCACCACATATGGGGTATCTGCGTACTCAGGAGAAAATGCACAATACATTTTATGGTGCATTTTTTCCTGATACCCTTGTGATAAAAAAAGCTACCTGGTTGAAGCAACAGTTTTGTGGTAAAAAAATTTTTTTTTCTTTTCACGGCTCAACGTTATAAACTTCTGTGAAGCCCCCAGGGGTTCAAAGTGCACATCAAACATCTAGAAAAAATATTTGAGGGCTCTAGTTTCCAAAATGGGGTCACTTATGGGGGAGCTCCATTGTTTAGGCACCTCAGGGAGTCTTCAAACCCGACATGGCGTCCGCTAATGAGTGCAGCTAATTTTGCACTCAAAAATTCAAATGGCGCTTCTTGCCTTCCGAGTCCTGCTGTGTGCCCAAACATTTGATTTCCATCACATATGAGGTATCTGCGTACTCAGGAGAAAATGCACGATACATTTGATGATTCATTTTTCCTGATACCCTTGTGAAAATACTAATTTTTATGGCTAAAGTAACATTTTTGTGTTAAAAAAGTAAAATTTTCATTTTTTCTTCTACATTGCTTTGGTTGCTGTGAAGCTCCTAAAGGGTTAATAAACTTCTTGGATGTGGTTTTGAGCAGAGTGAGGGGTGCAGATTTTAGAATTGGGTCACTTTTGGGTATTTTCTGTCGCCTAGGTTTCTCAAATCACTCCAAATGTGATGTGGTACCTAAAAAATTTTTTTTTGTAAATTTTGTTGGAAAAATGAGAAATTGCTGATGAACTTTGAACCCTTCTAACTTCCTAACGGAATTTTTTTTTTTCAAAAATTGCGCTGGTGTAAAGCAGACAAGTGGGAAATGTTATTTAGTAACTATTTTGTGTGACATATCTCTCAGATTTATGGGCATAAAATTTCAAATTTTGAAAATTGCAAAATTTTCAAAATTTTCGCCAAATTTCCGAAATTTTCACAAATAAACGCAAAAATATCGGCTTAAATTTACCACTGACATGAAGTACAATATGTCACGAAAAAACAATGTCAGAATCGCCAGGATCCGTTGAAGTGTTCCAGAGTTATAACCTGTCAAAGTGACACTGGTCAAAATTGCAAAAAATGGCCGGGTCTTTAAGGTGAAAACAGGCTGGGGTGCTGAAGGGGTTAATGTAAGATCCGCTGAAAATTATTCTCCTTAAGAAAATAAACAATTAAGGAGTCAAAACAGAGTGGTACTGGCCCATTTATTTGTCACTAATTTTAATGAAACAATGGCTACACAATTTAAAAAAAAACATTATTGAACAGGAACAAATCAGAAACGGGACTTAAACTAGATTAAGTAGAAGAGGAAAAGAGTGAACCAGGGTCAGGTAAACCTTATAACTGGCAACTGGAAGCAGGGAGCTAAGGGTTTATATTGTATGAATCTCATAGAAAGGAGTTAATGAGAAAAATAACTTCAGGAACTGACTCCACCAAGTTCCCTGTACGGAGGGCAGAAGATGAAACAGAAACATGCTTGCGTCACTCAGCAGAATCTGTGGTGTTAGTGCGATGCCATCTATTGACAGAAATGGTAAGAGAGTGTCCATAAACTGATGTGATAATCTGAATTAGCTAGTCCTCCCAAGGTCCTAGGAGGTAACCAAAAACTGACTGAACTATCCACCCAAGAAGAAATCATAGCGTCATTATTCCTCTGTGCAGAGCATCTTGCACACTAAGAGATGCTCTGATGTGTTTTCCTGGGCTCCTGGCTGGCAGGTTGATTGATAGTGCTGGGTTCCATGCTGGTTTTAGGAAGTGCTGAATACTCAGGTGTTCCATCTTCCTGGTAATTTCTCTGCTTCTTTACTGAGCATGCTCTCCCAGAACCTTGCCAGTCGTACATTCTGGTTCTGTTTTTGTGCTGTTGGCTTGTGTTCCTGCCTGTGCTCTGTTCTTTGTTTCCTGACCCCGGACTGTTGCTTGACTTCTCTCTGCCCGCTCCCTGTTCCTGTCGTGACCTCCTGGCTGTTGACCTCGGACTGTTACCTGACCACTGTTACAGCCCCTGGGTCTGTTGCTCCACGTTCCCCTTCTTCCCCTTCTGCTTCTCGATTGCGTCATTCCAGTAGTTTGGGAACTTCTTAGCTTCCTGAGTCTAAGTCCCAATTTTGAGCTACTGAGCATGCTCACGGACTTTCACGGTCATTTCTGAAGCTAAGTATGTACTCTGTTCTGAGCATGTCTGCGATGTGGCATTACATGATTGGCCGTGGGTGATGTCACAGATGATGCGGGGATCACATGGTCCTCGGCATGTGACGTGGCATTACATGATTGGCTGAGGGTGACGTCACTTCTGTCGTTGCTCGTTACTATTGGCCCAGGGTTGTTCCTGTTAATTATCCTCCATCTTGTGGGTGGAGCCAAGTTTATAAAGGGCCCTGGAGCCCGCCTCTCGGTGCTCAGTCGTTACATGTGCTTGTGTGGGAGTAGACGCTCCATGCGAGTCTGCATAATATACCCGCTTCTCATGCTTTAGGGGAGTCGGGCTAGGTAGGAACCTCTAACCCATCGCTCCTGTTTACTCTCTGCGGATAGCATAGAGAGTTCCCTGGCTCCTTATAGTGAGGTTAGCACACGGGGCTTGGACAGGGACTTGCACTTGAGCCATTTCAGAGAAAGCTATTGCTCTCTGTTATCAGTTGTCATATTACACTTCCTCTATGAGCATAATAGAGGTTAGTTCTTAGGTTTGCCTGTGACCATTAACAGGAGACCTGTGCATTCTCTCCTCCTAGGAGCATAGTTTATGCTTTAATTTACTAGCTTACTTCTGTGAAGTAACAGAGGTATTTCCGATTCGTATGGGGTAGTGGCCCTAACTTATTTATTTGCCACCACATATTAGTTTATGCTAATACGGTACTCGCTGTGAGTTAAACAGGGTGTGTCGTACTAGTCCTAGTGTTGCTGTGAAGTAACAGGAACAAGTACTACTTCTGGTACTGGTACTGGTACAGACACCCTTTTCTGCTGTCACTAGCAGCAGTTGCACGGTGGGCCCTGACTGCCTGTTACTTGTAATTAGTTATAATTAGTGTTGAGCGGACCCGGACCGGAAAAATCCGGATCTGCGCGGTTTGATCCGGATCCGTTTTTTGTTTTTTTTTTCTCTCTCTCTCTTTCTCTCATCTCTCTCTCTCATCTCTCTCTCTCATCTCTCTCTCATCTTGGATTCAGCTCCCCATTGACATATATGGGGTCGGATTCCGGATCGGATCCGAACTTCTTTGTCAACCCACCGGTAATTCGCCGGAACCGGATTGACAGTCCGCTCAACTCTAGTTATAATACCAGGCAGCCCCGTAACAACCACGTCTCAGTTTTCTCCCTGAATCCATTAAGTGCCTTCCCGGAATTTTTTATCCTCTGATCATGACCTGACTACCCGTCTGTGTACTCCCTGTGTCCATACATGTCTTCCTGTTACCAGACCCTGTCTTTCCTGACTACTCTACCGTTTGTTCTACCCGTAAGTAGTGACTAGCATCACACATAGAAAATTGAAATTGAGGGATTTCCTAATCTAAGTGGCACCACAAAAAGTAGTACTCTGGCCTTGGAAGTTAGGAACAATTGAAGGTCCATGGAAGTCTTTTTTTTTTGCTTTCCCACTTGAAAATATTCCAGTGAAGTTCTCCAAATCAAAATGTGTTTTAAATGAAAAAATCCATAACTTTGCCTTCATGAGGATCAGATACTGGTTGGAGAAATTGGATTTTCTGAGTTTTATGTTCTCACCCTAATAGGATAAAATTGAAAAGTTCATGTGTAAATGAAGAATTAGAGAGTCGTATGAGTCGTCCAGCTTAGCCATTTGTTGGACTTCTTTTGTTTTGATGAACAATTGTGGAACAATTGGGTAAAAACTCTTCGAGTCTTTGACCTTCTGAAGGGAAGAGCCCTGTACTGTAAATGGAGAATGGAACCTTGAATGAAAACAACAATTTTTTTTATAAATTTTGGATACGAAGGATATATGGGAATATCATAATATACCGTATTTTTAGTTTTAGAAGACGCTCCCCAAATTTAGAAATAAAAAAGGTAAAAAAAATATGGGGTCTCTTTTATAATCCGGTGGTGTCTTACCGGAGGGGGGCGGCAGCTGTGGTGGAGCGGGGGTCATAGGAGGCAGCGGCGGTGGTGGAGCAGGTCGATGCTGCGGGTGGTGCAGAGGAGGTCCCTGATACTCACTGTGGCACTGTGGTGGCCTGCACTGCTCTGTGGTGGGGCGACCAATGCTGCTATGTGCTGGAGTACTCAGAGCTGCTCTCTACTAGTGCTCGCTGTGGGCAGCGAGGCACTGGCCATTCTGAAGATATCGGCGGTGCGGGCTTCAAAGATAAGGCGACCTGAGTCGGCGCGTACGGAGATAAGAACTTAAGATGAGAGATCCATCTGTGTAAGTGTACCGCCCCGCTCTCGACAGCCGAGCTGCTCGGATCCAGTCCTTCTGTGGGTGGCTCGAGGATCTCCGGACCCGGGGGTATCGCGGTCACTTCAAATGAAAAGGAGGAGTGATGGGATGGTGGATGTAGGACGTATATGTACGGGCTGAGCCGTACCGAGTTTGTGACGCCACCCATGGTATGTGGTGATATTGGACACCACCACTGCAATTACGGGGCACACGGGGGAGATGTTGCGCAGCAAGCTGTTAACCCCCTCTGTGGGCAGGGATGGTGGCCCCGGGACCTGTTAGGGTTTGGTGGTGCTGGGAGATGGGCGACCGCAGGGTACTGATGTACTCACTATTAGAAAAACACACGAGTCTCTGGTAAACCAAGGTGATGGTGCTCGGTGCCCGCAGCCGGCTGCGTGTGGGTTCCTCCACCCGGTTGGTGGTCTCTGTCTTTCTCCTGCACCTGTGTTAGTATGGTGGACTGCCTGTGCTTGCAACTTCAGGAGTCCGCTCCCGGCTGGTTGTCGCCTAAGGAGCCCTTGTCCGCAGACGCTGGCCCGTGGGATCTCTGAGCCTTGGCGGTGGCCTGTTATCCCCCTCGTTGCCTGTTGCCTTCAATCGGGACTTTGGGTGGGACAGGACCTCTAGTCCTGGCCGCAATCTGTTCATTAACTAGTTCCAGTCGCTTCTGGGCCTAGCTTCAGGGTCTGAGTGTGTGCTCCGATTTCCAAATCTGTTCCCCGGGTCGGTACCGGCAGGCCACTACCCTGTACCGGTCCACCTTGGTTCCACCGAGTCGTCTTCCCGGCTCCTGCAGACGGAGACCACCGTCTGCCTCCTAGCCAAAGGCACCAGGGCTCCTACCCTGGTACCTGTCCAATTTGGGATATTCGTCTCTGCTGGAGCTGGACACAGCTCCAGCCCACACTCCTCTCCCACTTGTACACCAAACTTGAATGACTTTTCCCCACCCCGGGCTGTCTAAAACTCCTAAGTGGGTATCTTCCAACCGCCTGGTTCCGCCCCCTGGTGTGTCTATCAAGCCCTAAGGGGTGACTAGGGTTGTAAGGGTTGGTTGCTGTCACCTGTGAGGGATAAGTGTAATGTGGGGCCATATTTGTGACTTCCTGGCTCGGCCAGGGCGTCACACTCCCCCTTGGTAAAACACAGACCGTCCGCGGGCTGTCCGACCACCACCGGTTTAGTTTGCTTTTTGAACTGGAAAAGATAAAAGAAAACATATACAATTATACTAACATATTTACATTATATGAATATTTGTTTTTCTTCGCTTACGGGAGGCTGGTTGCTTAAACGTTGCATAAAACATTTTTATTAACTGGGACGGGACCCGGATCCTTTTCATTTTTGCCCACCCAAGCAAACCTAGCCCTGGTGCCAGCGCTAAGCACTGGTGCGCACCCCTTTTCCCCAGTCCAGGAAACGGGATCGGGTCCGGGTGTTGCTCATACGGGCCGGGTAATAAGTTCCTTGCCCGGCAGTCTCTCGCAGAGGCCCCACGTCCAGGGGACCCCTGAATCGGAGGGTAGTCACCGGTCTCCATGGTGACGGGACCTCGGTCTACTCTGCTGCAGGCCCTTCCTCCAACCAGCCTCTCCGAAGACTGCGGCATGATGAAAAGGGTGGTCTGGGTAAAACACTTGACTCACTGCAGGTATGACTTCCTCTAGCAACTTTCCCACAGTCCACCACAGGACAGCACGGGTCCCCAATGCCACCTATCATCCACGGGCGACACTGTCCATAAAGACCCCGTCTTCCACTGCCTGCTGTGTGGGTACGATTGCTCCTTCAAACCGGACCCTGCAAACGGAACTGTCCTCACTCCAACTCAACTTCTTGTCGTCCTCCACCGGGGGCTCCGACCCCTGATGGCGCCCTCTGGGGCTCCGACCACAGTGGCGTTCAACAAGTCGGACAAGATCCTCCTTTCCTTCCACCCTGTATGCAGGATGGCATCTCCCGGGAACTTGGAGATGTTCATCAAAGGTCAGGCGTATACCAGGAGCGAGTCCTTTACTAAAAACTTTTCAACTTTAAAACTTGTGAACTTAGGGTTAACTTACGGGGTGCCGCTACCACTGCAGAGGACCGTACTGCTCCATCCTCGGCCGGGACACCGGGCTCCCCATCCAGGTGCAGTACATCCCCGGGCACTGAACCTCCAACGGGAATGGTGGTGGAATCGTGGACGGCACCGCTTCCTCCAGAAGCTGCGCTACACGGGGCTCACTTATCGCAGTACTGGAAGGCTCCAGCTCCCAGCTAATGAGGGACGACACGGGGGTCTGTGTAGCTTTATCCTGGCGCGACACGGCTTCGGTGGCCCGCTGTTCACGGGCCCACACCATGGCAACCATCCTCCGGACTTCCGCCTTCCAGTCGAGCACCTGATGCAGTGTTTGGGCTCTCACCCGGACGCAGAATCTGCATAACTCCTGCTCCAGCCAGGCAGCAGTCCCTACAGGTAGCCGATTCGAGCTCCATTCCTCCGCATCAAAGACCACTCCGCCTCTACCACTTCGGAGCCCCGCCACTCCGCCGTCGGGGTTTGGCATGAATATCTTCCCGCTTCTCCCCCTTGGTCTTTTTCTGGCACTCCTCTTTTTGGCCAGTAAGTTTCGTTTTTCGACTTCCGGCCTTACTTTTCGGCCGTGTTCCCAGGGGGCGGGGCTTCAGCTTCGCGCCCTTTATCGGGGAAGGAGACCCTGGGTGGGAATTTTCGCGCCAACAAGATGGCGACAAGATGGCGGATTCTGAAAATTTTGCAACGGATCACTGCTGACTTCAACATAAGGCGCACTTCCACAAGGTAAGTGGATGGGTAAGTATCCTGTTCATGACGCCAGAAATTGAGGTGTACCACCCCACTCTCGGCAGCCGAGCTGCTCGGATCCGGTCCTTCTGTGGGTGGCTCGAGGGTCTCCGGACCAGGGGGTCTCGCGGTCACTTCAAATGAAAAGGGGGAGTGATGGGATGGTGGATGTAGGACGTATATGTACGGGCTGAGCCGTACAGAGTTCGTGACGCCACCCACGGTATGTGGTGATATTGGACACCACCGCTGCAGTTACGGGGCACCCGGGGGAGATGTTGCACAGCAAGTTGTTAACCCCTCTGTGGGCAGGGATGGTGGCCCCGGGACCCGTTGGGGTTTGGTGGTGCTGGGAGATGGGTGACCGCAGGGTGCTGATGTACTCACTATTAGAAAAACACATGAGTCTCTGGTAAACCAAGGTGATGGTGGTTTGTGCCCACAGCCGGCTGCGTGTGGGTTCCCCTACCTGGTTGGTGGTCTCTGTCTTTCTCCTGCACCTGTGTTAGAATGGTGGACTGCCTGTGCTTGAAACTTCAGGAGTCTGCTCCCGGCTGGTTATGGCCTAAGGAGCCCTTGCCCGCAGACGCTGGCCAGTGGGATCTCTGAGCCTTGGTGGTGGCCTGTTATCCCCCTCGGTGGGCTGTTGCCTTCAATCGGGACTTTGGGTGGGACAGGACCTCTAGTCCTGGCCGCAATCAGTTAATTAACTAGTTCCAGTCGCTTCTGGGCCTAGCTTCAGGGTCTGAGTACCCCCCTGTGTGCTCCAGTTTCCGAGTTGGTTCCCCGGGTCGGTACCGGCGGGCCACTACCCTGTCCCGGTCCACCTCGGTTTCACCGAGCCATCTTCCCGGCTCCTGCAGACAGAGACCACCGTCTGCCTCCTAGCCAAAGGCACCAGGGCTCCTACCCTGGTACCTGTCCAATTTGGGATATTCGCCTCTGCTGGAGCTGGACACAGCTCCAGCCCACACTCCTCTCCCACTTGAACTCCAAACTTGACTGACTTTTCCCCACCCCGGGCTGTCTAAAACTCCTAGGTGGGTGTCTTTCAACCGCCTGGTTCCGCCCCCTGGTGTGTCTATCAAGCCCTAAGAGGTGACTAGGGTTTTAAGGGTTAGCTGCTGTCACCTGTGAGGGAAAGGTGTAATGCGGGGCCCTATTTGTGACTACCTGGACCGGCCAGGCCATCACATATGCGCCATCTCTGGGCACCATTATTTGTAGAACGTACCGCCGACATCTTCAGAATGGCTCGTGCCTCGCTGCCTGCCCGCAGCACAGAACCTCGCTGCACGCCCACCGAACAGAGCCTCGCTGCCCACCCACCGCACAGAGCCTCGCTGCCCGCCCACCGCATAGAGCCTCGCTGCCCACCAGTCGCACAGAGCCTCGCTGCCAGCCTGCAGCACAGAACCTCGCTGCCCGCTCACCACACAGAGCCTCGCTGCCAACCCGCTGCCCGCCCGCTGCACAGAGCCTCGCTGCCCACCAGTCGCACAGAGCCTCGCTGCCAGCCTGCAGCACAGAACCTCGCTGCCCGCTCACCACACAGAGCCTCGCTGCCAACCCGCTGCCCGCCCGCTGCACAGAGCCTCGCTGCCCGCCCACCTACAGAGCCTCGCTGCCCACCCGCCAAACAGAGCCTCGCTGCCCGTCCGCCTGCTGTACAGAGCCTTGCTGCCCGCCCTCCGCACAGCGCCTCGCTGCCCGCCCGCCTACAGAGCCTCGCTGGCCGCCCACCGCACAGAGCCTCGCTGCCCGTCCGCCTGCTGTACAGAGGCTTGCTGCCCACATTCCTGCCGTACAGAGCCTCGCTGCCTGCCCGCCTGCCGCACATAACCTTGCTGCCCGCCACACAGAGCCTCGCTGCCCGGTCGCCGCACAGAGCCGAGCCGCAGAGAGCAGAGCCCGCAGCACAGCATTGTCCTGCCTCCTGTGACCTCTCTCTAGCACCCACCGGTAAGCGACATTCGAATTTTAAGATGCACCCCTCATTTCCCTCCCAAATGTTTGTGAGGAAAAGTGCGTCTTATAATCTGAAGAATACAGTATGTCCTCCAAGGGTGGCTGATGACATACAATTTTTGTCCAAACATTGATTCATCTTTGTTCCATCCTGCGGAGCTGGGGCACGATGAGGCACCTATCAAGTTTATATCACGAAAGTGGTGTCTTTTGGAAGATGCTGGGTATTGAAACCAAAATGTCTCACTTGCCATATAATGCAATAAAAATGTTGTTCAACAATTGGAAGAAAAAAATAAGCAAATTGTTGACAAGCTCTATAAGAGTAAAAGCCCGGAAGGGGCAGGGGGTGGACACAAAAAAATCTAGATGTGTTAAGTACAATTTCCTGAAGTTGTACTTGTGGAGTCAGAGCTATCTAAAGCTGGTAATATAAATTAAAGTCTAACAAAAGAGTTGAGAATTCGGGTAGTAAAGAAATATCACTGTGATGAGGAGGGGACGGTCACCGAACTACACCCATTGGCTCAGAGGAATGAGCTCCATCAAGAATTTAAAATATCTGTGTCTACTCCCCTAGGGCAGGTAAGTGACTAGATTTACAGATGAGACCTACCGGTTTCCCTGCTCCGAGAGATCTCGCAAATACCAGTACATAAAGCCCCTTTTAGCCATGAAAATCCGGTCTATACATTCATGTGATCTCCACGTCTACCCTATTCCATATTACTTCATCCTAAACACCATTGGTCTCGATCTTCTTGGATTTATACAAATAACACTTAGTTTTCATTGTACAGCTTTGAGGTTTTCAAAGGCTTTGGATCATAATTTAGGAATAAAAAGTCACACATTTTGTCACTTACCATACTTGGGATGAAATTTGTGACTTTTCTCTCTGATCACTTTTGGAAAGTGGCAAGACAAGCCGGTGGGCATAGCTGTCTCATGGTAGGCAGGGATTTCCTTTTAAAATTTTAGAGGTGTGCAAAATGTAGTCCCAGCAGTGTATTTCGGGGTTTTTTTTTTGGGCTATTAGTGCTTTCTGTGGCTTTCACATGGATTTATCTTTTTATACTACAAAAAAAGCCACACTTCAATTATGCTGCAATAGGAAAAGATAAAATAGACCGCCAAAATGCATCAAAGGGTTTAAAGGGAATCTATCAGAAGGATCCACCCTTCTAAGCCGTCTATATGGCCATGTAGGTGATAGGATGTTGAATAAAATGACACCTTGATATCTGCGATCTGATGTCTTATTCCACAGAAATCCACATTTTTCTTAATATGTAAATGAGCTGTTAAGATCTATTGGCTGGACTTAGAGCTCCCTGAGACTCCGCCTCCAAAGGAGGCGTTACCAGTGTGAAACATGTAGATTAGGAGAGCAGACGGTCTGCCATTAAATGTCTCACATTGGTAATACCACTGTTGCAGGCATATTCTCAGGCAGATCTATGTCTGGCCCATAAATCGTAACAGCTCATTTACATTATTAAGGAACACAGAGATTTCTCTGGAATAAGACATTAGATCACAGTTTTCAAGGTATAATTTTATTCAACTTTCTGACCACCCACAGTCTCATATAGATGGTTTAGGAGGGTTGATCCCAGTGTTGCAACTAGCGTTCGATGGGCCCTGGTGGAAGATTTGGATCTGGGCTCCACATTACCTCCTGCATATTGGTCAAATATTTGGGCTCTTGTAGAGTTCAAAATCCTATAAAGACATATGTGTTGCTCTCCCTCCATTATGTAGTAATGTCCTCCATCCTGTACAATGTCCCTCCTCCTGGGCCCCTTACTGGTATATATGTCCTCCATCCTGGGCTCCTGGAAGGGGCCCAGGATGAAAGACATATATACCAGCAAGGGGCCCAGGATGAGGGACATTGTACCCCATCCTGGTATATATCTCCCCCATCCAGGCCAGATCCTGGTATATATGTCACATATCCTGGTATATATGTCCCCCATCCAGGTATCTATGTCCCCATTCCTGGCTCATACTGATATATATGTCTCCCATCCTGGGCCCCTTCCAAGTATATAAGTACCCCATCATGGCATATATTTCCCCCATCCATGACCCATCCTGGTATGCATGTCACAAATCCTGGTATATATGACCCCCATCCAGGTATCTATGTCCCCATTCTGGACCCATCCTGGTATATATATCCCCCATCCTGGTATATATTTCCTCCATCCACGGTCTATCCTGATATACATGTCCCCCATTCTGGTATATATGTCCCCCATCCTGGTATATATTTCCTCCATCCAGGGTCTATCCTGGTATACATGTCACAAATCCTGGTATATATGTCCCCCATCCAGGCATCTATGTCAAAAAGATTCCACTCGTATTCCCCCGGTCCCACACCGCGTGGCATCTTCTACTGCCGATGCAGGAGCTAGCAGCCTTGGCACATAACGTCACTGGCATGCTCCCCCAGACACGACATGCTGATGTGTGTTGTGATGCAGGCACTTGGTGGGCCTCGGCACAGCAATACACTTCAGCTGCATCTCCTCAGATGCACATCTAGATGAAGTGTAGGCGCTGGAGTTGGTGGGTCCCCCTGAAGCATGGCCCGGTCGTGGTCTTTCTGACTGTGATTCTTATGTCCCTGGTTGATACAACTGACAAATTCCTTTTAAGAACTCCTCAAAAAGAAGTAATCCATTTGGCCCTCAGGTAACTGCTTGGACATCATTGGAGCAGGCATGTCAATCCTAGAGCAGTTGTTACAGCCCCATCCAGGTTTTTACTTTGGAAATATGTCAAGAATTAACATTCCTTAGTGGGCAGCACAAAGTAAGCAGAGGGGGCTTTCAGATGTAGTCCTCCTTTCATGATGTCTGTGCCTTTTGGCTAAGATCCAGTGTAGTATCTGCTCCTATCACTACTATGACAGCTCATTAACAAAGATCAATACAGAAGTACCTGGGGAAGGGGGTTGGGAGCTGCCAGCTGCTGCACCAAGGCCATTAGGTCAGAGTGTTTCAGAATTACCAAGTTACAACCAGTTTGTACCTTGAGACATGTTCTGGAGGCTGGACACTCGTTGACTTGTGTTCCTGAAACAGATTTCCTCTGAACCTCACAGATGTAGTTGAACCAGAGTGGTCCATAAACCAAGGTGAGGGATCTTCGTAGAAGCGTCCACCAAGTTGAGCATTGATAAAGACTAAGTTATCCCCCATAGTGGCACTATAGGTGTGAGATGCTACTACAGCCTGCCCTTTCATAGACCAGGTGAAGGGGTTTGCAGTGGTCACTTGTTAGGACACTTCAATGCACCTCCATGAGACCTTGTATCCACTACTATGTGCCGCGCTCCGGGGAAGCCGGGCTGCTTTGATCCGGGCAGTCCCTGGTTCGAGGGGTCCCGGATCCGGGGGCACTGTCGATCAGTTTTAAATAAAAGGAAAATAATAAAAATAGTCAACGCCACTCGCGATGTGCGGCCAGGGATAGTATGGCTGCCGCTGATGGTCTTCTCTGGGGATGATGGATGGGGCAGCGTGGATGGTGAAGCCCTCCGCGAGTAGGGCTTTCCCCCAGGGGTAGGTAGGGGTTAACGTGGAGGCGCAGGTAAATAACTCAGTCCAGACAGGGGAGTGCAGTTTGGTCGCTTTTACTTACAGCTGGGTTCTCGCCCTGGGGACGTGCTGGATCCCAGGTGTGCCCGAGTCCTGTGTCCCTGTGCCAGTCGACCTGGTGCCACTCGCCCACCGATGCACTCGTGTGTGTGTGAGGGTCTTCCCTGGCTTGAAGCTCCTGGAGGTCCATCTGGTGTCTGGGTTCTGCCGCAGGCAGCTTGGACTATTTAGGGGAATATGTCCCAGTCCCCTCTTTGCTGCTGATGCCTCGGTTAGTGTTGGTAGATGAGTCCTGGAAACCCACCCTCCTGGCAGAGTTAATAGATAACTTGAAGTCCCGGTCTCTTCAGGGATCTACACCCCGTGCGTGCAAGGTACTGTGAGCCCTGGATGTCCACCCCACAGGATCCCTCTGTCCTAGGAACTTGCTCTCTCGCTCTCCAGCTTCTTTCTCCCCTGAATGGCTGATGTTTATCCTCAGGTCCTGGCGGTGTCTTTATTACTACTCCACTGGCTTTCTTACTCCGTCCTCACTCTCCTATCAGTTTCCTTCTCTTGCTCTGTGTCTCAAGATTCCTTTGTCTGTCTTGACACCTTTGCTGTCAACTCTGTCTTTCTTACTACTGCTCACTTCAGACTCCTCTCAACCACCTTCTCCCTTCTCTCTCCTCTTTCTAACTCTCTACCCACCCCCCCAGTCTACTCTCTCCTCCCCTAGGTGGCTGCCTGTTAGCTCACAGTGCCCGGCCCCATCACCTGGTCCTAAGTGTAAGTGTCCTAGTGTGCTGGTGTGTGTATTGACTGGCACAGTTATGTAGGACGATGTTACCTTGTTTTGTGACACCTGGTTACCGCAGGGGCGTCACATATGCATGGATTCTTGCTTCCCTTGGCTGCAAAACACAGGCTGTAAGGCAATCAGCACATGACCGGGAGAACTAAGCCTAATAGTGGTAGATATAGTTCTATTCTACCCCCCTATATATTTGAGTACCATCTCCGTTAACTGCATTAACAATATAAAACTGTGTCCATGTGACGCAATAGACTAGCCAGGTAGTCACAGATAAACCCCCGCACTACACCTGTCCCCCAAAAAGGTGTCATCAGCCAACCATTAAAACCTAGTCACCTCCCTCAGTGCTAGATGAACACACCAGGGGGCGGAGCCAGGCGGTTGGCCACGCCCACCGAGGAGTTCAGAGGGCCTGAGGCAGGAAACAGTGAGTAGTTGAGTAGTCAGTGTGGAAGCAGACCTGTGCCCAGGTCTGCAGCAGTCTGACAGGTGCCGGGGTTGGAGCCCGGGCACCTTTGGCTAGGAGGCAAACGGTGGCCTTAGCCTACAGGAGTCGGGAAGACGGCTCGGTGGAACCGGGACCAGAGTGGTGGCCCGCCGGTACCGACCCGGGGAACCGACTCGGAAACCGGAGCACACATGGGGGTACTCAGACCCTGAAACGAGGTCCAGAATCCACTGGACTGAGTTAATTAACTGATTTCGGTCCGGACTATAGGTCCTATCCCACCCAAGTCCCGACTGAAGACAACGACTGAAGACAACAGCCCACCAAGGGGGATAGAAAGCCACCGCACAGGCAGAGAGATCCCACGGGCCAGCGTCTGCGGGCAAAAGGGCTCTCCCGACATTCACAAAGCCGGGGAGCGGACTCCCGTCGCTGAAGCGCAGGCAGCCCAAATACACAACACGGTGCAGGAGAAAGACCAAGACCACTGAACTGGGTGGGGGACCAGACGCGGCCGGCTGCAGGCACCGACCACCATCAACTTGGTTTACCAGAGACTTGTGTGTGTCAATAACAGTGAGTACAACAGGGCCATCTGGCTGCGCACCGCCGTGTACCGCCCAGCTACCCCCAACGGGCCCCGGGGGCCATCATCCCTGCGCACGGAGGGGTTAACATCTTGCTGCATAACCATCTCCCCCGGGTGCCCCGTAACTGCAGCGGTGGTGTCTACCTTCACCACATCCCGCGGGTGGCGTCACGAACTCAAGCGCGGCTCCGGCTGTGCACCTACCTACCCCCATCCAAAAGCGCCAGCACCCCCTTTCAAGTGACCCCGTGTCCGGAGGCGCTCGAGCCACCCACCAACGAGCCCGGATCCGAGCGGCTCGGCTGCAACCGAGCGCGGGACGGTACATCCACACTAAGGCTTTTGTTTATGTGGCGCCCCTGAGGCTTCCATCGCCACAGGACATTGCACCCCATCCAGCGGTGTGATGCCCCATTCTGGGTGAGGAAAGGAGTGAACGCCGGTCCCCTGGTAAATCTACACTACACCCATTGCTAGGAACACACTGGGTCCAGGGATAGTGGCAGTTACCCTCCCATGCTGCATGCTGGGAGGGGCCGTAAGACCCATCCCTGCTCCTATAGGGTAGATCAGAGCAACTGGGGAGGTGGGAGGAGCCACCAGAGAGCAGACAAAGAAAGGAAAGTCTAGTTTGAGTAGTTGAAGAGAGAGAGAGAGTGGGGAAGGAGGAGGAGGTCTGCAGGAGGCAGGCAAGGAGGAGAAGTAAAAGGAAAGAGAGCTCCAAGTCAGTCAGGAGCTGAGAAGAAGGAAGAGACGCTTCCTGGTGAAGATCCTGGGACTCAGAGGGTCCAGGTGACACCAAGCAGAGAACAGAAGGGATCCCAGGGCCACGGATAGCTGTAGAGCTGCGGTGGCCTGTTCCACAGGAACATCGGTGGAGGGAACAAGCTGCAACAGGGGACGGTCCCTAGAAACCGGAGGAGTGCAAAATCATCTCCAAACAGTAAAAACCGAGGCCCAGGGAAAGTTGTAAACTTCCCGGGCCACAGCCCACCGCAGAACCTCTATAAAAAGGGATAATCAGCCGACAGGTGACCCCCCAGCCTGGAGGCTGTTGTGGAGGCTGAGCCAGGTTTATCCTACAAAAGGCAAGGCTTAGGAAGACGGCTGAAGACAGAGGCACCTTAGAGAGAAGGGTACCGGTTTTTGCTCTAAGAATCACCCAGAAACGGCAGAGGTCCCTGACAGTGATCGCAGCAGTCCAAGGGTTCCTGCAGGACTGTGACAAGAATTGTGAGTAAACAACTTGAACTGCACCCTTGGAGTTGCCTCTGTTATTCCACACCACATCATAGACTCTCACGAGCACCAACTGTGCCCCGGGGCACCGCTCCACCTGTGGGGAGCAGTACCACCATTGCTGCGATATCATCACCCCGGAGGCCTTACACAGCAGCGGTGGCTTAATAGCCGCAGACCACAGGTGGCGTCACGAACACAAACTTTATTCACCTAGCCATTTTATCACTGACACCCACCAGGGCCACGGAGTCGGGCCCCGCCACCACTGACGTCCCCCGGACTAGTCCGGCCCGGCACTGGGTGTCCCATAGCCCTGGGGTAGGCGAGTCATTTACATTTAGGCTCGATGATACGATTAACGAGCGCAAAAGCGTCGTAATCGTATCATCGGTGCAGCGTCGGCGTAATCCATGATTACGCTGACGCGACGGTCTGATGTTCCTCGCTCCTGCGGGAGCACACATCGCTGTGTGTGAAGCCGCAGGAGCGAGGAACATCTCCTACCGGCGTCACTGCGGCTTCCGTAGGATATGCGGAAGGAAGGAGGTGGGCGGGATGTTTACATCCCGCTCATCTCCGCCCCTCCGCTCCTATTGGCCGCCTGCCGTGTGACGTCGCAGTGACGCTGCACGACCCGCCCCCTTAATAAGGAGGCGGGTCGCCGACCAGAGCGACGGTCGCAGGACAGGTGAGTCCATGTGAAGCTGCCGTAGCGATAATGTTCGCTACGGCAGTTATCACAAGGATATCGCAGTTGCGACGGGGGCGGGCACTATCGCGCTCGGCATCGCAGCATCGGCCTGCGATGTCGCAGCGTGCAAAGTGCCCCTTAGTCTGCGGTGAGACAAAAGGTGCCTATTGGGCTTTGATGTGGTGTCTTAGTTGTGTGACCTCCATCTAAAGTATGGACCTGAGTCCTCATAGCCTTCTCTCCAGAATTTTGGCATAAAAGTTTTGAAAAGTCGCAAAATTTGTGACTTTCACGTCATTTTCTCCAAGCTTTGACGAAATAAGCAGGATGGGGGTGGGACACCACAACTCATCATTAATTGACTGGAGTAAGGCTTCTGGCATAACGCACTGAGGTGTACGCCACATGTCACATGCTCCACAGGCACCTCTTCGTGAATCAGGAACATCTGACTCCAGCACTCAGTCCACAAAAAAAAACAAAACGTATATGTGAATGGTCCCATAAACTACAATGGGCATGAGTTCTTTTCAACTTGATAGCCATGTGGGCACATACGAGTCTGTAGAGTTCAGGTCAATCAACCCATGGTCAGTCTGTGATTTGTGGTCTGTACTTGGATGTCTGAATTTAGCCCCAGCGTAGGGTCATATGTAGTGCCCCTGAGTACATCAGGGTGCTACAGGGAACTGCATCCTTTTTCTCCAGGGTGCAGGACCTACCCCGGTATGGTTTCAGGTTTCCAGAAACCAGTGTGACCTCCATCAGCACTACAAACCCCAACTAACACCCCACACCATGACCTGTCAGACACACCAGTGGGTTGGTCTAGCTGGAACAGGGCCCTCCACCTAGGGGTCAGGCAGGCTGGTGGGAGGGACCAAGTCAGACTAGTGACAGCTCTTAAAGTGAGCGGAACTGGAGTGTTAGCTCCCGGGGAGCTAGAAAGACAGGAGTTGGGTCGCAGACAGTGGTCTGGGACCAGAGGAGTCGGTGACCAGGTTCAGGGACCAATAGAACTGACCGGTACCGAGCACAACGGGGTACAGGACGCTAGGTCAGGAGCCAATTCAACGTCCTGGCAATTAACCTGCAGAGGAAGGGGGCCTTCAGGGACCTTCCTAAAGCTCAGAGACTGAGGACATCAGCACAACGCGGGGGACAGAGTGTTCCAAATAAAGCAATCCACTGAGGTCCCAAGTGCCAGCCCTTAGGAGCAAGACTTCACCCAAGACTGAAGAACTGGCCCTTGCAGCTTCAAGCTATATGGACCCACACAGACACAAACAGTGCACGGAGGCAGGTGTACCGCCCCGCGCTCGGCTGCCGCTGAGCCACTCGGATCCGGGCTCGTTGGTGGATGGCTCGAGCGCCTCCGGACCCGGGGTCACTTCACTCTCAAAGGGTGCTGGCGCTACTTAGGGGGCTGGTAGGTAGGTGTACGGCCGGAGCCGTGTTTGAGTTCGTGACACCACCCACGGGAGGGGGTGAAGGTGTAGACACCACCGCTGCAGTTACGGGGCACCCGGGGGTTGATCGTTATGCAGCAAGATGTTAATCCCTCCATGGGCAGGGATGGTGGCCTTGGGACCCATTGGGGATAGCTGGGCGGTGCAGGGCGGTGCGCGGCCAGATGGCACTGTTTTACTCACTGTTATTGACACACACAAGTCTCTGGTAAACCAAGATGATGGTGGTCGGTGCCTGCAGCCGGCTGCGTCTGGTCCCCCACCCGGTTAGGTGGTCTTGGCCGCTCTCCTGCACCGTGTAGTGTATGTGTAGACTGCCTGCGCTTCAGCGACGGGAGTCCGCTCCCCGGCTGTGTATATGTCGGGAGAGCCCTTTTGCCCGCAGACGCTGACCCGTGGGATCTCTCTACCTGTGCGGTGGCTTTCTATCCCCCTCGGTGGGCTGTTGTCTTCAGTCGTGACTTGGGTGGGAAAGGACCTATAGTCCAGACCGCAATCAGTCAATTAGCTCAGTCCAGTGAATTCTGGACCTCGTTTCAGGGTCTGAGTATCCCCCTGTGTGCTCCGGTTTCCAATCGGTTCACCGGGTCGGTACCGGCGGGCCACTACCCTGTCCCGGTCTACCACGGTTCCACCAAGCCGTCTTCCCACCTCCTGCAGGCTGAGGCCACCGTATGCCTCCTAGCCAAGGTGTGCAGGCTACGACCCTCACACCTGTCAGTCAGTCTGTCACAGGCCTGTATTACAGGCTTGACCTCCTCCACTTAACTTTCAAACTGAACTCTTTGCTTTTTCCTGCCTCAGGCTCTCTGAACTCCTCGGTGGGCGTGGCCAACCGCCTGGCTCCGCCCCCCTGGTGTGTCCATCAAGCTCTGAGGGAGGTGACTAGGGTTTATGGTTTGGCTGGTGTTACCTAGTGTGGGACTGGTGTTGTGCGGGGCCCTATCTGTGACTACCTGGCTAGTCCAGGGCGTCACACTGGTTATGGACTGCTAGTGACACCGGTGGTATCGGGAACCTGGACGTGCTCCAGGCAGCAGCAGCTGTGCACAGAGACTTGTTCAAGAATGGTGTGTGTCTCATTTCATCTCCACCTATCCACCGCCTCAACCACCGCAGTGAGTACGCCTGTCCCTGTACCCTCTCCTTCTATATCTCCTCATCACTCGAGCTTCGGGACCTTCCCTACCTTGCTGCTCCCCACCATCTGTCCCGGTCCTCATTGCAGTAGCGGCGGTACTCCCATTACCGTAACCCGCAGGTGGCGTCACAAACATTTCCCCTGTAATCCCATTCTTCAGTTTGAGTGTCCGCCGAGCCTGGGTCCGGACCACTCAAGCCATGACCACCCCGGATCCGAGCACCCCGGTCATCACTGGGGCGGCACACATACATCTGTTTTCACCAAAGCCGAGAAAAATGGTCCATTTACTCTGATCAGAATTTGATCAATGTTTCTCGAAAGTGCAGAGAAAAAAAGAGTTTCTCCACCTTCTCTACTCTGTCAGTCTGTAAAAATCGGACTGCACTCGGAAGTCAACCGACGGGTGGAGGGATCAAGCTGCGACAGGGGACGGTCCCTAGAGACTGGAGGAGTGGAAAGATCATCTCCAAACAGTAAAAACCAAGGCCCAGGGAATGTTGTAGACTCCCCGGGCCAGAACCCACAGCAGAACTTCCAGAAAAGGGGTAATCAGCCGACAGGTGACCCCCCAGCCTGGAGGCTGTAGTGGAGGCCAAGCCAGGTTTATCCTATCAAAGGCAAGGCTAAGGAAGACAGCAGAAGAAAGAGACACTAAGAGAAGGGCACCGGCTTTCACTCTCAGAATCACCCAGAAACGGCGGAGGTCCCTGACAGTGGTCCCAGCAGTCCGAGGGTCCCTTAGTACTGTGACAAGAAGTGTGAGTAAAGAACTTGAACTGCACCCTTGAAGTTGCCTCTGTTATTTCGGCTGCATAGACATTCACGAGCACCAACTGTGCCCCGGGGATTGCTCCACCTGTGGGGAGCAGTACCACCATTGCTGCCATAACATCACCCCGGAGGCCTCACATAGCAGCGGCGGCTTAATAGCCGCATACCACAGGTGGCGTCACGAACACAACCATTATTCAGCAAGCCACATATTCTACTGACACCCACCAGGGCCACGGAGCCGGGCCCAGCCACCACTGACTACCACCGGACTAGTCCGGCCCGGCACCGGGTGTCCCACAGCCCTGGGGTGGGCGAGTCAGAATGATTCCGATTTTCTATCAATGGAATGATTCCGATTTTCTATCAATGGAATGATTCCTATTTTTGGGGGTACCTGCGCTGAAAAACAAAGATGTGTACATTTCAAATCCATCCAATACAACTCTGACTAGTTTCTCACAACATTTGACCATTTCTTCCAATACGTTATATATATAATATATATATAGAATATATATATATATATATATATATATATACACATATATATATATATTCACTTCCCAATACGACGACATTTCTGTTATTTTTTCCATTTGTTAGTGTAGTAAGATTTGACGCTTCGCGGTACAGTTGAGGCAAAGGGAACATCACACGACGCCGTATATTTGGATAATGCTTATCGCCCACCACAAATATAGTTCTGGTACTCCGCCGTTCACTGTAGATATGTCTGTCCACAGGGCCAACACTCAACAAGGCTTTTTTTTTTTTAATTAACATTCCAGTTAACCTCTCCAGCAGTTTGCAAAACATTAACCCCTTTGCACCATGTATACCCCCCTCCCCTTGTCACAACCCAACCCCTCCGCACTATTCGTGCAGCTTTCTCTTCCGGACATGCGATGACTTAAGAAGGTGCAGCCAGGTGACCACATTAGAATACTAAAAAGGAAAGCACTCTCTCCCCTGCCCCTTCCTCCTGTGACTCAGGTATGGGGTGGGGGGGGGGACGGGACTCAGGTGTACAGTTTCACTTCCTGGCTCCTCCTTGCACTTTATATACCTGGTTGGCAGGTGAGGGGTTAAAGGTGGATACCTGGTGATAGGGAACACCCATTTCAGTTTCATCTGAAACCTACAGAGGACACACACAAAAAAAAAATAGGGGATAACGTCTGCTTTTTCGGAGTCGTCAAAGGAAAACAAAAAAGGTACTTCAACGCTTCACCTGGAAATCTCTTCGGACCATTGTGTGTTGTCATAGGGAAGAAGCTCGTGACTCCAGAGACGCCTTATTACCAGGAAACCTATGGACATAACACAGTAAGGAGCCGGAATAGGGGGACATGTGCCCCTTATGTTTTCTGCACTAGACCTGACTACGGGAACTAGCTGTTGAGGTCGGGGTCTCCAGTCTTCATCACTCGGTGGCCGATTGTCCTCAGGATGCGGCTCTTGGCCACTCTCGCCGCCGTGGTGGCCTCTATCTGGCTGGTCTGCTCTGAGCTCCAAGGACAGAGCTGCTTGGAGAATTATACCAAGGGTTTGCCCAACTTTGTGCTGGATCTGAATGACTCTGTGAGCAGCGGAGCCACGTTCCTCACCTCACCCCCTTTGGACCGGGTCAGGGACTGCCTGTTGGCTTGCTGCAGGGTACCGGCATGTAATTTGGCGCTGGTGGAGCGAGATCACAGTCAAGATGACATCATCCACTCATGTTTCCTACTCAACTGCGTCTACAAGCAGGAATTTGTGTGCAAATTTGTCAGGAAGGAGGGATTCAACAATTACGTCACGTTGGAGGTCAGCAAACATCTGAACCACTGGGAAGACAAGGAAGGTGAGTGCGACACGCTGAGCCGGTCATTCACTTCTTCTTCTTCTTTTTTTTTTTTTTTTTTTTTTTTTTGAGTAAATTTTCATTACTTTTAAATTGTCCTCTTCATGTTTTTCAAGGGTCTATAAAGAAGCCTGAAAAGTAAAAATTAAAAAAATATGCATTACTTTAAGTATACAGTATTTAGAGAAATAATGCCAACCCAAAAATAAAGTTATGCAAAACATCCTCCAAAAACCGTGCACGGTGCATTACAGCTATCATCTAGAGCAGGGGTCGGGAAAATTTTTGGCTGAAACCACCACATATTTTAAAATGTAAGTTAGGGAGAGCCATACTCAATAGAGGGGAGCGGTGGTGGTGGAGCGGCTCTGAAGGTCCCAGGAGGCAGGGTAGGAGATGCTGCGGGCTTGGATGAGGGGGTGTTGCAACTCAAGAGGGTCAGTGTGCGGGGGGTCGGCAATACTGCTGTGGGGTGTGACAACACTGAGCGCCATTGATCTGCTGGTGGGTTGCTTTGAATCTGCCGCAGTTGACGAGATAGACTTCAAGAAAATGGCCGGTGCGTGCGCAGATCAACGGACTTCAAGAAAATGGCTGCAGAGTACTATCTGCGCACGCACCACCTTCCTAGCCATTTTCTTGAACTTGATTTAGTCAACTAGCGGCTTTTTTTTTTTTTTTTTTTTTTATAAATTTTCACATTTTTGGCACAGAATCCATAGAGGAATCGGACCAATGTTAAAGAAATGCATACTGGTATTCGGATGGCGCTCACATTAGCGTTTGAGCTATTGAGTGTTTCTCAACTCCAGTCCTCAAGACCCACCAGCAGATCATGTTTTCAGGTTTTCCTCAATCATGTTTTCAGGATTTCCTTAATGTTGCACATGTGATAGAATTATTCCCTGTCTGATAGTGAGGAAACCCTGAAAACATGATCTGTTGGTGGGTCTTGAGGACTGGAGTTGAGACCTGTGGCAGCTTTCTGGCACGGATTCCGAAGAAAATACACAACAATTTTTCACATTTGTGGCCTAAATTAGGAAGGATTTATTAGCCATATAAGTTTCGATCACTTTTTAAAAAGTTGTAAGCAACGCAAAAAAGAATAAAAAATAAATGTGTAAACTGTTTGACAGTTTGTGGTTGCACAAAATCTTCTGACACCTCCAGTTTTACGCCAAAATTCTGGTACAAACTGTGTGTGTGTGTGTGTGTGTGTGTGTGTGTGTGTGTGTGTGTGTATTTTCTTATACTTTTATCCAAACACACACCCCCTCCACACATGTAACCCCCCCCCCCTCCCCCCCAACGCTCCAAAAAAATGGCAACAAAAAACCCCCAAACAAATGTCTGTAAGTCAATATGCAAATACTATCTATCTTTTTTTCTTTTTAAGGAGATAAGGGTTGCTTTTAGGGGGGGGGGGGGGGGGGGGGTGTCTCACACATTGTCGATAATGGCAAGGTGCACACTGTCAAGATTCCCCTGCGAGTGTGAATGGTAACCTCACCCACTGGTGGACACAGACAGAAACTGGCCCTTGTGCAAGAACTGTATATAGACTCTTTTGCCGTACCAAAGCTCATCATAATGCACAATTCTATCTGCTTTGGAGGTTGAAATGGGCCTTTGTGTGGTTGCACCACTTTTCTGTCCGCCCCCGACGTAACCACAAGTATGCAAGTTACATAGTTATGGAGCAACAAGATTCTCTTCCACTTCTCCTTGATAAAGAATTGAGACAGAGTGTAGTCGATATACAAATCGTAATGCAAATCGTATACTTGTGACCACCCATTCTCATGGGAATACAGGGGAATCCTGACAGTGTGGATGTCACACACTGTCATGATTTGGCAGCCTGCTGTTGTACACAAGGACTACAGACTTGGCTTCTCAACCCAGGAAAATCCCTTTTAATAAAAAAAAAAAAAAGCTAGGATTATGAAAACTGGACAGACTTCTCTCCTGACCCTCCCCTATCCAGAATGCTCAGATCAGATGATCATTCATGTGTTCTTGGGACTCGACATATTTGACATCTGAGTTCAAACTTCCTGATCTTTATCCCCCTTGACATCATGGCGTTGTTGTTCATGACTACCAATTATGGTGCAGATTTCAGTTTATGAAATGAAATGTTGCTATTGGCAACGGACAGCTTTAGTTCATGGTGCCTGTATAATACTACTACTATTACTACTCGGGGTACAATTATTAAGGGGGAAAGCAACTCTGCAGTTTGCTTGTTGTTAAAGATCCTCTCCGTTCTCAAGATCAGAGGCATTTTTAACTTTTGGTTAGTGCTTGTTGCCTAGGAGACCGTTCACTCCTGCGGTCAGTGGTGGTAGGTCTCCTAGGCAATGAGTGGAGCACTTCAAGACTCTTTGCTGTTGAACTTGAAAGTTTGGCTCTGACGCTATCCAGATTGCTGTCCCCTGTGCTCCTTCGAAGTTCTCTGCTCGCAGCACGGGAGTCCTTAGTTTCAAGTGACCTAACTATGCCATTAGTCTGGACTGTCAATCATTTTAGAGGTATTTTCGCGTGGCCCATGTATGGGACATTAATTTTCCAGATCAATGGAACACAGAGTTGGTACCATCACTGGTCATAAAGCTGTGGCACATCCTAACTAAATGCCATCTGCCCCATCTTATAGGTGCTAGTATTTATACAATGAAGGCTTCAAATTGGTGGTCATATGTCACCCAGGGAATGGGGTACTCTGTCCCGGGTGTATCACTGGGGAATGTCACTTTGGTGGCCGTTGCCCGGTTCCGTGCCCTGGGTGCTTTTTAATGGGAAGTATTTACAGGGGAGAATAAAGTCATTTGTGTGACGCCACCTGCGGGTTGCAGTTAAGATTGTGGAACCGCGACTGCTGAGTTGGTTATCTCCACGGCTGGTGGTAATGGCAGCTGTGGTGGTAGGCCCTCCGCAGTCAGGGCTGTGCCTGGGAGATGTATGATGGAGTAATAAGGGAGACCACACGGTGGGTTGTAGTTAAGTCTCTACTCACTCTGGAAACTCGGACGGCTGCTTCAGGTCCCTGTAGTTCCAGTGCCAGTTGATGACTCGGTTGCTATGTCCCCAGCACCCTCAGTGTGGTTGGGTCCCCGTAGCGTGGAGCGTTTGGTGCCCAACTATCCCTTTTTGTGTGGCAGTCTCCTTGTCCGTACGGCAGGCATTGAAGACTCTGTAGGGCTGGTCTGTGTCCCGAACCCTGATCCTTCCTTTACTGCTGGTGCCCCCGTATCTGTGGGTCAGGGAAGTCCCCTCACAGTGCAGGTATTTGCCAGGCCGTCTGAAACCGTCGCCTGACCTAGGGCCCTGTGCCCCGTCGGTGCTCTGGTCCCAGCGGTACTCGGGTGTGTGACGCCCCTGGACTTGGTTTACCCGGTTGTCAACGTCTGCTTACTGGATGAGTGAGTACATGAGTGATCTCCCCATCACTGCACCCAGTATCATCTTCCAGACCCCTGGGGCATATCCCTACCTGTGGAGGGTAACAACACCTTGCTGCCCCATTCCATCACCCCGGGTACTCCCAATGGCAGCAGTGGTACTCCGAATTACCGCACACCACGGGTGGCGTCACAAACTATAATCCCCCTGTAAATATCCCCTTTTACTTTAGAGTGTGACTACCCCCCCCCTAAGCCCCAGGGTCCGGAGACCCTCGAGCCACGAACGGACACCGCCCACGGATCCGAGCGGTTCGATCCGCTGCTGGGGCGGGACGGGTGTACCTGCCCTGGCGACCACTCTCCCGTGCCCCTGGGCAACCGTTATGTGCCGCCCCGGCGCAGACCGGGTTACTTGGATCCGAGGTGGTCGTGGCTCGAGGGGTTCGGAGCCGGGCTCGGCTAACACTCTGATCCTTGAAAGGGGATATTTACAGGGGAGAAGTTCGTGACGCCACCTTCGGGTTGTGGTAATGGGAGTACCGCTGCTGCTGGAAGGAGTATCGGGGCAGATGGTGTGGGGCAGCAAGGTGCCAGTCCCTCCGCAAGTAGGGAAGGCCCCGGCCTCTGGGGTTTTTGGTGGGCACTGGGGAGCGCAGGGTGCAGGGGACTCACTGTGGGTAGTCGTGGTGCAGGATGAGGATTATAAAGCAGACACTCACACTGAAGATAAATCAAAGTCTCTGTGCGTCAGTCACTACAGGGGAGCCCGTCCAGGTGTCTGCTCCCACTGGTGTCACTTGATAGTCTGGACCCTGCCTCTGTGCACAATTTTAGTTGTCTGTTGTGGCCCCTTGGCATGAAGCTGTTGGGGCCCCGCTACCTGTGTGTAGGGCAGCTGTGCTCTTGATGGCTAGCACTTGGGATTTCAGTTGGGCTGCTTTTATATGGAGAACCCTAACCCCCACGTTGTGCTGATGCCTTCAATCTCTGAGCTCTTAGGGAAGTTCATAAAGATACACTCCCTCCCAGGTTAATTATCAGTACGGCTGAACCTGCTCCTGACCTAGGGTCTTGTACCCCGTCGTGCTCTGTATCGGTCCGTTTATTGGGTTTTCTGATGCCAACAGTCCTCCAAGACTATGTCCGTCGCACCCCTTTCCAATGTCACTGCTACCTGTCCCCGACTCCTGTGGTCCCGGACCACCGTCTGCAACCCAACCTTGGTCTCTCTACCTGGGAGCTACTACTCCCAGCTCCTCGCTCTTTGAGGGCTATTACTCCACTCCTCTCACTTTGAGAGCTGACTCTAAACTGACTTCTTCCCTTCCTCCCTCCCACCAGTCTGCCTGATACCCCTAGGTGGGTGGCCCTACTCCAGCTTGACCATCCCACTGGTGTCTGAAAGGTTTGATGTGAGGTGTGGTTGAGATTTGTAGTGCTGATGGTGTGACACCGGTTATTGCGAACATGGAACCATGGCAGTTGGATCCTGAACCCTGGAGGACAGTATGTAGTTCCCTGATAGTCAGGGGCGCTACAGTTACACATCCAAGCTCTAGGCACTTCTTTCCACTTCCCTCACTACTACTCAACGGACTGCTGTCCCCTCCCGCCAAATTGTCTAGTCCCACTGATCTGGCTACACCCTCTAGGTGGCCATTCCCTTGTGTCTGACTAGCCAATTACCCCTGGTGTGGAGTGGTAACTAGGATTTTGGTGTCTAGGTGTTGCTGGCACTGGTGTTCCAGGTCCCAGGGGGTAGGCCCTGCATCCTGGTGAGGATACAGTTCCTAGTAATGCCCTGAGTGGCTCAGGGGTGCTACTGTCATACTTTGGAATGCCCATCCGTGGCCAGTAGTAATGGTGTAACTGTGACACCCCTGGACTATCAGGTCGTCACCGGGTATTGTACAATCTGCCCTCCTGTGCAATATCCACCTCCTCCTTGGTTATGGGTCCCCAACTACATGGTGTTGCCTACATCAGCTAGTTAAAATCCTAGGTACACTCTGCACCACACCCACCAGTGGACGGCCCGAGTGGAATAGGGTCGTCTACGTGGGGGGTTGGTTAAGGGGCGGTCAGGAGTGTCAGGAAATAGGAGTAGAGAGTGAAGTGTTGGAAGTGAAAGGGGAGGTCAGGAGCCTGGCTCCTTGGAAGCCATCTAGGTAGCAGACGATGGTCTGAGCCTAGACGAGCTGGACCCCCGGTCGCAGAGGATCGTGGTAAGGGGCACGGAACTGTTGAGGAGGACAGCTGACGGCCTTGCACCATCACCGGGCTGGGACCAGGGCACGACTGGGTACGTGGACCCTAGGTCAGTGAGTAGCTTCAGGCAACCTGACAATTTACCCGACGAGAACTGAGCCTTCAAGATCCGCTCTTTACCTGCTCCAAAATCTGGGTACTAGTGCAACGAGGGGGATAGGACTTTGCACTAAAACGGTCTAGAAAATCCCAAGCGTGAACCCTGAGAGCAAGCTCCCAAACTTGGCCATAGTGGTAAGCGGGACCCGACTAGTTCCATACTACTGTGACCAACAGAGAAGTAAACTTAGTGCCAGGAGGCAGGTCACGGATCACCAGGCAGCACCATTGGGGACGGGACCCGAACTAGCTTCCCCTCAGCGGCAGCGGTATCCAGAACTTTGGTTTACCCAGTTGTCTGTCAGCTTAATGGACTGAGTGAGTATGAAAGTGACCCCCTTCACACCCATCGGCACTTCCCGAACCCCATCACAGAGCCCCGGGGCATTCCCCCTACCCGTGGAGGGTTCTAACACCTGGCTGCCCCATTCCTTTGCCCCTGGGTATTTCCAGCTGCAGCTGTGGAACTCCTAATTACCGCATACCACGGGTGGCGTCACAAACTCTATAATCCCCTGTAAATAACCCCTTTCATTTGAGTGGCCGCACGACCCCTGGGTCCGGAGACCCCCCTCGAGTCACTCCGGATCCGAGCAGCCCGGCTGCTGGCACGTGGGCGGCACACATACCGGTAGATGACCTCTTCCGTACCCAGTATGGTATACCACACCTGTGGCTGAGGTGCAGTACCTCCTGTAGCGACTAAAGCATCAGGGGCGCCACAGAAGCATTTGGGGGTTTTCTTAATTATTACCACTGCAAATTGTGGCTTAACTCCGCTAAGCCACGATACTATTTGTTTTCTCTGAAATTGCAAAAAAAACTTTTGTGCCGATCGTGTTTTGCTTTTGAAAATGTTGCACGTTTTATAGGAAATGCTCCAATTTCACAAGTTATGATTAGCTATGAATCAAAGCCAATAACCCGTTTATTAGGGCATATTCACATGTAGCAGAATAATTGCAGACACTTCCCACACACGTGATTCGGATTGTTTCTGCATCATGTGAACGGATGTTTTTCTTTACGCTCCATTATTAAGAGTGACGCCCTTTTCAGATCCAGCACTAGAAGCCAACATTGCTCCAAAGTTACCCTTTATGATGTGAACTAGGTCAATGTGCTTTCCGTGTACGAGAGAACTCTTCTCTTATCGTAGCCGTACACCGATGCTGCCCGGATCTTGGTGGGATGTTTACTCCTGGAGACTGTCCTACTACCGGTCTGGACTCGGCCAGTTTATTTCCCTGTGTACGTCATGGCTTTTTTTTTTACCTCTGGTGACTACTAATGTAGGAATCGCAGTATGTGACTCAGATGGTGGGGAGTGGAGGCCTCAGGTGTAACGTTTCACTTCCTGGCTGCTCGTTTTTTTTTTTGCAACATGCTTTGAATGTATTCTATCTACCTAGCTTGCAGATCAAGGGTTAAAATTGGGTTTGTGCCAAATAGAAATGACCATTATCCGGCTCATATGAAACCCACAGAGGACCTCAGACAGGTGGGGTGATGGTTGCTGCCTCAAAGCTTCATCAGGGGCATCTATGGTGCGGTTGCAAGGACCTAGGATACTCTGTTTGCTTGGGGGCCTGGTGGATCATATCACGGTGGAGGTCCCCAGAAGATGTGACCCTAACCAGACAAGTAAAGGGGGTATTTGCAGGAGAGGTAGGTCGTGACACTAGCTGGAGTTCTGACCATGGGTGGCCAGGGGCTGCAGTGAGGCTTTCAAGGGTAGATGGTGGAGAAGCCTGGTGGTATACCATCTCCAGTTAGGCTAGATCCCTTGCAAGATAGAAGAGGGTGATATAGTAGATGAATGTGGCGCCCTGGACAAGCCAGGTCGTCACAGGTACTGCAACAACACACCCCGGCTAGGCACACCGAAGTCAAACACAAATCCTTGTTGCCTCCCTCCAGGGGATGATGTCCACACCAGGGGGTGGGCCAGGTGGTTGGCCCCGCCCACCGAGGAGTTCACAGTCCTGGAGGCGGGAAAAGGCAGTCAGAGATTAGATGAGTTTTGAAGTTAGAGAAGTGAAGTGGTAGAGTAGCAGCCTGACTGTGTCCGGGTGTGTGGCCCGGGCACATACAGCAAGGTTACCAGATGGTGGTGACCGTCTGCAGGAGAGGTTGATTGGAGCAAACCGTAAGGACCGGGGTCGGGCGTTTGGCCCGCCGGTACCGATCGGGGAGCGAAGTGAAGCCAGCACACACAGGCAGGGCCATCGGACCCCCAACCAGGCTTGGAGCCGCCGACAAGTTAAATCCGAGTGTGACAGGAAATCCCTGGGGTTCCGAACAGCCAAAGACCCGATAGAAGGCAACCGCCAGTGGCGTAACTACCGTGATCGTGACCGGGCCCGGGAGGTCAGGGGCCCGGCGGCCGCCAGGCAGATCAGCAGCCAGCTCCTGTCAGTGTGAGAGGAGCTGCGCTGATCTGTCACAGACCTCGCGGCCGCTATTTGACCCGCTGCCGCCGCCGACACCGGGCTCCCCTGCCTGCTGTCAGCGGCGGCACCGGGGCCCCCTCCCTGGTGTCAGCGGCTGCAGCATCTCCCCCGTCACCGCGCACAGTAATGATGAAGCATAGCGCGGCCGGTGCTGCGCTATGTGTGTCGCCCTGGGCAAGCCAGGGGTCACAGGTCACAACACCACCACACCCCACACTCCAGGTAGGCACATCACAGCTAACCAGAAATCCTTGTTGCCTTCCTCCAAGAGTCTGATGGTGCACACCAGGGGGTGGGCCAGGCGGTTGGCTCCGCCCACCAAGGAGCTCACAGCTCTGGAGGCAGGAAGAAACCAGGCAGATAGCCCAGGCAGGGCAAGTGTGAGGAGCTAAGTAGAGGAGTTCAGAAAGTGAAAGTGAAAGTAGTAAAGGAGGAAAAGCAAGTAAAGTGACAGAAGAGAGAGACAGCCTGAAGGGTCCAGCTTTGTGAGGGCCAGAACAGCAAGTTCAGCAACGGCGGTGACTGTCTGGAGGGGGACCGTTCGGAAGTTCCTGGAAGGACCCCGTTGGCTGTGTGCCCGGTGGTCTGGAGCAGTGTTCCGAAGGACAGTCAGCACCAGGGCAGGGGCCTCTCGGACCCCGGCAAGGCTAGGAGTCGCCAGATTTGCCAAATCCGTCAGTGATGGGGACGCAGATCCCCCAACAACCAAGTCCCGATTGAAGGCAACAGCCCAACCCGTATTGGAGAGACACCGCCACCGCCACGGCACCAGTTTCTCAGGGCCAGCGCCTGCGGGCAAAGTGTAGAGCTCCTCCGGCCCAGATTGCAGTCGGGGAGCGGGTAACCGGAGGGAATCCACCGCTACATCAGTCAACACAGGTGCAAGGAAGAGGGACATCACCGTCACCTACCGGGAGTGCAGGTGCAGCCGTCTGTGGGACCGTCCTACCAGCCGTTGGTTTACCGTACAAACTGTGTCCGTGTGTCAGGCTGAGTGAGTACCATAGTGCCGCAAGGCACAGCGCTGCCCCCGCGTCCCTGCGCCCTCCAGGCCCTACACTTTACATCTCATCACCGGGCCCCGGGATCACCAACCCCTACCCACGGAGGGGCAACACAACACCTGGCTGCTCCGCATCACCATCCCCGGGACCCCCACACTGAGCAGCGGTGGTGCAATCACCACAACCGTGGGTGGCGTCACGAACTATAACAATCCCCACACCCAACAAACACCCCCCTTTCACTCACGGGCGAGGAGTGTCGCTCGAGAAACCCCGGGATCCGGCCCACAGCTCGAGCCACCACTGAGCAGCTGCCGGACCCGAGCAGAAGGGGTGAGCGCGGTGTGCTGACACCCTCCTCCCCGCCCGCGACATATGCATCACCATTCTCCCCCTGTGCGATGACGTCACTCCCGAGCGACTGCTGTGCTGAGTGCAGAGTGCAGGACAGGAGGACGCTGACCGCAGCATCGGGAGAACTAGCAGCGGGGAGGACAGCAGCGGTGGAAGGAAGAGTGAAGGTGAGTACTTGTTTTTTGTTTTTTTTTTTTTTTTAATATAAGTGAGTAAACGGTGGCCAGAGGCTTAGGAAGGCAGTTCTGGGGAAGCTGCATTATTGTACATGGAAGCCTGGAGAGGCTGCTTTATACATGGAGGTCTGAGGAGGCTGCTTTATACGTGGAGGTCTGGGGTGGCTGCATTATTATACATGGAGGCCTGGAGAGGCTGCTTTATACATGGAGGTCTGGGGAAGCTGCATTATTATACATGGAGGCCTGGAGATACTGCATTATACATGGAGGCCTGAGGAGGCTGGGTGCATTGTTATACATGGAGGCCTGGAGAAGCTGGCTGCTACATTATACATGGAGGCCTGAGGAGGCTGGCTGCATTATTATACATGGAGGCCTGGAGAGGCTGGCTGCATTTATTATATATGGAGGTCTGGGGGGGCTGCATAATACAAAATGAAGGACACCTTCTACATGGAATATAGGGGTGCCTTATGCATGGAGGAGTATGGGGCTGCATAATGCAATATCAAGTTTTATGGGGTTGCGTTACAATACATGTAGGACTATTGGGGCTACATTATAATATATGGAGTGCTATGGAGGCTACCTTATACATGGACTATGGGGGTGCATTATAAAACATTGGGGACTATGTGGTGCAGTATAATATATGGAGAACTATGGGGTGAATTATAATATATGGAGAACTATGAGAAATTCATTATAATAATTGGAGGGCTACTTTATACAAGGACTATAGGGCTGCATTATAATATATGGAGGCCTATGTGGTGCAGTATTATATATTGAGTACTATGGGCTGAATTATAATGCATGGAGAACTATGGGAAATGCATTATAATACATGGAGGACTATGGAAGTGTATTCTAATATATGAAGGGTTATGTGGGACCCTTTATACTATTTGGAAGGCTATGTGGGGGCCATTATTGTATTTGGAGAACTATATACAAGGGGGGACAAAGATACAAGCAGGGGATGGGAACATTTTCTGCTGAGGGAAAAAGGCTCTATTCCCTCAGCACCCAGCTTTCCCATGCTCTGCTATACATCATGTCAGCACCCAGCTTTCCCATGCTCTGATATACATCTTCTCTCAGCAGCCAGCTTTCCCATGCTCTGATATACATCTTCTCTCAGCACCCAGCTTTCCCATGCTCTGATATACATCTTCTCTCAGCACCCAGCTTTCCCATGCTCTGCTATACATCATGTCTCAGCAGCCAGCTTTCCCATGCTCTGATATGGGAAAGCTGGGTGCTGAGGGAAAGATGTATAGCAGAGCATGGGGAAGCAGTGTGCCGAGGACAAGATGGATATCAGAAAATGGGAAAGCTGGGTGCTGATAGAGGGATTTCAGATCATGGGAAATCTGGGTGCTGTGGGTAAGAGCCAAGTGTCAGCATCATTATCCTGTACCCCGAGTGTCGGTGTCATTATCCTGTACCCTAAATGTCGATGTACGTGGAGGGGGGGCCCAGGTCTGAACTTTGCACCGGGGCCCATCAAACTCTAGTTACGCCCCTGGCAACCACCCACACCGTGGGGGCATACAGCTACCGCCTAAGGCTAGAGACCCAAGGGCCAGCGCCTGCGGGCAAACTGGCTCCTCCGGCATCCATACACCGTGGAGTGGACTACCGTTGGGGATCCATAGTAGTGAAACAAGTACATCAAGGTGCAGGGAAAGACAGCCGCCACCACCTGTCTGGGGAGAGAGACTGCAGCCGGCTGTGTGACCCGTCCATCCAGCCGTTTGGTTTACCGATGACTTTGTGCATCTCTTGCTGAGTGAGTACACCCATGCCATCCGGCACCGCGCCGCGTTGTCCCGGCAACCCTGCACCTCACCAACCCTGCCTCCCCGTCACACCACCGGGCCCCGGGACCACCGACCCATACCCACGGAGGGGGAAAACTACATCCCAGCTGCTCCCTACCATCGCTCCAGGGATCCCCGTCACCAGCAGCGGTGGTGCCTATCTTCACCACGACCCGTGGGTGGCGTCACGGACTAAATCCCCCAAACCAACCACCCCTTTCACTCACGGGCGAGGAGCGCCGCACGAGTCCCCGGATCCGGACCACTGCTCGAGCAGCCGCAGCAGCGCCGGACCCGAGCGTTGGCGAGAGACCAGCAGCGGTGGCATCCTCCCCGCCCGCGTCATATACACATTGATGAACAACTATATACACAGAGCAGTATAGAGGACTCGCAAGTCTTCTTCGCTGTCACAACTCATCAGCAGTTCCTTTTCTCGTTGCCTGTGGGTTTCCTGTGGGTTATTCCTGTTAGACAGTCTGACATGATTGACCATATAAAAACCAGTGCCCGTGCTCTTGTCTTCATCTCTCAGTGGCAGTTTGTCCTCAGGATGCGGCTCTTGGTCACTCTCGCCGCCGTGGTGGCCTCTATCTGGGTGGTCTGCTCTAAGCCTCAAGGACAGAGCTGTTTGGAGAATTTTACCAAGGGTTTGCCCAACTTTGTGCTGGATCTGAATGACTCTGTGAGCAGCGGAGCCACGTTCCTCATCGCACCCCCTTTGGACCGGGTCAGGGACTGCCTGTTGGCTTGCTGCAGGGTATCGGCCTGTAATTTGGTGCTGGTGGAGCGAGATCACCGGCACGATGACCTGATCCACTCTTGTTTCCTCCTCAATTGCATTTACAAGCAGAAGTTTGTGTGTAAATTTGTCAGGAAGGAGGGATTCAACAATTATATCACGTTGGAGGTCAGCAAACATCTGCACCCCTGGGAAGACAAGGAAGGTGAGTGCTTTTAAATGGGACAATTACCAATATTGGACCTTGGAGTAGATCAGGGTTGTACCTCTACCTATAGTAAAGGCGAAGCTATTCGGCTGGCTTCTCACAGCACTAGTATTCATCATGCTGCCTTTTTTTTTTTTTTTTTTGCTTGTTACCGTGATTGTCTGCAGTGGTTATGTTCCTTAGTCATGTGTCACCCCTGCGTTTGTACCCCTAAAAAACTGGGGGCAGTGACAGATGGGCAGCGCTGGCATGAGAAAGGGGTCAGGTATGGTTCATTTAATATGGGAGACCTATACACAAAACACTAGAAAAGTTCTTGTCAGCATGTTTTTCAATAAAAAAGATAATTTCCTCTTGTTCGTCCTCTCCCATCAGTCACAAGGTTTGGCTATCCTTAACCTAATGTTTATGGCCACCTTTTTGACTTCTTTGCCAGCGAAGTTGTATATGGAGAATGGTTCTCATGCTGGCATATCAAGCGAGTATGCTTTCTCATTATTATCTTAGTTGAATATGGGTTTCACCCGTAAAATGAATGATAATAGGGAAATTCAAGAACTTATATTGCTATATGTAGCACAAAAGTACCCAGACAGGCTCAAAGTTTTTTCTTTCTGTGAGGTAAATCACTCAGTCTGTTGTTAAACATGTTCTACCACACAGAAAGGAGCAGCTGCAATCCCGTGCTGTCTTTGTTCTCTCTTGTTTCCTTTTCTCCCCTCCCTAGGAGCTGTGGTAGGATCAGACCATATCCCTGTACCGTCAGACACGGCCATTACACAGTACATAGCAGGGGCACATATATGTGTGACACCCTGGCAAAACTAGGTAGTCACAGAGGTTGTACAAATCTCTTGGGTACAAGACTCCATCCTCCTTGGCATACCAACACAAAACCCACACCCAGGTACACCACACGACCAGTAAAGCCTAGTCACCCCCTCTTGACAATAGGGACACACCAGTGAGCGGGACCAGGCGGATGGGCGCACCCACCTAGGGGTCCTGAGGTGTCAGGGGCGGGAACACGACAGTTGAAGTTGACAGTGGAGGAGTGTGGAAGTGCAGTGGAGTCAGGGATAGGGGCCCCTGGACTACCGGGACTAGGTGGCAGACGGCAAGCAGGACCACAGGCGACGGCGATCCGATCGCGGGAGACCTAAAATGGACCGGGGGAGGGCTGTAGCCCGACAGCGGCAATCAGGTCTGGAGGCCATGCACAGTCTGGGTACCTGGACCCTAGGACGAGGACGGTTGCAAGCCCCCTTGTTAATTGACCAGCCGGGGACAAGGTTTCAGGCCTTGTTCCACAGTAAGCCCAGAGAGCAAAATGGAAGCCCAACGCAGGGGATAGGTTGTCCGTCAGAACCCACAGAAATCCCAAGGGTCTGATTTCACGGGCCACAGCTCCCAACATATACAGTACTGGGAGTGGACTTCCGCGTTCCAAGCGGAGTTGTCCCAGTGAAGACACAAACACTGAGTGCAGGAAGAAGGGACCCCTGTTTGCTACACCCGGTTGTGGGACCCGAATACACCCGCCGGAGGCAACCGGTCACTGGCAATTAGGTTTACCACTGGACTTGTGTGCGATTCTTTGAACTGTGAGTACACAATTTACCCCCGGTCCAACCCGGCACGTCACCTCCAGCAGCCATTACTCCCGTGTACCTGGGCCCCGCGACTACACCTCCCCTACCCGTGGAGGGGATTCCATTCTGTTGCCCCGCTCCATCAGCCCTGGGCGTCC
Organism: Anomaloglossus baeobatrachus; assembly: GCF_048569485.1. Lineage (NCBI taxonomy): Eukaryota > Metazoa > Chordata > Amphibia > Anura > Aromobatidae > Anomaloglossus > Anomaloglossus baeobatrachus. The sequence goes on from NC_134364.1 coordinate 119,471,851, forward strand.
CCATCACCAGACAGCGGCAGTGCTACCAACCCTCACCACAACCCACGGGTGGCGTCACAGACAAAACCATCCTATGTAAATACCCCCTTCCTACGGTTGTGAGGACAGACGGCCGTGTGAGCCCGGGTCCGGCTACCACTCGAGCTGCAGTAACGAACCCGGATCTGAGCAACCCCTGCAGCGGCCCCGGCCCCCGTCCACAACATATGATTATCTCAGCACTGCTTTTGTACCGCCCCGCGGCTGCGGCTGCCGAGCCGCTCTGATCCATGCTCGAGTTCTACGGGTGGTGGCTCGAGCCTCTCACGGACCCGGGGGTCACGTCGCTCTGCAAGGGGGTTGGCGTTACACACAGGGGATGCGGGTATTTGGGTTCTGGGATGATTGTTCGTGCCGCCACCCACGGGTTGTGGTGATGGTGGGCACCACTGCTGCGGTGAAGGCACGGGGACTCCCGGGAGCGGTGTAGTGGCGCAGCTAGGTGATGACCCTTCCGTGGGTAGGGGATGTTGGGCCCGGTCGGGCTGTGGGCAGGGGTACAGGGCGCAGTGTTGCGGTGCGGTGCCTGATGGCACTGTTGTACTCACGATTAAACCACACAGTCACTGGTAAACTAAACGGAGGAATGAACGGGGCCAGCAGCCGGCTGCAGCTTCCTAGTCGGGTTGGCAATGTCCGCCTTTCTCCTGCACCTCTGTTTGTAGCGTGACCACTGTCAGTGGTGGTCCGCTCCCCAGCGTGTATGTGTCGTAGGAGACCCTTTTGCCCGCAGACGCTGGCCCTTGGATCTCTGGCCTCTGGCGGTGGCTACTATCCGGATGGGTTGGGCTGTTGCCTTCAATCGGGACTTTTGGTGGGAATTAACCCCTGAGGTCCAGACCGCAATCAGTTAATCTGACTATGGTGGTGGCATATAGCCTAGTTCGGGGTCTGAGTACCCTGCCAGGTGCTCCGGTATCCAGTTAGCTCCCCGGTTCGGTTCCGGCGGGCCACTACCCTGTCCCGGTCCCTTACGGTTCCGCTGGTCGTATTCCCGGTCTCCTGCAGGCGGCCATGGATTGTCTTTCTGCCTGACTCTACCCACCTGGTGTACCTGTCTAACACTGAGGGAGGCAATCAGGTCTTTGTGGTTGACTAGTGGTACCTTTTCTAGTGTGGGGGTGTATGTGGTTAGTGTTGTGACCTGTGATCCCTGGGGTCCAGGGCGTCACTTTGCAGTGCTCTAAAGGCAAAGCTGTTGACTCGCCCACCCCAGGGCTAGGGGACGCCCGGTGCCGGGCCGTACTAGTCCTCGGGTCGTCAGTGGTGGCGGGGCCCGGCTCCGTGGCCCTGGTGGGTGTCATTTAAAATGGCTGGTGACTTGGGAGTAATTAAAGTTTTTATTTCGTGATGCCACCTGTGGTTTGCGGCTATTAAGCCGCCGCTGCTGTGTGAAGCCTCCGGGGTGATGATATGGCAGCAATGGTGGTACTGCTCCCCACAGGTGGAGCGGTGCCCCGGGGACTACTGTTGGTGCTCGTGAAAGTCTATGGTGTTGTGTGGATAACATGGTGCAGGGCCGACAGGCAATGAAAGAGACAGGCACAAACAGTGTCTTTACCTTCTCCTCTTTTACTTCACAAACGGTTAGTCCTGGGAGACCGTTACAGGTGGTAGAGGGCTCCGGCCGGCCTGGAAGTAACTGCGATGTCGTTTTGGCCAGATGAGTATGAGGCCTACTCCTGTTCTTTTCCTTACTGTGATAGGACCCTGCTCTCTGAATTTAGCAATGGCCCTCTTTGCTGCTGGGACCGGTGGTACGTCCCTTTCCCTCTGTAGCAGGCTGCGCAGGCCCTCTCTGGTGCTTCTCTGCTGGAGTCCACACCGGGCCCTGATGATGCAGCTGTACCTTCGGGCTGTTTATGGGCCAGGTGCTTGCAGCTCTCCTGCCCCTCGGATTCGGCTACCAGGGAGTATTTTAGGCCCTGGTGGCCACAGACTCCGATGTCCGAGTCTCTTCTGTGCCTCTCTGCTCCTCCTGCTTCACTGGGCCAAGCTGCTCCAGCTCCAGGCCCCAGTTCCACAGGACAGCACACTCTGCGTCTGCACTCTCTGCTTTCTCCTACAGACTGAACACTAACTCCTCCCTCAGGTCAGACTTAAGGAATGCTCCCTGGAACTCCAGGTTCAGAGCTCCCCCTGTTGGCCTGAGGGAGAAACTGCGTTGGATGTTAAACTTACTGGCCAATAGACCCCCCAATTACCTCCAGGCTCAGCATTAACCCTTTTGGAGGGGCAATGCTGTTGTGGCGACCAGGTCCTGGGGCGCCACGCTGTCTCTGTTTGGGCCAGTGGGGCGAAGAGGGTGCCTCTGTTTGGGCCAGTGGGGCGAGGAGGGTGCCTTTGTTAAGAACAATCCATCAATTCAGAGTGCTGCACCCCCATTCCCCCCCCCCCCACCCACACAATACTGGGAGACAGTGGAGTGGTGCGCGCCTGTTCAGAAGTAGAGAACCCTGTAAAATGTGGTGCTCAGAGAAACAGTAGCCGTAGATCAGGAGGATGATGATGAGTTTTAATGGGCCACAGAGAGCATGAACCTCCAGTAATTGCGATGCAGCCAAACAATTTAGATTTGTATAGACTTGTTTTACTCGTCTGTTTTGGTCTCTGCCCTGCATTGTTGCACACAGGCTGCCGGCACTGTAGTATATATTTGCCGTATTGTTGTTATCCATGTATTGTTTATATTCACTGATACTAATTTGCCGGCCGCAGTACAGCCCAGTATTGAAAATGATTTAGAGATTAGGGAAATTTACAATGTTACATCATTCATTAGGCCAGGGTGTCACAAATTCACGTCGACTATCAGGTGGTCACAGGGTATTGTGCAATCTGCCCTTCTCCACAGTATCCACCCTCCTTGGTTACGGGTCCCTGACCTTTGGTGTTGCTAAGAACAAGCTAATCAAAATCCTAGGAACACTCTGCACCACACCCACCAGACACACCAGTGGACGGCCTGAGTGGAATAGGGTCGCCCACTTGGGGGGTTGGTTAAGGGAGGTCAGGAGTGTCAGGAGACAGTGAGTAGAGAAGGGACTCTCGAGTGGACAGGTCTGGAGCTGGGCTCCTCGTATACTAGATGGCAGACGTTGGTCTGGGCCTGGTAGGAGCTGGACCCCGGGCGCAGGGGATCGTGACAGGGGGCACGGACTGTCGAGGAGGACAGCCGGTGGCCTTGTGCCATCACCGGGCAGGGGGCAGGGCATGACTGGGTACATGGACCCTAAGCCTGGAAGTAGCTTCAGGCGTCCTAATAATTCACCTGACGAGGACTGAGTCTTCAAGATCCGTTCTCCACCCGCTCCAAAATCTGGGTACAAGCGCAACGAGGGGGATAGGACTTTCCCAATCCATAGTCCAGAAAATCCTAAGCGTGAACCCTGAGAGCAAACTCACTCTGTTAGCCATACTGGTGAGCGGTACCCGTTTAGTTTCATGCTAAAAGGGACCAACTACAGACAAGAGGTGCCAAGGGAAAGGTGACTGACTAACGAGCAACACCAACGGGCACAGGACCCAGACGTGCTCCCTCCCTGCTGCAGTGGTATCAAGAACTTTGGTTTAACCCGGTTGTCAGCGTTATTGGACTGAGTACACAATTAACACTTACCGGTCCAACTGCACCTCCCCGAAACAATCATCGAGTCCCGGGGCATCCCCCCTGCCCGTGGAGGGGTTAAACACCTGGCTGGCCACACATCACCCCGGGTACTCCCAGCCGCAGCGGTGGTACTTTACCCTTACCACAGACCACGGGTGGCGTCAGAAACTTTACTCAAACTTTACTTTACTCCCCTGTACATAGCCACCCCCTAATTCGAGTGGCCGCACGACCCCCCGGGTCCGGAAGTCCCTCGAGCCACCGCGGATCCGGATCTGAGGGGCGGCACAAATTTTTCCTACTTTTCAAAAACGTTTTATGAATTCTCTTATTAGTTACTGAGCAAAGAGGAATAAATGATTATCTATTCATGTTTCTCAATCATTCACTGATCCAAATCCCAATACAGGTCTGTACTTGGTCCATATTTGCTGGACGTCTAATACCAGCACCCTGTATATAAAAATTCTCCTTCTGGTACTTCTTTACCAGTGGAACCCCCCCCCCCCCCTTTAAAATTGTGCCACTTTTAAATGCAGCACTGTACAGGAACATGGTCTGAATACCACCGCTCCCTCGTCAGTGGGGGAAGTGTCGCGGGTGGAGGGGTTGAACGCCGCTCGCCTGGGAATCGCTGGCTCTCGGGTCCGGTGCTTCTGCTCCTCGGTGGCTCGAACACGGGGCCGGACCCGGGGGCTCGAGCAGCGCCCCCTCGCCCATGAGTGAAAAGGGGAGGTTGGTTTGTGGTGGGATGTCGGTCGTGACGCCACCTACGGGTTGTGGTGATGGTGGGCACCACCGCTGCTGGTGACGGGGAATCCCGGGAGTGATAGAGGAGAGCAGCTGCAGTGTTGACCCCTCCGTGGGTAGGGGCTGTTGGTCCCGGGGCCCCGGTTAGGGAGTAGGGCGGTAGGAAGGAGGGTATAGGTGCTGGTGCGGGGAGGCAGCATGGGCGCGGGTGCAACGTTACGATGCAGCGCGGTGCCGGATGGCACTGTTGTACTCACTCAGACACAGAAGGACAGAGTCTCTGGTAAACCAAACTGCTGGATGGACGGGGCCCACAACCGGATGCAGTGTTCTCACTCTCCCCGGACGGGTTGATGGTGGCTGTAGTTTCCTGCACCTATGTATGTGTGTTTGACTCCTATGGCTTCCAACGGGTAGTCCGCTCCCCGGCGTGTATGTCGCGGGCGGGGAGGGTACGCTGCGCTCACCCACTGTTCGGGTCCGACTGCTGCTGCTCGGTGGTGGCTCGAGCGGTGGGCCGGATCCCGGGAACTCGAGCGGCGCTCCTCGCCCGTGAGTGAAAAGGGGGGTTTGGTTGTGGGGATTTATTGTCCGTGACGCCACCCGCGGTTGTGGTGAGGTTGTGACACCACCGCTGCTCTGGACGGGGATCCCGGAAGCGATGACTGGGGGAGCAGCTTAGATGTTGTTCTTCACCTCCGTGGGTAGGGGGATTGGTTGTCCTGGGGTCCGGTGAGGGAGGGATGGCAGGCGGGCTACGGGGCCTGGTGAGGTGCAGGGTCGCGGGGGCAGCGCTGTGCCAATGAATAATACAAAGTCTCCGGTAAAACAAACGGCTGGATGGATGGTCCCACAGGCGGCTGCGGTGTTTCTCCTCCCGGTAGGTTGATGGTGACTGCCTTTCCCTGCACCTATGTTGTGTTTACAGTTCCAATGACTTCCCACCGGTAACTTGCTCCCCACCTTGGATGGATGCTCAGGGAGCCCCTTTTGCCCGCAGGCTCTGGCCCTGGGAACTGTAGCCTTGGCGGTGACTGTGTTTCCCTTTTACGGTTTGAGCTGTTGCCTTCAATCGGGTCTTGACTGCTGGGAAACCCCGGAGGTTCCCTTCGCTAACGGATTTGACCGGTTTTACGGCGACTCCTAGCCTGGTCGGGGTCCGTAAGCCCTGCCGAATCGTGCCTGCTTCTTTGCTCCCCGATCAGGTACCGTCGGGCCACCGCCCGTCCCCGTTCCTTACGGTTCGCTTCAATCAGCCTCTCCTGCAGACGGTCACCACTGTCTGCCAACCTTGCTGTATGTGCCCGGGCCACGCACCCGGACACGGTCAGTCTCCTCTACTACCACTTCACTCTCCAATACTAATCTGATCTGTTTTCCCGCCTCCAGGACTGAACTCCTCGGTGGGCGGGTCCAACCACCTGGCCCACCCCCTGGTGTGGACATCAGCCCCTGGAGGGAGGCAACAAGGATTTTTGTTTGACCTAGATGTGCCTAACCGGGGTGTAGGGAGTGTTGTTGCAGTACCGGTGACGTCCTGGCTTGTCCAGGGCGCCACATGTACGTGTCGGGAGAGCCCGTTTTTTGCCCGCAGGCGCTGGCCCTTGGCGGTGGCTCTTATCCGGACGGGTTGGGCTGTTGCCTTCTAACTGGACTTGGTTGGGAATGAACCCCTGAGGTCCAGACCGCAATCAGAGAATTTGACCTTTTCGGCGGCTCCTAGCCTGGTCGGGGTCTGATGGCCCTGCCTTGGTGCTTGGCTTCAATCTGCTCCCCGGTTCGGTACCGGCGGGCCACCGCCCGACCCCGGTCCTACGGTTCTGCTGACTTCCACCACCTCCTGCAGACGGCCACCACCGTCTGCCGACCTTGCTGATTACGTGCCTGGGCTCCAACCCAGACACACACAGTTCTCACTCCTCACACTTCCACTACCCAACTCAACTAACTTTTTTCCCGCCTCCAGGCCTGTGAACTCCTCGGTGGGCGGGGTCAACCGCCTGTCTCCGCCCCACCTGGTGTGGACATCAAGCCTGTAGGGTGGCAACAAGGATTTTGTTTGTTTGACTGCTGTCACCTAACCAGGCAAAAACCCTTGTTGCCTCCCTCCAGGGTCTGATGCCCACACCGGGTGGGGCGGAGCCAGGCGGTTGGCCCCACCCACCGAGGAGTTCACAGGCCTGGAGGCGGGAAAAGAGACAGTTTCAGTTTGGAGGTGAAAGTGAGAGGACAGAACCTGTTAGTGTCTGGGTCGGAGCCCAGGCACTGTCAGCAAGGTTGGCAGACGGTGGTGGCCGTCTGCAGGAGTTAGTGGATCTCTGTGGAACCGTAGGACCGGGGTCGGGCATTGGCCCGCCGGTACCGAACCGGGGAGCCGAATGAAGCTAAGCACAAAGGCAGGGCCATCGGACCCAGACTAGGCTTGGAGCCGCCAACAACGGTCAAATCCGAGAGTGACCGGAACTCCAGGGGTTTCCCAACAACAAAGACCCGACAGAAGGCAACAGTCCACGCCGTGAGGATATGTGGTGCCCCTGAGGCTTCCGTCGCCACAGACATTGCACCCCAGTCAGAGGTGTGATGTCCCATCCTGGGTAAGGAAAGGGGTACATGCCAGTTCACAGGTAAAACTGCACTACACCCATTGCTAGGCACACACTGGGACCAGGGACAGTGGCAGCAACCCTCCCATGCTGCATGCTGGGAGGGGTCGTAAGACCCATCCCTGCTCCCATAGGGTGGTAGCTTAGCAACCGGGGGTGGGAGGAGCCAGCCGAGTGTAGAGCAGAGAGGAAGGTCAGAGTTTGTTTACCTCAGAGTGAGAGAGTGAGGAGCCAGCATGTAGCTGTGAAAGAGAAAGGAGCTCTGTGAGTTCAGAGTGTCCGCAACAGAGAAAGAAAGCAACAGAGAAGGAGAGGAACAGAGAGTAGAAGAAGAGCTCTAGTCACGCAGGAGCTATAGAAAGAAGAAAGTGACGCTTCCTGGTGAAGACCCTGGGACTCGGAGGGTCCAGGTGACACCAAGCAGGGAACAAAGGGATTCCAGGGCCACAGATAGCTGCAGAGCTGGTGGCCAGTGACGTCAGCTGAGAAAGGACACAATTAGAGGGGTGCACTGGCATTTACCCCCAGATCTACCCGGGATCGGCGGAGGTCCCTGACGGTGGTCCCAGCAGTCCAAAGGCTCCTGCAGGCCTTGACAAGAACTGTGAGTAAAGACCTTGAAACTGCACCCCTGGTGTTGCCTCAGTTATTTCTCTGCATAGACACTTCCAAGCACCAACAGTGTCCCCGGGGCACCGCTCCACCTGTGGGGAGCAGTACCACCATTGCTGCCATTCCATCACCCCGGAGGCCTCATACAGCAGCAGCGGCGGCTTAATAGCCGCATACCACAGGTGGCGTCACGAACACAAACTTTATTCACCCCAAGTCCCTGAAGCCATATTTAATTGACACCCACCAGGGCCACGGAGTCGAGCCCCGCCACCACTGACGACCCCCGGACTAGTCCGGCCCGGCACCGGGTGTCCCATAGCCCTGGGGTGGACGAGTCAGATACACAGCCACCGCCATAGGCTAGAGATCTAAGGGCCAGCGCCTGCGGGCAAAATGGGCTCCTTCGGTACCTATACGCCGGGGAGCGGACTACCGGTGGGCAACCACAGGAGTCAGAACATTCTAACAAGGTGCAGGGAAAGACAGCCGCCATCACAGTCCGGGGAGAGCACAACAACACTGCAGCCGGGTGCGGGACCCGTCCATCCAGCCGTTTAGTTTACCAGAGACTCTGTGCATCTGTGTCTGAGTGAGTACCACAGTGCCATCCGGCACCGCGTCGCGCTGCCCCTGCAACCCTGCACCCCAGCCATCCAGCCTCCCCGTTCCACAACCGGGCCCCGGGATCACCAACCCCTACCCACGGAGGGGACAACATCCTAGCTGCTCCCTGTCATTGCTCCCGGGATCCCCGTCACTGTGGCGCCCCTGACCTGGTCAGGCACCACTGAGTACTGCACCCATGCTGGGGACAGTACAATACAGGTAATCCAGAAGGCTGACCGGGGTGTGGAACACAGGCGCATAGTGATCAGGTCTCACACATGTACCCATGAGAGGACCCCTGGGGATCCCAGGAGGGGGAAAAGTCTTCACCTTCACTGGAATAGTGGAGGGGGCCAAAAGCCTCCATCTCCTCTCAAGGGGTGTGGTAAGAGAGTCTGGTTGCTAGGTGGCGTAGGCAGGCACAAAAGGGAAAGGAGGAGTAAACAGTCGAGAGTCTGTAGCAGAGTGTGGAGGAGTGAGGAGCAGGAAAGTGGAGCTCAGACAGGAGCAGCAGTGAAGGTCCCAGATGTGAGCCGGCTCAGAGCAGAGTCCAGGGAGCTCCGAGGAGAGCTGACCCCTTCCCCTGGGCTGCTGTAGTCTGACAGCGTCCGCGCAGTGGCTACCGACGGGGGAGAACGGTCAATTAGGAGTGCTACCCGAAACCCATCTCAGCTAGAGAGAAGAGCACGGAGTGGGAAGTAAGGAGACTGCTAGGGAGAACCAGGCCCAAACGGGCGGCAGATCCCGAAGCGGAGATAGATCCAGCTTTCTTTTGCTAAACCTGCCGGTGTGGGGCTCTCAAAGCCCACGCCACAACACCACAAAAGCCGCAGCCACGTAGCCACAGTTAGGGCCCATAGGTCACAGGAGGCAAGCAGCTGGAGTGGCCTGGCCCAGGCGACAAGCACACGGCAAACGAAAGGGAGAGAGGCTTCAGCATCTTCCCTGGGTGACCCCCATAGGGACTCAAAGTCGGGGTTACCCCAAACCACCAAGGGCTAAGGAAGGCGAGTTAGTAGTCACCCTCACAAGTCAGCCTGAAGGATACCTGGTTCCCGCCTGGTTCATCCCAGCTACGCCCGGGTTACTCACCCTGCCACCTGAAGTGAGTAAAAACCCTGAAAGACATCCTGCCTGTGTTGAGTCATTCTGCGCCTTGTGGTTCTACGCACCTACTCAGGGCCCTGGGGCTTGCCTCACTCTCAGGAGGCTATTCCAACTAACTGCACTCACCATCAGCCCCAGGCGTCCCTCAACCTGCAGTGGCGGTCCCTACTGGCCGCAATACTGAGAGTGGCGTCACGACAAGAAGAAGATCTCCTACCTGTGACCAGATCCAGCTGAGTGGAGTCCCTGAAGGTAATGCACCGACACAACACCTGTGGGGCTTCACATCTGGCGTCACGAACAGGATAAGGACTAGACCTGTTCAGACAGGTGACCATGTGCCTAGGCGGTCCGCTTGAAAAATTGGAAGCGCCGCCATATTGCCACCATGAAAAGCGCGCTGAAAAACAACAGCAGCCCGCGCTGGGAGAAGTTACCGCCCACGAAGAGGTGTGGCTACCCAGAGATCCCCTGCAGAGTTCTGACCTCGCTTGTGAAGAGAGCGGAGGCGTCCAGAGACGTCGGGACAGAAAGGGAGCCAGAAGCCTGCTGCTGGGAGAGGAGCTGCTGAAAGAGGCAGAGCGGAAACTGAACAGCTTGCTACTAGAGGCAACGACGAGTCCACTGCTGGGAAATCGTACAGAAGAGGGCGCAGAAGAAATGGCGTCTGACCGCAGAAACCCAGAACCGGGCTCCGCTGCCTGGTGGTATCGGGAGCTGGCCCAGTTCTGCGACCGACTGGAGACCCGGGTCGTGGAGCAGATCAGAGAAGAACGCATGGAACTTCTGGAGATGGCTGCCGCGGTTCAGGCCTATGAGGGGAGAGCCGCGCGCCGAGTGCCAGACCGAGTGGCAACGACTCAGACCCCGATGCTGCCACCGATGGGTGAGTCCAGTATTACCCCTGCCGGCCCGGATGCCCCGACCCCTGCTGCCACGCCCGCGGTCCCTGAAGAGGCGCCCGGCGACGCTGAGCCAGGCCGCAGCCACGCCAGGTGCAGCCCGCCAAGCCCAGGCCGCCGCAGCGATGCCCTGCTCGGCCCACCAAGACCCGGTCCCTGCAGCGATGCCCTGCCCGGCCCGCAAAGAACCGGCTGCCACCGCGACCCTCATCCACGCCGCAGGTGTGACGCTGACCCAGGCCGCCGCCTTGCTAGGCCCGGCCCGCCGAGACCCCACCGCAGCAGCAACGCTCGTCCGCGCCGCAAGTGAGGTGCTGAACCAGGCCGCAGCCCCGTCAGGTGCGGCCCACCAAGCCCAGATCGCTGCAGCGACGCCCAGCCCAGCCTGCACAGATCCCATCGCAGCTGCGACGCCGATCCAGGCCGCCGCCATACAGGGCGCGGCCCGCCAAGACCAGGCCGCCGCCATACAGGGCGCGGCCCGCCAAGACCAGGCCGCCGCCATACAGGGCGCGGCCCGCCAAGACCAGGCCGCCGCCATACAGGGCGCGGCCCGCCAAGACCAGGCCGCCGCCATGCCGAGCGCGGCCCGCCAAGACCAGGCCGCCGCCATACAGGGCGCGGCCCGCCAAGAGATTGCATCACCATTTTCCCCGGCCTGCAAGGCCAGAGCAGACACCGCTCCCCAGTCCAAAGAGGTCCCTGCTGGAAAGCCCACGCTGGGGGAGGACCCCGCATACTGGCAGCTGAAGGCTGACATGGAGGCCAAGTTTCCACAATGGTTGGTGGACCGGTACATGCTCCCTCCGTATACCCCCAAGAGGATTCCAGCAACCCCTGCAGCAACCACGCCAAAGAGTCCCCCGCCTGGGCCTGCTGAAGAAAGCCCATCCCCAGCACTGCCACCAAAGGAGTGCCAAGAAGAACTAAGGGGGAGAGGAGGCCAGGAAGATGAGGAGCTGACTCAGGAGCCATCAGCAGTGGATCCATGCCCCGAGCCGGAGATGCTGCCGTATTCCCGCTGGGATGAGGAAGACCTGACACCTTCTGCTGAGGAAGATCTGCCCCAAAGCCTCACCTGGGAGCTTGTAAGCTGCACTTCGCAGAATCCAGCCCGCAAGACACAGCGCCGCAGTAGAACCCAGTCTTTCCCTGCACCGCCATCCCCAGAGCAGAGAGAAGTCACGGCTAGAGACCTACAAGAAAAACTGTTCCTGAGAAGGTCCAAAGCCCAGGTCAGAGGACCCCTTTGTAGAGGAGTAGTGGAGGACTTCAGCCTAAAGTCAGGATACGGGTTCATTGTTGCACCTGGTATCAAAGAAGGTATCTTCGTCAATAGAAGAGATGTGAGAGCTCATCTGCCCAGAGGACACCCTGGCAGAAACTTAAGAATGGGAGATTCCGTACAGTTTACCCTGCATCAAGGCGAAAGAGGCTGGTACGCGCTAGATGTAGTACCATGTCCCAAAGAAGAAAGGAAAGACAGTAATAAAGAAAGAAAAGACCAAAGACCTAATGATGAGACCACTACAGATGAGGAAAAAGGTCAAGAAACCAACAGGTGCCGCAGCCCTACAGGCCCAAGCCCTGGTGAAGAGGAGTCTGCATAAGTTCAAGTAAAGTACAGCAAGTTTTGACCAGTTGGAAAGTTTGTTTTGCAACGTTTTAAAAGTTCAAGTATGTGCCCACATAAACTGATGTGAGAAATAAACCTTAAGGCTATGAACTGGCTATAGCCACAAACTCTCGCAGTGTAAATAGTTACACCAGAGGGCACCACCACCACCAGAGTCAGCCTGTTTAGGGGCTTGGCTCGTCTGCAACCAGGAGGAGCCCGTCCGTATATAGGGCCTTGGCTCACCTGCGACCAGAGAGCATGCCTGTTTATGGGGCCTGGCTCTCCACCACAAAGAGGGTACCTGGTCAGCACCAACTGTGGAGGCCGCCTCTACATCCTGCCAGAAGAGGCTGAAGGCGCGGATCCACCAGGCCAGGTATACCCTGAAACCACCAGACCATGAAAGCCGCCTCTACATCCTGCCAGAAGTGGCTGAAGGCGCGGCCAACGTGAAAGGGTTTTGGGTGGGTTAACGGACTTGTGGGTGGAGGGTGGTGATGTATGGTACCTGGTGCTTTTAAAAATGTTTTACATGTTTTAATGTTTTATGCATTTTAAAAAAATGTTGTCTTGCAGCCCGAGGACGTGCTGGTGATAACTAAGGGGGAATGTGGCGCCCCTGACCTGGTCAGGCACCACTGAGTACTGCACCCATGCTGGGGACAGTACAATACAGGTAATCCAGAAGGCTGACCGGGGTGTGGAACACAGGCGCATAGTGATCAGGTCTCACACATGTACCCATGAGAGGACCCCTGGGGATCCCAGGAGGGGGAAAAGCCTTCACCTTCACTGGAATAGTGGAGGGGGCCAAAAGCCTCCATCTCCTCTCAAGGGGTGTGGTAAGAGAGTCTGGTTGCTAGGTGGCGTAGGCAGGCACAAAAGGGAAAGGAGGAGTAAACAGTCGAGAGTCTGTAGCAGTGTGGAGGAGTGAGGAGCAGGAAAGTGGAGCTCAGACAGGAGCAGCAGTGAAGGTCCCAGATGTGAGCCGGCTCAGAGCAGAGTCCAGGGAGCTCCGAGGAGAGCTGACCCCTTCCCCTGGGCTGCTGTAGTCTGACAGCGTCCGCGCAGTGGCTACCGACGGGGGAGAACGGTCAACTAGGAGTGCTACCCGAAACCCATCTCAGCTAGAGAGAAGAGCACGGAGTGGGAAGTAAGGAGACTGCTAGGGAGAACCAGGCCCAAACGGGCGGCAGATCCCGAAGCGGAGATAGATCCAGCTTTCTTTTGCTAAACCTGCCGGTGTGGGGCTCTCAAAGCCCACGCCACAACACCACAAAAGCCGCAGCCACGTAGCCACAGTTAGGGCCCATAGGTCACAGGAGGCAAGCAGCTGGAGTGGCCTGGCCCAGGCGACAAGCACACGGCAAACGAAGGAGAGAGAGGCTTCAGCATCTTCCCTGGGTGACCCCCATAGGGACTCAAAGTCGGGGTTACCCCAAACCACCAAGGGCTAAGGAAGGCGAGTTAGTAGTCACCCTCACAAGTCAGCCTGAAGGATACCTGGTTCCCGCCTGGTTCATCCCAGCTACGCCCGGGTTACTCACCCTGCCACCTGAAGTGAGTAAAAACCCTGAAAGACATCCTGCCTGTGTTGAGTCATTCTGCGCCTTGTGGTTCTACGCACCTACTCAGGGCCCTGGGGCTTGCCTCACTCTCAGGAGGCTATTCCAACTAACTGCACTCACCATCAGCCCCAGGCGTCCCTCAACCTGCAGTGGCGGTCCCTACTGGCCGCAATACTGAGAGTGGCGTCACGACAAGAAGAAGATCTCCTACCTGTGACCAGATCCAGCTGAGTGGAGTCCCTGAAGGTAATGCACCGACACAACACCTGTGGGGCTTCACATCACCAGCAGCGGTGGTGCCCATTATCACCACGACCCATGGGTGGTGTCAAGTAGTGATGTCGTTCGCAAACGAGCCGATTCTTTGAGCCGGCTCTTTGAAGTGAACGATATGAGCCGAATCATCAAAGTGAATGAGCCATAAAGAGCCGCTTTTTTTTTTTTTTTTTCACTGCTTCAGGGGGAAGCAGGAGATAAGGAGAAGAGTAAAGTAAACACAAGCTCTGGGCAGGAGCTGACACTTAAAGCTATACACACATAGTGGTTCTTAATTAGTTCAGTGGGTACAATTGAGTACCAGGGAATGATGTGCTAGGGTTAAGTTTTCTGACCTCGGCTGGCACATATGGTAATGTGTAGGAGGAGAGGGGCTCAGCTTGTTTGCTGATAACAATGATCATCTTCTCTAGGTATTAGTCAGGGTTCAGGACCACTACAGTAAAGACCTGACCAGTTGTTGGGTAAGTAAGAGCATTTTAGACCAAACATATGTAAAGAAGTGTATACAGCTTCAATCATTGTATAGAGTTAGTAATAGAAGTCAGCACTTAGGGGTGCTTCACACACAGCGAGCTCGCTGCCGAGATCGCTGCTGAGTCACGTTTTTTGTGACCTCATTAGCGATATCGCTGTGTGTGACACTGAGCAGCGATCTGGCCCCTGCTGCGAGATCGCTGCTCATTACACACAGCCCTGGTTCGTTTTCTTCAAAGGCGCTCTCCCACTGTGACACACAGATCGCTGTGTGTGACAGCGAGAGAGCGACAAATGAAGCGAGCAGGGAGCAGGAGCCGGTGTCTGGCAGCTGCGGTAAGCTGTAACCAAGATAAACATCGGGTAACCAAGGTGGTTACCCGATATTTACCTTAGTTACCAGCCTCCGCAGCTCTCACGCTGCCTGTGCTGCCGGCTCCGGCTCTCTGCACATGTAGCTGCTGTACACATCGGGTTAATTAACCCGATGTGTACTGTAGCTAGGAGAACAAGGAGCCAGCGCTAAGCTAAGCGGTGTGCGCTGGTAACTAATGTAAACATCGGGTAACCATACCCGATGTTTACCTTAGTTACCAGTGTCCGCAGCTTCCAGACGCCGGCTCCGTGCAAGCGCAGCGTCGCTTGCACGTCGCTGCTGGCTGGGGGCTGTTCAGTGGTCGCTGGTGAGATCTGCCTGTTTGACAGCTCACCAGCGACCATGTAGCGATGTAGCAGCGATCCTGACCAGGTCAGATCGCTGGTCGGATCGCTGCTGCATCGCTAAAGTGTGAAGGTACCCTTAAGGCTACTTTACACACTGCGATATCGGTCCCGATATCGCTAGTGTGGGTACCCGCCCCCATCTGTTGCGCGACACGGGCAAATTGCTGCCCGTGTCGCACAACAGCCGTCACACATACTTACCTGTCCGACGACGTTGCTGTGACCGGCGAACCGCCTCCTTTCTAAGGGGGCGTTCCGTGCGGCGTCACAGCGACGTCACTGAACCGCCGCCCAATAGCAGCGGAGGGGCGGAGATGAGCGGGACGTAACATCCCGCCCACCTCCTTCCTTCCGCATAGGAGCCGGGAGGCAGGTAAGGGGAGCTTCCTCGTTCCTGCGGCGTCATACGCAGCGATGTGTGCTGCCGCCGGAACGAGGAACAACTTCGTTACTGCTGCAGTAACGATTTTTGAGAATGGACCCCCGTGTCGCCGATTAGCGATTTTGCACGTTTTTGCAACGATGCAAAATCGCTTATCGGTGTCGCACGCAACGGCATCGCTAATGCGGCCGGATGTGCGTCACCAATTCCGTGACCCCAACGACTCCGCATTAGCGATGTCGCAGCGTGTAAAGCCCGCTTTAGTGTCCAGTGTGTGCACAGAACAGATGACCCCTGACATGTTCATTTAACCCTGTAAGGTTTTCTTTCTGGCATAAAAAAGAGAAAATCATTGATAATAAACCATGTCTCCATTCCTTCAATGTTTAGTGGAAGCTACAGTCTGTGCGCGTGTGTGTGTGTGTGAGTGTCTGTGCATGTGTGCGTGTGTTATTTTTTTTTTGTGACCACAATTGATATTTTTTTACTAGTTTGGTGACTACATACAACATATTCATTAGCCTCTATATGCATGTGTCTGTGGCGTTGTGGTGTCACAATTCTCGCAGTTAAGACTTTTTTTTTTCTATTTCTGTTAACAAATCCTGGTATTTTTAGATGTAAATAGATCTGACATCTGCACACAACCTCTATACATTTGTTTTATGTGCAATACTACCTCAATGACATTTATTGTCACTTAACTGTTAAAAAAGTTGGTATGTAACTAGTGTTGTATTGCCATATTGTGTTCCACTTGCTGGGATTTGTAGTGCTGTGCACCACCAGCAGAAGGTGGACCCATGCTATGTTAGCATTTAAACATTTCTGTTCCAGGTTGTGTTGAAATAAACTGATTTTGCTATTCAGTATCCTATGCTTCCATATTTTGGTGTGCGTACAGTGTGTGTGTACAATGTGTGTATGTATGTATGTCCTTTGTGTTCAGTATGTACAGTATGTGTGTACAATGTGTGTATGTATGTATGTCCTTTGTGTTCAGTATGTACAGTATGTGTGTACAATGTGTGTATGTGTGTCCTTTGTGTTCAGTATGTACAGTGTGTGTGTACAATGTGTGTGTGTATGTGTGTCCTTTGTGTTCAGTATGTACAGTGTGTGTGTACAATGTGTGTATGTATGTGTGTACAATGTGTGTCCTTTGTGTTCAGTATGTACAGTGTGTGTGTGTGTGTACAGTGTGTGTGTGTACAATGTGTGTCCTTTGTGTTCAGTGTGTACAGTGTGTGTGTGTTGCACATATAGTGACAGGCAGTACAGTAATTGCAACTCGCCTTTATTTTCAGGAATTATAATCTTTTGTAGGAGCGACACATATCAGAGCACTGACTAATGTAGAAAGGACATGTACAAAAACACCACATAAAAGAGGAGCGAGGGCCCTGTCCAGAAGAGCTGACAATCTGAGGAAACGGAAACAATAATGCTAAAAACTGTTTTTACTGCTTCACTAGATACATACAAGGGTGTAGAATGAGGTTCCCAATGTACAGGGGAGGTTCTGTATCATCACAAGGTGGAGCAGAGGGGTTTTTTTAAAAAAAGAGCCGTTTTTTGAGCCGAAAGAGCCGATTCTTTTTGGTGAGCCGAGCCGAATGAGCCGGCTCATCAAAAAGAGCCGGACTGCCCATCACTAGTGTCAAGAACTATCTCCCAAAACAAACCACCCCCTTTTCACTCGGGGGCGAGGAGCGCTGCTCGAGTCCCCGGGTCCGGCCCACCGCTTAAGCCACTGAGCAGCAGCCGCAGACCCGAGCATGGCGAGAGCGGCCCCTCCGCCCGCGACCCTTTCGGTGATGTTAGACACATTTAAAAATGGGCAGTGAAATGTTTTACCTCACAGAAACTCAGTCTTGATCCTGTGCTGTCCTCCTGTATGAATACTTTTTTGGTAAATAAATATAGCAGGGAAAGCTCTTTAACAGTCCAATTTATCTTCATTAAACAAGACCACATTGGACTGCAGCTAATTCTGTGCTCCTCCTATCCCCCCTATAGACCTGCATTGATATGGCTGCTCATGGACCTTAGAGCAGTTTACCCATGGTAATGCCAGATTCTGCACTTTGGTCACCTATCCATGTTGTTTGTGGTTAACCCATGGTTGTAACCCCTCTATCATGTATGTGTTATATGGTCTCTGGACACTATACAGCTATAGGGATGAGCCACATTACAGGGTGACAATAGAACCATTGGTCAGCTTTATTCTTTTCTATTGTGACTATTAATAGGGGATGGTAACACTTTGTGGAGGTATATGCACTGTATTTACCAATCTTTGCCTCTTGTTCATATGATACAATGTCCTTGTTTTGTGGTGGTCAGTATTGATGTACTATCTTACTGCACATGGTGGGAGTTGGTAGTACCCTATTGTCAATAAAAGCCCTTTCTAAAATGTACATATAATTGGTTGTGCTTGCCCTCCATGTGCAGTGTCTTTTCTCCTTATTCTATGTCGGCTATGCACAGTATAGCACCCATTGTTGCTTATTAGCGGACTATTGCTGTGCCCCTTATCTCTCTCAGTATCTCATACTTTGCACTGATGAGGGGCAATTGTGACGCCCCTGATCTTATCACAGGGTACTGCACCGCTGTCTCTCATGGTGCAGAACTCACCCTCCATGGTTCTGGGATCCTAACTGTGGCATTGTGTTCCATCATTTACACCAATCCTAGCCACACCTCACACCACACCCTGTCAGGCACACCAGTGGGTGGTCTAGCTGGGATAGGGCCGCCCGCCTAGGGGTCAGTGGGAGGGACATAGTGAGTTGAGTAGTAGCCCTCAGAGTGAGGAGCTGAGAGTTGGAGCTCCCTGGGAGACTTTTGGTTGGGTCACAGATGGTGGTCTGGGACCAGGGGAGTCGCAGGGTATTGGAGAAGGGTGCCCAGTCTTAGTTTGGGAGAACGGTTAGCACCGGAAAGCCCAGTAACCGGACCGGTACCGAGCACAGCGGGGTACAGGACGCTAGATCAGGGAGTAGCTTCACGCAACCTGAGAATTCACCTGTAGAGGATAGTCTCTTTATGAACTTTCCCCAAGAGCTCAGAGATCGAAGGCACCAACACAACGAGGGGGATGGGATTTCAGTGGGCCGCATAAGCTGGAAAGCCCAAGTGTCAGCCATTGAGAGCACAACTCCTCTATTTATTTATTTAATTATAGGAAGCTGGACCCTGACAGCTTCAGGCCGAGGGGTCACTCAGAAACCTCTATCTATATGTGCATGGAGGCAGGCTCCAGTCCACCAAACAATACTACTAGCGGGAACGGACACCCGGACGAGTCCCCCCCCCCCCCCCCCACCCCCCCAGAGAGGCAGCGGCACCCAGAGACTTGGGTTACTTCTGTGTCAATCTGTTTTAATGGTCGCAACAACATCCACATGGCCTGAGTACGCTTCCCTCCCTGCGTCCTGCCTGCCCACACATCCCGCACCACGTTATTCTCCACGTATTCTCTAGAGTCCTGGGGTCTCCCCTACCCATGGAGGGAACGTCATCTGGCTGCCCCGCTCAATCTCCCCCGGGTACTCCGATCGGCAGCAGCGGTACTCCCCTTACCGCGAACTACGAGTGGCGTGACGAACTCTCCTTTTGTAAATATTCCCCCTTTACACTTCGAAGTGGCCGCAAGCCCCCGGGTCTGGAGACACTTGAGCCACAGCGACCCCGGATCCGAGCAGTTCGACTGCTGCAGGGGCGGCATACAATCACCCCAAAACAGTGTCTGGAAATTGAGGTTCTGACCAGTCCTAAATCCTAAGTCATATGAAAAGGCTTGTTAAAAGGCCACTTTTTACTTTTAGGATTGCTACTTCCAATAGGTGGTACTAGATTTCATCTCCTTCCTCCCTAAAGAGACAATTCGAACCTCACAAAGTAACAGCGGTGATTTCCCCCCCCCCCCCCTACGGTCTTGTCTCATTATAATATTTGATTAGTTTAAGAGCTTTTTCCTGCTAAATCTAGAAACAAAGTATTCATATGGGATAGCATGGGATCTCAGCTGAATCTTTCTGTGGTGTAAAACCTTCCCCTGCCTGTTTGAACATGTTTTACCTCACAGAAAGTGACAGCTGCATTCTTATACTTTCTTTGCTTCCTACCCTGCCCTGGAGGTGTCGTACGATCAGAGTCCCTGTACGGCCAAACACTACTATGACAAGGCACATTTATAAGATTATCATCTCGCCACTGAAAGTTTTAGTTTTGTGAGACTGTCTCTACTCTAAAAAAATTATCCAATCAAAAATGACTAATTTCATGGCTAAGTTGTACATTGCAGCTTCTAATCTGTGACCCATCTTTCCTGTAGGAGATGATGAGCCTCCCATTGCCCGCGTCAGCGGAGATGTGAAAGTTCAGCCCAACCAGGAGGTGACCTTGAGCGGGAAGGAAAGCTGGGATAAAGAAGGCATTGTGACCTATGAATGGAGCCTGCTCGCTGGAGACCCTGAAGTTGTCTATCAGGTAAAAGTCCCTAAAACATAATGGAAAGTTACCGAATGCAAACCAATGTAGACCCATCATTACCGCCAAATAACGACATGCGGCCATGTGGAAGTGGTGACGCAGAGCAGTGCGGTATATAGTCTATATACTCCATAGCGGAAGGGATAAGGTGAAGACAGGAAAAATAAAGGAAGATTATATACAACCGCTCTCTTGTGGCCGTCTGTAAAGATCGTCTGTGTCTGACGCAAGCAGAATCTGCATTACACCACAGCTTGTTGCACATGACTTCTGGAAATATTAAGAAGAACTAGTCTGGCCAAATTTATTTTTGTGGTTCTGCTTATATATTAGGGAAAAAACAAGAACAGAAAATCTGGTTCATAGGTGAGAACTTTGTTTTCACCACAAAATCCCTTTTTAAAACTAACAATTTTAATAACAAGCTGTCCATTCCTATTCGCTATAGATCATTTTTCTGCAGTCTCACTATCATCACAGGCAGGAGTCCAATAAGGACTATATACAAGGGGCTGCTGATAAGTCTTTGGCTTTACCCAGGATGAAACATTACATTTCTTCCACATACTCTCCACTGATGACAACACGCTTCTTACATTGGTATTCCAAGTTCTGTAAGCCTAGCAAGAAGAAGGATTTCGGTTGTGGCTCAAACCAGGCATCTGTAGCAGCCATGGCACCAGACATGGTATGAAATTTGGCACCTTGAGGCGTTTGTTCAGGTTTGGAAACAGATGATAGTTGGAGGGAGCTAGATCTGGTGAATAAGGTGGGTGGTCAACCAGCTGAAAGCCCAGCTCTGCCAGTTTTGCCGTGGTCACTTGTGCAGTGTGAGCGGAGGCGTTGTCTTCCAGGAACAAGATTCCTTTGGACAGCTTGCTGCGCCTTTTGGCATTCAGAGCTGCCTTCAATTGGTCTAAAAGTTCACTGTAATACCTTGCATTGATGGTGGAACCCTTTTGAAGGTAGTCCACTAGCAGCACACCCTCCTTATCCCAGAACACAGACGCCATCACCTTTTAGTGGCTGATTTTTGTACCCTGAACTTCTTTGGATGAGGAGAACCACTGTGCCTCCACTCTTTTGACTGCTCCTTGTTTTCAGGATCATACAAATAAATCCAGGGCTCATCCATAGTGACCGGTCGCTCTAGGAAGTTCTTATCAGTCCGGAAACGCTGACAAATAGAGCGGGAAGTTGTCACTCGCTGCTTCTCTGATCTGTTGTCAGGCATTCGGGGACCCACTTTGCAGAAGCTTCCTCATGTCCAATGTTCATGGAAAATGACACAAACACGTTCCCGGGAAATCCCCATGATGTCTGCTATTGCTTTAGCTGAAATTAGTGGATTCTCCAGAATGAGGTTGTGCGCAGCATCGAGGATCTCCGGAACAACAACTACTCTCGGGCGTCCAGGACGTTCCTCATCATTGGGGCTGAAGTGGCCAGTTTTAAATTTGGCAACCCAGTCCTTAACTGTGGAATATGAAGGACATTGATCCCCCAATGTCTGCGACATATCACCTAGAATATCCTTTGTGGACTCTCCTTGCAGAAACAAGAATTTTATCCTCCTCTGCTTTCAATTGCTGTGAATATCGCATTAGACTCTGCCATTTTGTTTTCCCGCGTGTGTAGAACACTGTTGCCATAAGCAACAAACACAGCATTTTGAAAACACATATTAGACACATAAGGCTTCATCTGATGTAACATTCGTTACCATAGAAACAAAAAATCACAAAGCCAAAGACTTGTCAGCAGCCCCTCGTCACAAAACTAGTCTTCATATTTATTTATTTATTTATTTATTTTTTTTACCATAGATGCCAAGAAACATGTGCTTTAACAGTATTAAGCGGGCTTTACAAACTGCGATATCGGTCCCGATATCGCTAGCGTGGGTACCCGCCCCCATCTGTTGCGCGACACGGGCAAATCGCTGCCCGTGTCGCACAACATCGCCCAGACCCGTCACACATACTTACCTGCCCGGCGACGTCGCTGTGACCGGCGAACCGCCTCCTTTCTAAGGGGGCGGTCTGTGCGGCGTCACAGCGACGTCACTGAGCGGCCGCCCAATAGAAGCGGAGGGGCGGAGATGAGCGGGACGTAACATCCCACCCACCTCCTTCATTCCGCATAGAGGCCGGGAGGCAGGTAAGGAGAGCGTCCTTGTTCCTGCGGTGTCACACGGAGCGATGTGTGCTGCCGCAGGAACAAGGAACAACCTCGTTACTGCTGCAGTAACGATTTTTGAGAATGGACCCCCATGTCACCGATGAGCGATTTTGCACGTTTTTGCAACGATGCAAAATCGCTCATCGGTGTCACACGCAACGGCATCGCTAATGCGGCTGGATGTGCGTCACAAATTTCGTGACCCCAACGAGTTCGCATTAGTGATGTCGTAGCGTGTAAAGACCCTTAAGTCTCTTAATTTGATGCAGAACATTTTGGGCCCAGGTGCTACTGAATCTATAGAAATTAAATAAATTTATCCCCCAAAAAGTGATTAAACTTCAATCTGTTCTGTGGTTATAAACCAGCCAAGAGAGTCTCAGTAAAACCTGGCAAAGTAAACTGTCAGGATGAGCTCACTGATGGATTCTCAGTTAACTCATTCTATAGTCAGCAATAGGCAGTGCAGCACTGAAGCTATAGAAACTGCGTCTGTTAATAATTTTATTAGGGATCTTTGTTGCCTGGTTTGCATAATGTATTAGATAAATTCTGGAAGGATCCCTGTACTCTGCTGTATACAGTGCATTTATTGATCTTCATTCTCCTGCAGGCAGTGGAGGATGAACCGGAGTACCTACAAGTGTCTAATCTTCAGCATGGGGAGTACATCTTTCAGCTGGTGGTCACTGACACCACAAGTCACCAGAGCTCGGCCAGTGTCACCATCACTGTACTGACGAAGGAACAGACTCATGGTGAGTAAGACCTTGATGAGTGTCTTCTGAGGATCCAGAATCTTACAGAATCCATAATCGGAAAATGACCTATTTTATTTTGTTACCTGTTTTATGCGCTTTTTGTTTTCCCATATCAAGCTTATTACAACATTTGAGATTCCTACTTCCTGTGCTTTCAGCAATAGTTTTCAGCAGGCTCATTATCAGCAGAGGCAGAATTACAATGTCTTGAGACCTTTTATACGAAGTTGATAGTATAAGTCTCAGTCATTGTAATTCTGCCTCTGCTGATAATGAGCCTTCTGAAAAGCACAGGATCGCAATAGGTGATGTCACAGGTCTTCCTCTCATCTCAATATTTGCACTGTGACGCCCCTGCGGTAACCAGGTGTCACAAAAAGAAGGTAACGATTAAGGTAACAGCCCAAGTCCAACATAACTGTGCCAGCCACTACACACACACACTAGCACACCAGGACACTTACACTGGGCACTGTAGATAACTGGGAGGAAGAGACCGGACCTGGGGAGGAGAAAGTGACCTGGGGAGTGTGAGTAGACTGACAGAAGAGTTTAGGAAGTGAGAGAGGAAGGGTGTCAAGATAGACCAGAGGCTCTTGAGACACATAGAAAGAAGGAAAGAGACTGCAAATATCTGAGTTGTAAGAACAGCAAGAGAGAGCAAGCTCCAAGGACAGAGGGATCCTGTGGGGTGGACATCCAGAGCTCACAGTACTTTGCACGCATGGGGTGCAGATCCCAGAACAGACCAGGACTTCAAGCCATCTGGTAACTCTGCTAGGCGGGTGGGTTTCCAGGACTCGTCTGCATTCACGAACATCCAAGGCATCAGCAGCAAAGTGGGGACCGGGGCATATTGCCTTAATTAGTCCAAGCTGCCTGCGGCAGGACCCAGACTCCAGGAGGACCTCCAAGTGCTCAACGCCAGGGAGGACCCACATACACCAGAGTGCAAAAGTGGAGAGTGGCACCAGGTTGGCAGGCTCAGCCATCAGGACATGGGTGCACCTGGAATCCAGTACGTCAAACCAGGGCGTCAAACCAGTGAGTATGTGCCGCCCCCGCGTCAGCAGCCAGGCTGCTCGGATCCGCGGCGGCTCGAGGGATCTCCAGACCCGGGGTCGCGTGGCCACTTGGAATAAAGGGGGATTATTTACAGGGGATTGTATGGACCGTTCATGACGCCACCCGTGGTGTGTGGTAAGGTGGAGTACCACCACTGCAATGGAGAGTACCCGGTGACGATGGTGCGGGCAGCCAGATGTTTAACCCCTCCACGGGTAGGGAGAATGCCCCAGGACTCGATGAGGGCGACTGGGAGGTGCCGTTGTGGTGGGAAGGGGGTTGTTTGTGTACTCAGTCAAATAACACTGACACCGACAACTGTGGTAAAGCAAAGTTCTGGACACCGCTGCCTCTGAGAGGGAGCACGCCTGGGTCCCGTGCCCGTTGGTGTTGCCTGTTAGTCTGTGGCCTTTTAACTTGGCACCTGGTTTCTCTTGTTGGACCTTTGAGTATAAAACTCTCCGGGCCCCGCTCACCCGTGTGGCTAACTGTGAGAGCTTACTCTCAGGGTTCACGCTTGGGATTTTCTGGACTGTGTAGTGGAAAGTCCTATCCCCCTCATTGCGCTAGTACCCCGATTTTTTTTTTTTTTTTTTTTTTTTTTTTTTTTTTTTTTTTTTTTGAGCGGGTGGAGAGCGGATCTTGACGACTCAGTCCTCGTCGGGTAAATTGTCAGGATGCCTGAAGCTACTCCCTGACCTGGGGTCCACGTACCCCGTCGTGCCCTGGCCCCTGCCTGGTGATGGCACAAGGCCGCTGGGGTAGCCCCTTCCAGAGATAGATATTGATATATAATATGGCCTCTCCATCCTGGGTAGCCCATTCCAGGTATACATGTCCCCCATCCTGTAATAATTTTTTTCACTCTGTTGCTGTTTTCGAACACCCTAAAAAAGAAAAAAAAAACTTTTTTTCTCTCCTTCCCTTGCTGCCACGACGTGCGGTGTCCTCTGCTGTAGCCGGTATCCTCTAGTCTAGGATACAACCGGCCAACACAAGTTTAATGGTCCTAAATTCCATCCTAGTACTGAGATTTTTCAAGTTCCTTTTCATGGAAGTTTGAGAAACCTTCCCCTACGTAATAAAAAAAACCAAAAAAAAAAAAACCCTTATGGTTTAAGCTACCACTCTTGCCAAACTCAGATTGCTGAATGAAGCCATACAATATCTAGCTGGGCACTCGAGTACAGATGTACAAGAGTTTGGCAACATTTAAAAAGTCATCTGGAAGCCCCAAAATGCCACCCACAATGACTAACCTACAGAAATAAAATGGACTATAGAAAAGGCACACCTGAAAAATGCCAACGAAACGTGAAAAGGCACAAATACAATCCTGAACCCGGCCTACAATAATCCACTCGGATTACACGCTCTGAGCTCTGGTTGCCCTCTGTCACACCCGGTGATTTCTGCTTCAACTATCCGGGACTTGCACACGGTCATTAACGCATGAGTCACTGCCATACAAGGGTCACCTGCTGTCACTGTCCCTCCTACATCAATAACTGCCCATAGTCCCTGAGAGCTCGGGAGCAGACACACTCCCACGTTACGTCTGTCTCTACCTTCATCTCCTTGGATAGGTCTATTGTCATTTAAACAGAAGTCTTCTAAGGGTACTTTCACACTTGCGTTGTGTTGAATCCGCTGGATCCGTTGCTGCGTCGTTTTGACGCATCCGTTATTTTTGTGGTGTCAACGGATGCAACGGGTCCGTTATTTCACAGGAATCCGTTAGCTGATTCCTGTGAAATAACGGACCGTTGCATCCGTTTGGCGTCCGTTAGGCGTCCGTCTAACGGAATCCGTCGGCTCTGTTTTTATTTATTTTTTTATTTTTTTTCATTCTGGGCATGCTCAGTAGAAATTAGCGGAATCCAGCAGCGGATTCCGTTGTTAAGCACTTAGCAACGGAATCCGCTACCATAGGGAACCATTATAAATTTTAACGGAACCAACGGAATCCGTTGGTTGGCGTCATTTTGACGCCAGCATTTAACGTTACATTGGCCAATGGAAGCAACGCAGGTACTTTTGGCACAATCCGTCATCAATGCAAGTCTATGGGAAACAACGGAATCCGTTAACGGATTCCGCTGTTTCCCAAGACAGCGGATTGCGCCAAAAAAAAAACAACGCAGGTGTGAAAGTACCCTAAGTGGTTTGGTTTATTAAGGTCCAACATCAGCAGAACTGATATTGTCCTATGTTTTGAGCAGTGTAGAGGTCTTTGTCAAGCACATCTGTGTGGTAGGAGTCCTAGACAATAGAGCGGCTTCAGTGTTCAGAACTTCACCGCTCGTCTCCAGCCAAGTCTTCTACCTTTTATAGATGTCCAACATCTCAACCAGCGTAGAGGCCTTTCTTGAGGACATCTGCATGGTAGAAGATTGGGCTGTTGGATTCCTGGACAGTTGAGTGACTTTATTGTCCACGATTTCATCGCTCCTCTCCAGCCCAGTCTTCCACAGTGTTGATGTCCAATGTTTCGACCTACAGAGGTCTCTCTCAAAGACAAAATCTATTTTCTTAGTGCTGGATCTTAACCCTTCCTCTGGCATCTGTCTTACATGTGAGAGGAACAAAACTGAGAACATTCAATTTTTCAACTGGCTAACACTGTACCAAAACCTTTTCACTTCTTCACGGGAGGCACAAGTTGGGAGCTGGCTAACTGGTTGAGTCCACATCATACCTGACAAATAATGGCTGTGTCACGTCCATGATCTGCTTTTAAGAGCCACGTGTGGAGCGGAGTGCCATTTGTGACTGACGGCGGCACTTAAACAGGTTAACCATCTGACCACATCATTAACAGCATGCCACCATGGGGACGCTTCATTCTATGCGCTAATCTCTGCCCCCTTGCTGTAATCACGGGGAGCAGATAGACCTACATGGCTGTCATCACAAAGCTCTGAAGAAATCCAGCCTGTGTCCGGGCTTCAAAGGAGAGTGTGGTTTTTGTACTATATGCAGCACTATATAGTTCAAGTAATCAGATGATCTCAGGATAAAGTCCCCTTAAAGGACTAACAAATACAGGAAAAAGTAGAAATAATCACACTTTTTTTGTTTTGCAGAATACTGTCATTCTCCTAAGAAAGTTGGTCGGTGCCGAGGTTCCTTTAAGCGCTGGTGGTTTAACTCCGAAATAAATGAGTGTGAAGGGTTCGTATTTGGAGGTTGCAACGCGAACCAGAACAACTATGTCAGACAAGAGGACTGCCGACAAACCTGTGTGAACTCCGCTGAACACGGAGGTAAATTTGCATCCTTGGCAATGCAGAAGAGCAAAGCCCGATCATGCACACAGTGCGACCCTAAATGCTCACATATTACACTATTACATTCAATTAGGTTGCATTAACACGTGTGGAATTCAGAATGGTAAATGCGATTGACCATATTCAAGTCCTTTCCCTGAATCTACTAAAATGCTAGTGTCGCACCCCAGAGCTTTGGGGTACTTGGGCCTGGTTTCACTGGGAAATGTAATGGCCGGTGCCCGGTTCCATGACCCTGTGGGTCGCTTTTAAAAATGGGAGTATTTACAGGGATGATGATTAAAGGTTTTGTCGTGACGCTACTTGTGGGTTGCGGCTATATGGATGGAGCCGCCGCTGCAGTCTCTCACCGCTTGTGTTAATGGCAGCCTGGATGTTGTGGCCCTCTGCAAGTAGGGCTGGGCCCCAGGAGATAAATGATGGTGATTGATGTTTAAGTCCATTAACAGTACCAGGGTGTGGAAAGAAGGTAGACCACACAAGGGATTGCAGTGTAACTGGTTCTTTACTCACCATGGTGATGCTTGCAACCCGATGGAGGCTGGTCCTCACCACTGATCCGCTTAGTGCCAGTGCCGGTGTGGTGACCTGGTGGCTTCTTTCCCCTGCACCGGTCTCTGGTTGGTGGTTCCCCGTGGCATGGAGCATCTGGGGGTCCCCTCCTGGTTGTCCTTCGGTTCTGGTCAATATGGCAGGCAGTTTGAACCCTGTTGGGTCGGATCTCAGGTCCCGGTCCCCTGGTTCTCCCGTCACTGCTGTGCCCTGGACTCAAAGGTCGGTGAGGTCCTGGATGGTCCCCTCACCGTGCAGATTTTCAGGTATGCCTGGAGCGTTTTCCTGACCTAGGGCTCTGCACCCCGCCGGTACTATGGTTCTAAAAGTACTCCACCGTACTCTTTCGGCAATCACACGCCTGCGCCTGACAGGTCACTGTTACTCTCCTGTCAGTATTGTTACGTCCGTCTCCTTCCACTTACTGACTCTCACCCCTCCTCCCTGGTTGTAGTCTAGTGGACCGGGTCGGCTCCACCCCTAGGTGGCCATCCATTTGGTCCAATCCTAGCCTGTCACCAGTTCTTGGGGAAGGGGAAAAAAAGATTATTAGTGTTTTGGTGTTACTGGCACTGGTCGTCTATGTCCCTGGGGGTAGGCCCCGCATCTTTGACAGGATGCAGTTCCCTGTAGCTCCTGATGGCTTCGGGGGCGCTACACTAGTGCATGTCATAATCTCCTGCCTCAATTACTGTACCAACCTCCTCTGTGTCCTCCCTGATGACTCTTGCACCTCACCAGTCCGCCCCTAACTCTGCTGCCCGACTGATCCACCTCTCTCCTAGCTATTTCTCCATTTCTCTCTTCTGCAAATCCCTTCATTGGCTCCCAATTTCCCAACATACCCAATTCAAGCTACTAGCGCTGACTAGCACTGACCTACAAAGCAAACTATAATCTGTCTCCCCCCATACAGTGGCGGACGCAGGCAAAAAAGGGCCTCTGTGCAAGAACAATATAGGGGTACTTTTCAGTGCAATAACTCATCAAAATGCACAATTCCATCAGCTTTGGAGGTAGAAATGGGCCCCCTTGCCTCTTGGGCACAGGTTGCACCAATGATATGGCTGCCCCTATCTGCATATATCTCTGAACTAATCTACGAATATCTTCTAGCCTGTAATCTTTGGTCCTCCCAAGACCACCTCCTCCTCTCCACACTTGCACGTTCCTCACTAGTGATTAGCAACCATGCTCGGGTGCTCAGTACTCGTTACTAGTGATGAGTGGACACTACCATGCTCGGGTGCTCTGTACTGGTAACTAGTGATGAGCGGGCACTACCATGCTCGGGTGCTCAGTACTCGTAACTAGTGATGAGCGGGCACTACCATGCTCGGGTGCTCAGTACTGGTAACTAGTGATGAGCGGGCACTACCATGCTCGGGTGCTCAGTACTCGTAACTAGTGATGAGCGGGCACTACCATGCTCGGGTGCTCAGTACTGGTAACTAGTGATGAGCGGACATTACCATGCTCAGGTGCTCAGTACTCGTAACTAGTGATGAGCGGGCACTACCATGCTCGGCTGCTCAGTACTGGTAACTAGTGATGAGCGAGCGCTACCATGCTCGGGTGCTCAGTACTGGTAACTAGTGATGAGCGGGCACTACCATGCTCGGGTGCTCAGTACTGGTAACTAGTGATGAGCGGGCACTACAATGCTCGGGTGCTCAGTACTGGTAACTAGTGATGAGCGGGCACTACCATGCTCAGGTGCTCTGTACTGGTAACTAGTGATGAGCGGGCACTACCATGCTCAGGTGCTCTGTACTGGTAACTAGTGATGAGCGGTCACTACCATGCTCGGGTGCTCAGTACTCGTAACTAGTGATGAGCGGACACTACCATGCTCAGGTTCTCAGTACTGGTAACTAGTGATGAGCGGGCACTACCATGCTCGGGTGCTCAGTACTTGTAACTAGTGATGAGTGGGCACTACCATGCTCAGGTGCTCAGTACTGGTAACTAGTGATGAGCGGGCACTACAATGCTCGGGTGCTCAGTACTAGTAACTAGTGATGAGCGGGCACTACCATGCTCGGGTGCTCAGTACTCGTAATGAGCAATTGAACACTTGGATGGGCGCCGCTCATGTGCAGAGTACAATTGACATCTATGGGAAACGTGAGCATTTTTGGGGAACAATGCTTTAGTTACCAGCCATCTTCCATTATGGTCTGGACACAAGCCAAGCCTTCCGAGCATCAGACTGCTCTTTGAGTTCAGTGTGTGGTAGTACTCATCACTATTTCTCATCCAATCGCCTACAAGACGTCTCCCGAGCATCCCCTGTTCTCTGGTATTCTGTGCCCCAACACCTCGGATTGTCCACCATATTTGGAACCTTCGAACTTGAAACCCATCTCTTTAGAAAATGTACAGCATGGAATGACAAGACTGCCTCCTCATCACCACCGGAGCTGCTGAACCCCCCCCCCCCCCAACCTACGGTCTCTCTCCGTTATCCTGTAAGATGTAGGCTCACAAGGGCAGGGCCCTCTCCCCTCTGGACCGGTTTGTCACTGCTTCTTTGTCAGTTGTAATTTATACTTGTGTTATGTATGGAACCCCTTCTCATGTACAGCACCATTGAATTATGGGTGGTGTTGTATATTGTCCCTTGGGGCTTGTTTTCCGGCCTCTTTACACAGGATTAGGAAGAATGATGTACACAGAACGGTCATAGATCACTGTAGATCACTGTCCCCATATAGTATGAGGTTATGGGCAGCACGTCTGCTGTTTGCACCGGGCGATGTGCTGCTGAGAACAAGGATTTCTGTTCCGCCATGAACAATCCAATTGTCCCATGAATGAGCAGCATTTTGTTTGTTCATTGGGCGAATACCGACCTGTTTACACCTATGAGCTCTCATGAAATATAGCTTTCAGCACATTTAATAATGAGTATTGACAAATTCTGTAAATCTATATTAAAAAGTAATAAAAATGGTAGTAATATATTGTGTACATATAGAATATTGAATTAAATGTTTACCAAAGTATGGACGGGTAGAGTAGGAGTCTTGTGCAAATAGTAACTGTATAAGCCTCTAAAGAAAGGCGTATGAAGACTAGCGTTAAAATGGTAGTGTTTTATTGAAAAATCTATTAAAATAAAAAATCAAGCACAAAAAGTATTATACAGAAATTAAGCACTGCCAGGTTATAATTGACACAGAACGTGCGTCGGGGAGGTGGCACCACGGCAATCTAGGTCATTTCTACTCTAACTTTATTGGCATAGCTCATCTCACTTGTTACTTGCAGTTATATTTATGGCACATACTTAGCATTATTATTATTATTATTATATGTCTATATTTGACTTGTTGGAAACATCTATTACTTTTTGGTGCTGTATGCTTTATAATTTTCTGTGACTTCCAAGTATGTCAGGCGTAGTTATTTATAACCTGGCAGTGATTTGGTGCCATCTACTGGCTACTTGATGTATAGCACCTTGTTCAGTCTATATAACCTGGCAGTGATTTGGTGCCATCTACTGGCTACTTGATGTATAGCACCTTGTTCAGTCTATATAACCTGGCAGTGATTTGGTGCCATCTACTGGTCACTTGATGTATAATACTTTGTCCCCTTTTTTTTTTTTCTTTAATTTTTTTCAATAAAACACTTTAAATTTTAATTCTAATAAATGCGGCTTTCATTATATGATGTTACCTTGTATATTGCGCACGCACACACAGCATATACAAATACGTGTGTGTGTGTGTGTGTGTGTGTGTGTATATATATATATATATATATATATATATATATATATATATATATATATATATATATATATATATATATATATATATATATATATATATATATATATATATATAAATGCAAATGCATGCATACATAGTGTATGTATGCATATACACACACTATGTATTATATATATATATATATAATATATATGCATGCATACATACACATACACACTATGTATGCATTATATATATATATATATATATATATATATATATATATATATATATATATATATATATATATATATATATATATATATATATATATATATATATATATATATATATATATATATAATGCATGCATACATAGTGTGTGTGTATATGTATATATATGTGTGTATGTATATGTATATATATATATATATATATATATATATATATATATATATATATATATATATATATATATATATATATATATATATATATACACACTCACACACACTATGTATGCATGCATTATATAATTATAGATAGATAGATAGATAGATAGATAGATATATATATCTATCTATTACATACATAGTGTGTGTATATGCATACATACACTATGTATGCATGCATTTGCATTATATATATATATATATATATATATATATATATATATATATACACACTTATATGTGTGTGCGTGTGTATAAAATATATATATATAATGTGTGTATGTATATATTTTAATTTACACATTTTTCTTTGTAGTTTAAGCAAAACAAAATTATAATTTTTCATCTATTACTTTTATAAATTCACAAAGGAAAAAATGGACTGATGCAAACCTTTGGGCACCCTGCATGGTTTGTACATAGTAGCATGCTCTTTGGCAAGCATCATAGCTTGTAAAAAAATTATATATATATATATATATATATATATATATATATATATATATTCTTATAAATTTTTTATTTTTTTTTCCT
The DNA here is from genome assembly GCF_048569485.1 of Anomaloglossus baeobatrachus. Classification (NCBI taxonomy): domain Eukaryota; kingdom Metazoa; phylum Chordata; class Amphibia; order Anura; family Aromobatidae; genus Anomaloglossus; species Anomaloglossus baeobatrachus. The sequence goes on from NC_134364.1 coordinate 119,504,190, forward strand.
TTGGAGAAGTCTTCCAGTGCTGTGAGATTCCTGGCTCGTCTTCCAGTGCTGTGAGATTCCTGGCTCGTCTTCCAGTGCTGTGAGATTCCTGGCTCGTCTTCCAGTGCTGTGAGATTTTGTGGCTCGTCTTGCATGCACTGCTCTTCCTTGGAGACATCTTTCTGTGCCACCCCTGCAGCGGCCGAACCGCTTGGATCCGGGGGTGGTTACTCGTGGCTCGAGGGTCTCCTGACCCGGGGGCTAGGGGCCACTCTCAAATGTAAAAAGGGAGAATTATTTACAGGGGAGATATAGTTCGTGACGCCACCCGTGGTGTGCGGTAACAGGGATTACCGCCACTGCTGATGGGAATGCCCGGGGGGAGATGGAAGGGGCAGCCAGATGACGTTTCCCTCCACGGGTAGGGAAGGCCCAGGGACTGTGAATGGTGGTGTGCAGGGGAGCGCAGACTTGCTAGAAGCAGGGGATGGCCTCGGACAGCGTCTGTGATGAAAACAGACTCTGACAACAAGGTGAACCAAGTCTCTGGGTGCCGCTGCCCTCTTGGGGGAGCTCGTCCAGGTATCTGTCCCCTACAGCACTGCCTGATGGTCTGGAGCCTTCCTCCGTGCACAATTTTAGAAGTGTCTAAGTGGCCCGTAGGCAAAAAGCTGTCCTGGCCCCGCTCCCTACTATTGATAGAAGAGGAGCTTGCTCTCAGGGGCTCACTCTTGGTATTTCAATGAGCCGCTTTGTTTGGTAAGCCCTATCCCCCTTGTTGCACTAGTGCCCCCAATCTCTGAGCTTTGTGGGGACGGTCCATAAAGTCACTCTCCTCCGCAGGTAAATTGCCAGGTTACTTGAAGCTACTTCCCGACCTAAGGTCCAGTACCCCGCCGTGCTTTCGATCCCAGACCGGCTATTGTACTGCAGCTGCTGACCGTCCCACAAGACTAGGTCCAGGCACCCAGTCCCAATATCCTGCGACCGGATCTCCTGACTCCTCCGGGCCCAGATCACTGTCTGCAACCCAATCTTCAACTCCCCAGGAGCCACACACTTCCCTAGCTCCTCACTCCTCGAGGGCTACTACTCTTCTGCCTGTCAGCTATGCTCTGCACTTCCTCCCTCGCTGACGTCCATCCTCCCACCAGTCTGTCTGACAGGGCTGCCCTATTCCAGCTCAGCAGCCCACTGGTGCCTGACAGGGTGTGGTGTGAGGTGTGATTGATTGGAATTTTTGAATGCTGATGGAGGCAGTATTGCAGGTTAGGAACCCAGAACCATGGGGGGTTGAATCCTGCACTAAGAATAAAGAGCGTGCAGTACCCTGTGACGACCTGACTAGTCCAGGGGCGTCACATTTCCATTCTGTGGGATTCCAGGATAGTCTTGCATGCACTGCTCTATTGAGGTCTGGCCACAGATTTTCAATGATGTTCAGATCAGGGGACTGTGAGGGCAATTGTATAACCTTCAGCTTCGTCCATTGGCGGTAATTTATTGTGGATTTTTAAATGTGTTTAGGGTCATTATCTATTTGTAGAAGTCCTCCCCCTTTCCTCCCCCCCCCCTTTCCTCCCCCCAGATGGTGTTATGTTTGCATCAAGAATTTGTTGAAATTTCATTGAATCCAATCTTCTACCCGTGAAATGTTTCCTGTGCCACCGGCTGCAACACAACCCCAAAGCATGATTGATCCACCCTCATGCTTAATGGTTGGCAAGATACATTCTATTCCTGATATTCTTTGACCTTTTTTCACCACATAAACCTTTTGATCATTGGGACCAAAGAGTTAAATTTTACTCATTGGTCCACAGGACTTGTTTCCAAAATGCATCAGGCTTTAGATGTTCTTTTGCAGACTTCTGACGCTGAATTCTATGGTGAGGACACAGGAGAGTTCTGATTACTCTTCCATGAAGGCCATAAGGCAGGTGTCTCTGAACCGTAGAACAACGAACTACAACTCCAGAGTCTGCTAAATCTTCCTGAAGGTCTTTTGCAGTCAGACAGGGATTCTGATCTGCCTTTCTAGCAATCCTGAGAGCAGTTCTCACATAAATTTTGCTTGGTCTTCCAGACCTTATCTTGACCTCCACTGTTTCTGTAACTGCCATTTTAATTACATTTCAAACTGGAAACTTGAAACCGCTTTGCCATCTTCTTATTGCCTTCTACTTCTTTGTGGTCATCAATCATTTTCAGAGTGCTAGGCAGCTGCTTAGAAGAACCCATGGCTGCTGTTTTTGGCACAAGGATGGAGGCTGGGTTTTTATAAAGCTGTGAAATTTGCATCACCCGATAGTGAACAAGTCATAACCCTAACAGGCTAATTGAAGTCTGACACCTTGGTCAAAGTTACGAGCACACAAATCTCCAAGGGTGTGCAAACTTTTTTGCATTGGACCATATTTTTCCATATTTTTTTTTTTCCCTCTTCCTAAAATGCAAGGGAAATTTTGTCATCTTCAACTTTTTCTTCCTTTTAGAGATCATTTCATGCTCAACTTGCCTAACTGTTCACAATAACGGTAATTTTGACCAAGGGTGTCGCAACTTTCACATGTCACTGTATATTATGCCAGGGTTGTGAGGTCATACTGCCACCCCCTTGTTTTTACCTCTGTTTAATATAGTGTAGTGCTTAGCTTGATTGTGTGCTGAAAAGTTTTACAAGACCCTCCAAATGGATCTATGGGTCAGGCTCTGTTGTAGTGTAAAATTAACGGACCAAAGGGGACCCCGAAATGTGATGGCCAGGACCGTATTAACCCATGACCATCCCTCTAGGCTTTTTAGGATCTCCTCATCCATCTTGTGTAAGACGACACATACTAGGGTGTTTTTGGGACCATTTCTGCCGATCTTCGGCTTCCATCTTATACCTGTTCATTTCTGTATTGCAGATGGCAGCCATAAAGGAAGAAGACTGCAGCCCGGTAAATACATTTTTGGTTTTACACCTTCTGAATTAGTGTTTATTGCATATAATTTAGTAACCATATATCCAATAAAAAAAGTTTTGCTGATGGCAGAATGGGCCAGTGTGGTCTCCTAGGCCGCAGCAGCCAAATTGTGCCATAGGGCACATCCAGAGGTGCTTTTTGGTATTTAATGTGCAATTTTATTGTACAGCATTGCCACTTTTTAGCATTTGTATGTAGTTTACAGTTTATGGTCCTCTTATTCTGCCACTTTAAATAAATTCTAAAAAATCCTGTATGCACTTAAGCCCGACCATATAGAGCGGAGTGGTGGAGCCCGGTACAATGTGGATCTGACCCTTATTGAGGGAGATGGCCGTGTTATTGCAGTATTATTTCATTCCTGTCACGTCCAGTAACGAGAAACCTTTCTGTACAGTATATAACTGATATCGGTGTTGGCTATATTCTGACTATATATTATCTGTCCCTGCAGTGTGTGATGGCCGCTGTCTCCGTACGCAGTTCCGCTGTGCTGATGGCTGCTGCATTGATGCCGCGCTGGAGTGTGACGATACACCGGACTGCAGTGACAATTCTGATGAGGCGTCCTGCGAAAACTGTGAGTATTTTCTGAAGTGTTACATTCCCAAACCCCCTTACACCACCTGAAACCATTTAGAGACTGCACTCTGCCTCCCAGATCTAGTTTTATGCCGCCCCAGAGCTATGGGGTACTCTGTTCCGGGCCGTATATGTACGGGGATGCTGTGTCACGGTTGTATAATGGCCGATGCCCGGTTCCTTGACCCTGGGGACGCTTTTTAAAAGGGATTATGTACAGGGGAGATGACAGTTTGTATCTTGACGCCACTTGTAGGTTGCAGTTATGGAGATGGACTCCCGCTGCACAGTCTACCACTGGGGCTGATGGTGGCAGCCTGGATGGTAGGCCCTCCGCAAGTAGGGCCGGGCCCCAGGGAGTGGATGGTGGGAACTGGCACAGAAAGAAGGGAGACCACCCGATGGGATGTAGTGAAATTTCTGTTTACGCACGGTGCTGTTGAGTTCAAGCACTGAGGACGGCTGGTTCAGAATCTTGGTCCCTCTTTGTCTCGGTGCCGGTGTGGTAACCTGGTGGCTTCTTTCCCCTGCACAGGTCACTGGTTGGTTGGTACCCCGTGGCCTGGAGCGTTTGTGGGTCCCCTCCTGTGTCGTTCAGTCTCTGATCCGTACGGTGAGCAGTGTGAAGCCTGTAGAGCCAGTGATCTGTACCGGTCCCTGGTTCTCTCGTTAATGCTGGTGCCCCCGGATTCTTGGGTCAGTGAGGTCCTGGGTGGTCCCTTCATTGTTACGGTATTTGTCAGGTAGCCTGATGCGTGCTATGGTTCCATGTGTACCTCGTTGTACCCTCCCTGGCAACCACTCTCCTTCACTAGCTAGGTCACTGCTACACGACCCCATCTAAAGGCACACCCATCTAATTCAACTATCACTACAGACTTTCTTCACTGTCTGCCCCCTCCCACCAGGTTGTCTAGTGGACTGGATCTGATCTGTGGCGCCCCTGGACTATCGGGTCGTCACAGGGTACTGCACAAGCTGCCCTTCCGTGCGGTATCCACCTCCCTCTTGGTTCTGGGTCCCTAACTAAATGTTGTTGCCTCCAACAGCAAATCAAATCCTAGATACACCATGCACCACACCCACCAGACACCCCCCAAGGTGGGCGACTCCATTCCATTTAAGCCGCCCACTGGTGTATCAGGGAGGGGGAGGTGAGGAGTTTAGTCAGAGGAGTGAAGAGGACAGCGAGAGAGAGGTCGTCGGGAGTGGTGGCTCCTAGTGAAGCTGTCTAGGTTGCAGACGGTGGTCTGGGCCTAGAGGAGTCGGACCCCCGGTCTCAGGGGAAAGTGGCGAGGTGCTTGGACCTGTCGAAGAGGACAGCCGGCAGCCTAGCACGGTCGCCGGTCCGGGACCAAAGGCACGACTGAGTACACAGACCCTAGGTCGGGGAGTAGCCTCAGGCAACCCGATAATACACCTGAGGAGAACAGAGCCTTTATGATCTGTTCCCACCCGCTCCAGAATCGGGACATTAGCACAACGAGGGGGATAGGATTTTCCAATCCAAAACGGTCCAGCAAATCCCAAGCGTGAGCCCTGAGAGCAAGCTCCCATACTTAGCTGTAGTAGGGAGTGGGGCCCGGCAAGTTTCACGCTACCAGGCCACCAAGAAGAAGTCTAAGTGCCAGGAGGCAGGTCACGGATCACCAGGCAGCACCATTGGGGACGGGACCCGGACAAGCTCCCCTCAGCGACAGCGGTACACAGAGACTTGGTTTACCCGGTTGCCAGTGACTGCCTATGAACTGAGTGAGTATGAGAGCGACCCCTGCCTCCCACGGCATCCCCACTACAGAGTCCCAGGGCATTCCCCTACCCATGGAGGGCTACGACATCTTGCTCCCCCACTCAATCACCCCAGGTACTCACAACGGCAGCGGCGGTACTTCCCATATTACCGTACACCACGGGTGGCGTCACAAACTATATAGACTCCCCTGTAAATACCACCCCCCCTCTTACATTTGGAGTAGCCGCTCTACCCCTGGGTCCGGAGACCCTCGAGCCACAGCGAACCCGGATCCGAGCAGCTCGGCTGCTGCCACGGGGGCGGCACAGATGTCCCGTCCCCCAACCCCCCCCCCCCACCCCACCCCCTGGGTGGCCATCCATTGGGTCCCAAGCTAGTCAGACACCCATGGTTGGGAAAGGGAAACTGGGATGTTTGTGTTTTGGTGTTACTGGCACTGGTCTGACAGGTCCCTGGGGGTAGGCCCTGCATCTTTGACAGGATGCAGTACCTTGTAGTGCCCTGATGGATTCAGGGGAGCTACACTTTTTTTGCCCTCGGCCTCCCCCGGGTCGAGTCTCTTTGCCCTCGGCCTCCCCAGAATCTTTTCTGATCAAACATTGGGGCTTCTTGTCTCCTTCTCCTGACCAGGGACTCTCCTCCCCCCTCCTACGGTATCTTGCCCTTTTTATACTCCATGCTCCTCCCGGCCATTAACCCCTTCTCACCTAACGGAGTGTCAGGAAAGCGGTCAGTGAGCCACATTGACACCTGGTGGCCACATCTGCAGGGGCCTCAGAGCCTTGTACCCCCTTAGTTATATTGCTTCTGCCCATAAACAAAGATTGGAATGAACAGTTGTCTGTAGATTTGGGTAGCATTTTGTTTTAGGTCCTCGTGATGTGTTTTTGACATGGTGTGGTATTTAGTGTGGTGTTTTTTTTTGTGTGTTTAACTTGGGGAAAAAAATTCAGAAATAGCACAGGCATTTCTGAATGCAGGTATACCAAATGTACGGTATGTGTGTAGAATTTATATTATATTTTTTTTTTTTTTTTTTTTTTTAATGGTGCAAAAGTAGTGATTTTGAACTTTTTCAGGGGGGGGAATTTTTTTTTTTTATTTTTTTTGCATTTAAATCCCACTGTCAGAAATTGATGGTAGGATTTAAATAGTTAACTGCTCGGGGCAGATTTCCGATGCACCCAAACCTGTTACAGGCACATGACACAGACATGTACGGGCTCAGTGTGTGAGCCCGCATCAAAGTGAGCGGGATGACCTATACCCTACATCATAAGCTGTGAAGGGATTAAAAAAAAATGCAACGGGTGAGGAAAAAAAAAGCAACCGAATTTAGTTACTAGGTGGAGAAATGCTGCAACATCATTAACTCACCTAAGGATATGTTCACATGCTGCATTTGTGCTCACAAAAAACCTTCAACATTGTACAGTACCTGCGACATTAATGTTGATTTCTGAAATCTCTTGCACATGGTTTGTTTTTTTTCTTTTTTTTTTTTTTTTTTTTTATTCCTTGCAGATTGTTTAAAATTTTAATCATATTTTCATTCATTCACCATCTTTCCTGCAAACACTCCAGTATCTGCAGCAGATTTTGGTGCTCACTGAATGTTTGCACGTATCATCGTAATTCTCATCGGAGGACGCAGCCTTGGAGGAAATAACCATTTTGGGGTCTTAAAACCTGACAGTAGAAAACTCCTTTAACATCTGGAGCCTCTGTCTTTTCCCATTGTGTAATTATGATTTTCCTCCTCCTAAAACGTTTTGCTTTAACAATGCAGATATATAACGGTATGAAAGGCACAGTCCACAGCTACGTAAAAAAGCACAAATACCTCCATGTCAACGAACGTGACTCTTTGGCTTCTATTTGGGATCAGTATTGGACAGTACGGTGTCCTTCATTCCTTTCCTTGCTTAATAATACTGTTAATGATTTGATGCCCACATACAATCTGTATATTCACCATTTTTATTTTTCCTCTTTGCAGATGACAGAGAATTTAAGAAGTTGCAAGATCTTGATGTTCCAAATAATAAAGGTATATGCTTTATAAAGAGAGCAGACTTTATAACTGAAGCCTGGGGTGAACTGGGGGCTTACAGGGAATTTATCAACAAGTTTTTTACTATGGGATGTGAGATCAGTATAATGTAGGGGCACAGAGCCTGATTCCATCGATGTCACTTACTGGGCCTGCTTGTTGCAGTTTTGATAGAATCCCTGTTTTCTCTGCTGTAGATGTAGTAGTGGTCGGGATGTTGAGTTGTGTAACTCTGCCTACAACCCTGATTGGCTGCTTCCTGTGCACACTGTTACCAAGGGACCAATCAGTGGTGGGGGTTGGGTTACACAGATTAGCTAGACTGCCTGGCACACCATGCCTAGTTCTTAACTAATCATCTGCTGACAAAATGCTGATTGTATTGAAACTACAGCAAGTTGCTGGCAGTGACATCCCAGGAATCGATCTCTGCTACTCTCAAATTAAATGGCAAAAATCTGCTGACAGATTCCCTTGAAGTAGCTTTCCCTTACAGAACATACATGTATTTATTACTTTTTGATTGATTTGTAGCTCGATGTGTGGAATTGCCCGATACCGGTCCGTGCCGAGCCAGTTTCTCTCGTTTTTACTATGATCCTGTAGCTATGAAGTGCATGGGCTTCACTTATGGAGGCTGTTCGGGCAACAGGAACAACTTTCTTCAAGAAGTTGACTGTGAAGAGTTTTGCAGTGGAGTTACCAGTAAGTCTGCCTATTTATTATTATTTTTAATATATATATATATATATATATATATATATATATATATATATATATATATATATATATATATATATATATATATATATATATATATATATATATATATATATATATATATATATATATATATATATATATATATATATATTAGTATATTTTTTTAGATAGAATATTCTATTTTTATATATACATACATACATGGTGTGTGCGTGTGTGTGTGTATATATAATCTATTTTTTTTGTATGTGATATATATATATATATATATATATATATATATATATATATATATATATATATATATATATATATATATATATATATATATATATATATATATATATATATATATATATATATATATATATATAATATTAGTGTATATGTTATTTATCTATCTATCTCTATTTCTATTCTAATTATTCTATTTATTTTATTTATTTATTTTTTTTTTAGATCGATATAGATAACTTATTATAGGTTTTGTTTTAGGCACTGATGTTTTATAAGAAATGAGAAGGGTCTGCCCCAAACTTTACAACCTGCCCTCATGGCCACTAGGGGCAAAATTTTAAAGGCTGGATAAAGCCTTGCCATTGGCACCATGTATAAAGTGAACAACTAGTGACTTGATTAAAGCGGGTTGGTCCCAGATTTCACAAACTGCATTCATTATTGAATAGATCTTAAACCTGTTGATATTAAAGTATTTTACTAGTTCAGCAGAAGAGTGAGCTCAAGAGTCCAATTATATTCAGTCTCCATCTACCCAGCCTGATTGACAGCTGCAGCTTGTACTGGTTAGCTGAGACTTCAGCAGGGGGGAGGGACACTGAGGAGCTTTCAGTCAGACGAGGACTGTAAAGTCTTAAATAGAATTATACAGCCAATCCTATGTGGAGTTTTAATTGTAAGTACCCCAGCCCCATCAGGTATAGTCACGGTAGATTAAAGTAATAAACTTTTTCTTATTCACAGATGATGATGTTTTTAGAGCAAATAGAGAAGATCCAAGTGCACAAGAAGGGGGTTCAGGTGAGCGAATAATTTTTCCCATCTACTTTTTTACGTTAATTTTAACATGTCCAATGTATATACGATCTGTAATTAGATATGTTTATTAACCTATTCAAAAGCTTGATGGTTGGGTTCACTAAGTTAACCAATTTGCTTCAAAGATGTCAGAGTATTAGAAAAGTCTGCTCTACTCTTAACAAAAAGAGCAACTGCACTCAAGTAGAGGGAGGGAGAAAAGCAAAAAGATATATATTGTGAACATTGGAATGTGAAAATGCATTTCTGCAAAGAAAACATGAAAATTGTGAAAAACGTTTGGAAACAAGTTATTTTGCAAATAAAATTGGCCAGGTTTAATTGAGCCCAGTTACCATGCCAAGGTGTAACTCTCAACCGGGTCCTAATCTAAATTTTTGTCCCTTTTCGTGTCATTCCTGACCTCTTAAGGGCTAGAGAAGTACCTGCAAAAGAGGTCAGGAATGACATGAAACGAGACAAAAATTTTACATTAGGACCCAGTTGAAAGAGTTACACCTTGGCGTGGTAACTAGGCTCAATTAAACTTGTCCAATTTTATTTGCTAGATAACTCCTTTTTTTCCAAAAGTTTTTTTTCACATGTTTCATGTTTTCTTTGGAATGTAAATATGCATTACTGCAATGTTAAGCTTATACATCTTTTTTGGGGTTTTTCTCCCTCCCGCTACTTGAGTGCAGCTGCTCTTTTTGATAATGTATGCTATGTTCAGTTTGCACCAGTTCAGACTATAAGATTAGAAAGAGCCGTCAATTCTTGTATTTTGCTCTTACCTCCGCACTAAAAAAGTTTTTCAACATTAGAAAACAGGGCTGATTTCTTTTAAAACTACGCCACGCCTGTTTACAGGTTGTCTGTGGTATTGCAGCTCAGTCCCATTCACTTCAATGGAGATGAGATTACTGCAGACCATTCAAGGTTATTCTTAGTCATCTGCACATATATAATCTTTTAATAGTTTGCTTCAAAATAGTTGTTTAGGGTCACTAGCATTTTGTTAATAGGATAGAAAATGGGTAAAGAGGACTTAAAGGGGTTGAGTGGGTACCTAACTATTCGTATTCATTATACTCACAACGAGGACTGTCCAATACTCGCATATTCATTCAGAATAGCGTGTGTGATGCAAGTCAATGGGGGAAAACTCGCTGTGTAACGAGTAACCCGAATTCTGTTCTATTCGTGCGATTAGTGAATAGTGCAGCATTCGGGTTACTCGTTACATTGTGAGTTTTCCCCAGTGACTTGCATTGCACACACTATTCTGAATAAATACATGAGTATTAGACAATACTTGTTATGAGTATAGCGAGTACGAATAGTTAGCTTCTCGCTCAACACTAGGGTTGACCCAAATTTTCTTTTTATCTACATGTAACCAGTTTGGAATTTTTTTTTTTTTTTTTTTATTTTGTAATTAGTGGAACATTGTTAATTCAAACTATTTATTTGTTCTCTATTGCAAATGTTTGCTGAATGAGTTAACTGAGAGTCAATCAGTGAGTCTGTTATGACAGTCCATTAGAGAGTTATTTAAAACGAATGTGGATAGACTGACACCATAGTACTCATATGTAATGACTACACCCCAAACTAGAGATTATTTAGAACAAGAGGACTGGGGGTTATAGTAGTCTGAGTCATAAACATGGCTCAAAATACACAATTCACATACAACCTACTTGCCAACATAAGAAAAAGTTTAATTGAGGACCTAAATTACAGCAATAGGTAAAATTCAAGGCATAAAATACTTACCGTATTTTTCGCTTTATAAGACACACCTGATTATAAGACGCACCCCCAAATTTGGTGAAGGAAAAGAGAATTCTTTTTTTTTTTTTTTTTTTTTTTTTTTTTAATGTTAAATGGTGTCCATCTTATAATGCCAGTGTTTGTCTAACAAATCATATAGGGTATATGTCCCTCATAGCCCCCCATCCTAAAATTAGCCCCCTTAATCTGGATATGGCCCCCTTATATTGAATATAGCCCCCTTGTGCTGGCACACGTTCCCCTGTGCTGCCTATGGCCCCCTATGGATTGCATACGTTCCCCTGTGTTAGATATCGCCCCCAGGCTGCTGCCCATAGTAAAATAAAACACTCTTTCCTGACCTCCTCCAGCGCTGATCTCCCTCCTTTCTCCCTCCGTGCTTCTGTTCCTCCACTTCCTGGTTCTTGGTGCTGTCATGTGATCGGCACAGCAGAGTGATATCATCTCTGCATGCCTGCCTGATCACAGTGGAAGTAGGGACACTGGGGAGAAACGCTGGAGGGGGTAAGTAAATCTTTTTTTATTTTAGAATGAGCAGCAGCATGGGGGCCATATCTAACACGGGGGGGCAGCATGTGCGATCACAGGGGGTTGCAGGCTCATATAATATGCACCGCTCCCCCAGCCCATCACTGCGGTGCGGTTTTAGCACCACGGTGATGGACAGCGGCTGTGCATATTATATGAACGGGAGCAGGAGATCTAACGCTGCCGCTCGCAGCGTTCACCTGCCCCCAGCAGCGCTCCAGAGCTGCCTCCACCTCCCCTGGACCCTGCAGTGTGTATGTAAAATATATGTATGTGTATGTGTGTGTGTGTGTGTGTATGTGTATGTATGTGTATATTAGTAATCTATATTTTACATATACCCCCCCCCCCGTATATTCGGCTTATAAGACGCATCCCCTACTTTCCCCCAAAATATGGGGGAACAAAAGTGCGTCTTGTAAAGCGAAAGCTACGGTAAATATCCATAGAAGGTCCCTCAAGAAAAAAAAAGGGCAACATACAAAATAGGTGAGAAAGATGATCCAAATTCATATGGGCATTAATAGATCAATCAAATGGTAAACTGTATAACCACAAATCTCATACCCAGCTAATGGGCCAAAAGGATCCCTTATAGAGATGAATAAGAGTCAATACATTACCCTTATGTTAAACATGTCTATTGATGTATCTCCAAACTGACCATGATGCAGATAACTATCCTATACCTCCATTCACCCAAGATTATCAGACCATAGTATTCCAGGGATAATACCCCTAAACAAATGTGCCAAACATATATAAACCGAAAACTCGCCCATATCTGTAAGATGCCCAGTGCAACGTGCCCCGACACGCACGTTTCGTGGTCTTCCTTGGGGCCGTAGTTAGTTGGAGATTTACTTTTTTGTCCTGTTTGAGCTCCTCTCACTTGGATTATGACCACAGACCACCTCAAAGTTGAATATACAGGACAAAGAGCCTATAAAAAGCCAAATGGTGCAAATTTTTTAACGTAACCGAATTGCTAATATTTTTTAGCCCAAATACATGAATTGAATTTAAATCAAGTAAATAAGAACAAAAAAATTTGCCATTTTTTTTTTTTAAATAAAAAAAACAAACAAACAACCCTTTGTACTTGTTTTTCCGCAGGCTCGGCTGAAGTAGCCATTGCAGTGTTTCTTGGCATCTGTATCCTGGTTGTCCTTGCGGTGATCGGATACTGCTACTTAAAAAAGAAGAAAAGCAGTCGTAAGCGGCAAACGAATGTGAACACCGCGGTTGTTTCCTCACCGGAAGACACAGAACACCTTGTGTATAATCGGACCACCAAACCAGTGTGACGTGGCTAGTGCCGACCTATGGAAACAATAGATTTGCCATTGGACTGTATTCACACTCCATTCTGATGTGTAGAGCACTGAACGTTCACAAAGGCCCCTAGTGGGTAAAGAAGACTTAGACAACTTAGACTTTTTTCTTCCCATTGCCAAATGATGGAAGCCACAGAACCCTGCGGACCAGGGCGTAGGCAGAATATTTTTTCCTTTTGGGAGGAGGTCTAGTCAATATTTTTTTACATAATGTCCTTGTTTTCTGGCTTTGTGTTCCTGCCCGTTGCTTATACAATCAGTCCCTTGTGACACGAGCCCACAGTAGGTGGTGATAGGACGTGGCACCTTTTTAAGTTATATATCGATCGTTTTAATGCTCCCTCTGCCTATGCACCTTCCTGTCATTCCTTATTTTCCCCTGTATTTTAATATATATTGTAGATATAGTATTGTTTTGTTTGATAAGTTCTTGTTCTGGTGTGAAGAAACAACTTTTTCCTCCTTTTGAGTAAATCTCTTGTATATAAATGAAAGTACTGAGCCTAGAATGATTTCACATATATTTTTAGTTTTAGACCTATATTGGTCAGTTAAAGGGGTTATTTCCATTTTTGATAAATGGGTGTTGTTGGATAGGGCTTGTACATACGAGCAATATTGCAATTTACTGCTCTTTAAAATTTTGAACAGTTCTTGAGATATTAACATTTTTGTTTATAGCTTGTTTAGCCTTGGTGAACGGTTTCCAAGGCAACATCAGAATGTGCAGTGTTTACAAGCTTTTCTCTACTGAGGTTGTAAGCAGTTTTGAAGCTGGCCAGGACTAGCTCTTCTCTACTGAGCTGGTAGGCAGTTTTGAAACTGACCACAATGGCTGGAGCGCGCTGCTGTCTCCTAATCTTGTCCATTTGCAGAGCAGCGCTTACAAGCTTGACAGCAGCAGTGGTCTGTCTCCTTAACAATGAGATGTACATAAGTGTTAATATCTCAAGAACGGTTGCGAATATTAATAAACGGTAAATTGCAAAACTGCTTATTTTTACATGCTTTTTTTGATAATACCCATTAGTGAAAATGGAGAAAAAACCCTTTAAAAAAAAAGTTAGTAACTATTCAGAAATAAGTCACATTGTACAATGATTAATTCTGCCTGGTTGGCCAATATAAATGGGATACAAAATTAGTGTCACCCAGAATATCTTGTAAAAACCCAGAATGGAAATGTATAAAATAACAACAAATCTAGAGACTGCAATACAAGTCAGGCAGATATTCATGTGTTTTGTATAAAGACTCCAAATATACAGTTGAACTTGCTCATGAAAATGTCTGTCTTAATCTGACTACAGATACCGTGCAATGTTAAAGGGGCTTTCCAAGATCATGAAATATTCAAAGGCAATGTGCTAAAATAAATTAAAAATGTGATAAAATATATGTAGCAATATTAAGTGCACCCCACTATTCTTTTGTACATCAATTCTTCAGCCAAGTAGACAATCTACACACGAGAATGTTGCGGCCACTCGTCAGCCTCGGCGGTTTGTACCATGGTGGGCACTTGTGTAGCTTGGTATATCTCTGCAGCCAAGAAAACGAGTAGGTGGGATATAAAGGATGGGTATGCCCCGTTACCTGCCTCTTGGCCAACAGTTTTATGATTTGTAAAGGTTTCTTGGTCATGTAGTCAGTTTGGGCATGAATGCAAGCAGTCATGAAGGACATTGCTAAGAATCAGACTTGGAATAAGGTTCAACACACTCCGGATTAGGGGCATCTTCTCCTTCCCAGATTAGTGGTGTAGCTACACTCCGGATTAGGGGCATCTTCTCCTTCCCAGATTAGTGGTGAAGCTACACTCTGGATAAGAGGCATCTTCTCCTTCCCAGATTAGTGGTGGAGCTACACTCCGGATTAGGGGCATCTTCTCCTTCCCAGATTAGTGGTGTAGCTACACTCCGGATTAGGGGCATCTTCTCCTTCCCAGATTAGTGGTGAAGCTACACTCTGGATAAGAGGCATCTTCTCCTTCCCAGATTAGTGGTGGAGCTACACTCCGGATTAGGGGCATCTTCTCCTTCCCAGATTAGTGGTGGAGCTACACTCCGGATTAGAGGCATCTTCTCCTTCCCAGATTAGTGGGGGAGCTACACTCCGGATTAGGGGCATCTTCTCCTTCCCAGATTAGTGGTGGAGCTACACTCCGGATTAGAGGCATCTTCTCCTTCCCAGATTAGTGGGGGAGCTACACTCCGGATTAGGGGCATCTTCTCCTTCCCAGATTAGTGGTGGAGCTACACTCCGGATTAGAGGCATCTTCTCCTTCCCAGATTAGTGGGGGAGCTACACTCCGGATTAGGGGCATCTTCTCCTTCCCAGATTAGTGGTGGAGCTACACTCCGGATTAGGGGCATCTTCTCCTTCCCAGATTAGTGGGGGAGCTACACTCCGGATTAGGGGCATCTTCTCCTTCCCAGATTAGTGGTGGAGCTACTTTGTATGTTGGCAGCAGAAGTGCTGCTAGGATTCGAAAACTAGAAAGACTTGTATACTATATGGAGTTTTTTTTTTTAAATATGTATAGTTTTATTTTCTTCCACCCTTTAACACCAAAGTATTGTTTGTTCCATTAATAAAATGTGGAATAAAAGGAAAAAAAACAGAATTGTGAACATTCATTTGGGTCAGAGAAAGGTTTCATTTATTTACAGTCTAGGGTCAATGAAATTTTGCTGGATGGAAAGAGAATGTGTTATCAGAAGCTGACAGCAGGTTTTTGTGACTATTTAATATCTTTAATAAAAATTTGACTTTCTTTCTTTCCTATATCAATCAGTATATAAAAAGTAGAATATAAACTTGCAATTTTCACATGGGCAACTAAGGATTTATATACATTTTTTAAAATACTGTATTTAAAAAAAAATATTTTAATATTTTTAAAGTATACCTTTTTTTAAATGTATATTAAAAATGTATAAATTTTAAAATATATTAAAAAACTTATAATTTAATGCATATATAAATTATGTATTTTTATATGCATTTAAGCAATATATTTAAACATACATTTAAAATATATATTTATCTTAAAAAAATATACTTTTAAATTATAATTTAAATGTTTTTTTTTTAAATATTAAATGCATATATAAAATATATATTTTTATATATGCATTAAAATATATAATGTATATTTTTAAGTATTGTTAAAATGCCTAAATTTTTTTTATATATGCATTAAAAAAGTTAAAGATGGATACATTTTTATTTTATATATATATATATATATATATATATATATATATATATATATATATATATATATATATAATATAATATAATTTTTTTTTTTTTTTGCTCAAATTTTCTGTTTCAGGAAACAACATATGTATATTGACCTAAACAACAAACAGATCCTGACCATAATACATATGTTCTTTTAGTTTTAATAGAAAAGTCATGGGGATGAGGAGGGTGCAGAGTCTGACAGTTCCTATTGTAAATGATGGATTTTGACCATTTGAGCTTTATGGAGAGATTGATCATCACAATCCTACCTCTGCTCATAAGGAAATTTAGACTCTTCGTGGCCTTTTTGTTTTGATCAGTGCTCCATGTAAATCTAAAAAAAAACCCAAACCAAAACAAAGAAAAAGGCTGCTCTGTGGAAGCACAGTATATAATCTGTATTTTTTATGGCTATATTGCAGTTCTGTAACATAGGAAACTATATAGATGGTCTTGTAAATTTAATAACCACTACTATAAAAAAATATATTGTTAAAAAGATGACTAGTGAAGACAAAATAAATTGAGTTTTCTGGATGGAAATCTGATTTTTTTATTTTTTTTTTTCAATGCTTATGTATAAATGAACAGTAACAAAAGTAGAAAAAAAAAAGCCCCAATGGCCATTGTAAAAATTGCAAGACTACAATATAGATAGAATAATTCGAAGATCACAATATATAAGAAACAAACATCTCAGTTGCTCCATCGCACCGCCCGCATCAGGTGTCCCTGTCAGCACATCATGGAATTAAAAGCAATGACTTTTGGGAGTTTAGAGCCTTTTTTCTCCATTGTCAAAATATCCCATATATACGAGATATACTTATTCGGGCTGT
Organism: Anomaloglossus baeobatrachus; assembly: GCF_048569485.1. NCBI lineage: Eukaryota > Metazoa > Chordata > Amphibia > Anura > Aromobatidae > Anomaloglossus > Anomaloglossus baeobatrachus. The sequence continues at coordinate 119,521,040 of NC_134364.1, forward strand.
AACATTCTGGGTATCTTTTTTTTTTTTACTTTTGTTGGTATTTCTTTTTCTATAATTGTGTACCACCCCGCGCTCGGCTGCAGCCGATCCGCTTGGATCCGGGCTCGTTGGTGGGTGGCTCGAGCGCCTCCGGACCCGGGGTCACTTCGCTCTGAAAGAGTGCTGGCGCTACTTAGGGGGGTGGTAGGTAGGTGTACGGCCGGAGCCGTGTTTAAGTTCGTGATGCCACCCACGGGACGTGGTGGAGGTGGACACCACCGCTGTGGTTACTAGGCACCTGGGGCAGATGGTGATGCAGCAAGGTGTTAACCCCTCCGTGGGTAGGGAGACCTTGTGGGGAGAGCTGGGTGGTGCAGGGCATAAGGCAATGTTGTACTCGCGGTTATTGACACACACAAGTCGCTGGTAAACTAAGTTGATGGTGGTCGGTGCCCGCAGCCGGCTGCGGTCGGGTCCCCCACCTGGATGGTGGTCTCTGCCTTTCTCCTGCACCATGTAGTGTAGATGTAAACTGCCTGCGCTTCAGCGTCTGGCGTCCGCTCCCCATCTGTGTATATGTTGGAGGAGCCCGTTTGCCCGCAGACGCTGGCCCGTGGTATCTCTCTGCCTGTGCGGTGGCTTTCTATCCCCCTCGGTGAGCTGTTGTCTTCAGTCGGGACTTGGGTGGTAAAGTACCTATAGTCCAGACCGCAATCAGTGAATTAACTCAGTCCAGTGGATTCTGGACATCATTTCAGGGTCTGAGTACCCCCCCTGTGTGCTCTGGTTTTAGAGTCTGTTCCCCGGGTTGGTACCGGCGGGCCACTACCCTGTCCCGGTCCACCACAGTTCCACCGAGCAGTCTTCCCGGCTCCTGCAGGCAGAGGCCTCCGCTTGCCTCCTAGCCAAGGTGTTCGGGCCTCACACCTGTCAGTCCGTCACAGGCCTGTCCTCCTCTACTCCTCAACACTCAACTCAGAACTGAACTGCTGGGTTTCCTGCCTCAGGCCCGCCGAACTCCTCGGTGGGTGTGCCAACCGCCTGGCTCCGCCCTCTGGTGTGCCCATCAAACACTGAGGTAGGTGACTAGGGTTTTTGTGGTTGGTTGATGACTTCTTTTTAGGGGACAGGTGTAGTGCGGGGGTCTATCTGTGACTACCTGGCTAGTCCAGGGCGTCAAAATTGCAGTAAACCTAACATCGTTGTGGCAGTGCTGGTGTTACTGGATGAGGGAATCACAGGTTGAACAGTTAATAATAATAATAATAATAATAATAATAATCACAAGGAAATGGGCTAATCACTAAGACCTAAGTCACACGGCATGAAAATTGATGCGAGTGGAATGTGATAAAACATCATATTCCACTTGGGCCAATATTATTGTGTCAGCGCACATGAGTGCTTATTTTTCTCCGCCCTAATCGGACCGAGGAAACAATCGCAGCATGCTGCAGGGGGAATGCGATTGTGCCGCCCCAGCAGCGGATTGAACCGCTTGGATCCGGGATGGTGTCAGTTCGTGGCTCGAGGGTCTCCGGACCCGGGGGCTTAGAGGCCACACTCTAAAGTAAAAGGGGATATTTACAGGGGGGTGATAGTTCGTGATGCCACCCGTGGTGTGCGGTAATTGGGAGTACGGCTGCTGCTCATGTACTCATTCATCAATGAAGCAGACGCTGACAACAGGGTAAACCAAGTCTCTGGGTGCCGCTGCCTCTCTCGGGGAGCTTGTCCGGGTCCCGTCCCCTGCAGTGCTGCCTGGTGTACTGTGACCTGCCTCCTGGCACAAAGTTGAGATTTACTGAAGTGGCCGGGTAGTTTGGAACTTGCTGGGCCCCGCTCCCCACTGTGGCTAAGTGTGGGAGCCTACTCTCAGGGCTCACGCTTGGGATCTTGTGGGCTGCGTATGTGGAAGGCCCTATCCCCTTCGTTGCGCTAGTGCCCCGATTCTGGAGCTCATGGGAACAGTCCTTAAAGGCTCTGCTCTCCGCAGGTTAATTGCCGGGTTGCCTGAAGCTTCTCCCCGACCTAGGGTCCGTGTACCCCTCCGTCTTTTCGATCCCGAACCAGAGATAGAAATAGACTGCTGACTGTCCTCTTGACAGGTCCTGGGCACCTCGCCTCAATCCCCTGCAACCGAGGGTCCGACTCCTCTATGTCCAGACACCGCCTGCAACCTAGACAGCTACTCTCGGGAGCCACCACTCCCTGCCTCCTCACGTCACTCTCCTTCACTTAACTCCACTTCACTGACACTCTCCTGACCCACCCCTTCCTGACCCCTAGGTGGGCGACCCTATTCTGCTCAAGCTGCCCACTGATGTGTCTGGTGGGTGTGGTGCAGGGTGTTCATAAGATTTGATTTGCTGTTGGAGGCAGCACCACAAGACGGGGACCCAGAAGCATGAGGGATTTGAATACTGCACTGAGGTAACAGAGCGTGTAATACCCTGTAACGACCTGAAAGTTCAGGGGCGTCACACTATCATTGATTCGCTCGCACCCATTCAAGTGTATGGAGCGAGAGAAAAATCTCACTGCACTTGCAGTACACCGGTGTACCGCGAGTGGAGGGTGAGAATGGCAATAGCCGGCAACGGAGGACAGGGAGATAAATCCCTCCCTCCTCTCCTCATTGCCGGTCCACCCCTCGCAGCTGAGGTCTGCTCGCACAATTAGACCTCAGTCGCAGGGACACTCGCATGACACTCGGCTCCTGTTGTGCTGCCAGCATGAGCCGAGTGTCATGCGAGGGGATCGCAGTAATCCCTGTGTGGTCCCAGCCTATCTCACAGCCAGAGGCGTACAGCAAATGGCAGCAGACTGCGCCGCTAATAAGGGGCCCAAAGCCAGTGTCTGCACAGTACGCCACCGCCTGGCATTGCACTTTCAATTGTATTGGCATTGTGGATGCTGATACTGTTGAAAAGGAGATGTCCGCCTTTGGCTCTTTCCATCATTCTCCCTCTGTGCCTGCGCTCGGTGCAGTAGGCGCAATGACATCACTACTGGACGGAAAGAGGATTTTAAAGGAGTACATTGGTGGCTGATGGCCATAATACGATATGGATGACTATTGTGTGTGCATTATACTATTTAGAGGACTATGGGGGGGTATTATACTATATGAAGGACTTTGGCGGGTTCATTATACTACATTGAGCATTATGGGATGTGCATTATAATATATGGAGGACTGGACTATGGGATGTGCATTATATTATATGGAGGACTATGGAGTGTGCATTATATTATATGGAGGACTATGGGATGTGCATTATATTATATGGAGGACTGGGGTGTGCATTATACTATATGGAGGACTATGGGGTGTGCATTATACTATATGGAGGACTATGGAGTGTGCATTATATTATATGGAGGACTATGGGATTTGCATTATATTATATGGAGGACTGGGGTGTGAATTATACTATATGGAGGACTATGGGGGTGTGCATCATGTTACATGGAGGACTATGGGGTGTGCATCATGTTACATGGAGGACTATGGGGTGTGCATTATAGTAAATGGAGGATTATGGGGTGCATAATCTATATATATAATTGCCTTATTATGTCTGTCTGTCTGTCTGTCATGCTCCAAAATTGTGTCCTTACGGTGACACAAAGCTGATTGGCCGCTGGGCTCGCCATGGCCCCGCCCCCCACACCGATTGGCCGCTCGCCCAGGCTGCGCCCCCACATGGATTGGCCAGCCGCTCGCCCAGGCTCCGCCCCCCCCACAGATTGGCCTCTTGCCCCGGCACCCTGCAGGCATTGGCAATTCGGCCACGCCACGCCCCGCCCCCCCTCACGCAATGCACGCTAGCTCTGGCCCCGCCCCCTCCCTCCCCCCACACATTCCCCGAACTGACACGGCTGTCACGGAGGTGAGCACTGTACTACCCCCCCCCCCCGCGCATTCCCCGAACTGACACGGCTGTCACGGAGGTGAGTACTGTACTCAACCCCCCCCCCCGGCCCCCGCTCGCACGGGAGTGGTGTGGATACATGCGAGGAGGCGATACATGGTTACAAGCGCATCAAGGTCCTGCTGCGGTGGAAGATCCACACGCACAAACATAACAGCACACACACAAACATACACACACATCAGATCACACTCACTCTCACACACACCTCACACACACATCGCATCCACACACTCACAGCATCCGGCGATATCGCTTGCTTCTCGGCCTCGATACTGTGCTGTTGTGACCTTCCAGGACCTGACGGAGGATCACATGGCCAGAGGCATGTGGTATCTCCGGATGTTGAGTATGAGCGCGTATGTGCGATATCGTCAGTGTATGCGATCGGGTGTGTGTGAGTGCATGCGATCGGGTGTGTGTGAGTGGATGCGATCGGGTGTGTGTGAGTGGATGCGATCGGGTGGGTGTGAGTGGATGCGATCGGGTGTGTGTGAGTGGATGCGATCGGGTGTGTGAGTGTCGGCAGAGGAGCACGGCGTGCTGGAGGAGGCTGGGAGCAGAGAGGCTGATCATGGGGAAGGCTGTGAGGGGGAGGCTGATGCTGGGGGAGATTGGGAGTGGAAGGCTGATGCTGAAGGAGGCTGGGAGGGGGAGACTGGGAGGAAGGAGGCTGGGAGGAGAGAGGCTGATCCTGGGGAAGGCTGGGAACGGGAGGCTGATGCTGAGGGAGGCTGGAAGGAGAGAGGCTGATGCTGGGGGAGGCTGGAAGGAGAGAGGCTGAGGCTGGGAGGAGAGAGGCTGATGCTGGGGAAGGCTGATGCTGAGGGAGGCTGAGAGGGGAAAGCTGATGCTGGGGAAGGCTGGGAGGACGGAGGCTGGGAGGAGAGAGGCTGGGGAAGGCTGGGAGAGGGAGGCTGATGCTGGGGGAGGCTGGAAGAAGAGAGGCTGATGCTGGGGGAGGCTGGGAGGAGAGAGGCTGATGCTGGGGAAGGCTCGGAGGAGAGAGGCTGATGCTGGGGACAGAGAGGAGAGGCTGATGCTGGGAGGAGAGAGGCTGATGCTGGGGAAGGCTCGGAGGGGGAGGCTGATGCTGGGGGAGGCTGGGACGAGGCAGGCTGATGCTGGTGGAGGCTGATGCTTGGGGAGGCTGATGCTGGGGGAGGCTGGAAGGAGAGAGGCTAATGCTGGTGGAGGCTGATGCTTGGGCAGGCTGATGCTGGGGGAGACTGGGAGGGGAAGGCTGATGCTGAGGGAGGCTGGGAGGAAGGAGGCTGGGAGAGAGGCTGATCCTGGGGAAGGCTGGGAACGGGAGGCTGATGCTGAGGGAGACTGGAAGGAGAGAGGCTGATGCTGGGGGAGGCTGGAAGGAGAGAGGCTGATGCTGGTGGAGGCTGATGCTTGGGGAGGCTGATGCTGGGGGAGACTGGGAGCGGAAGGCTGATGGAGGGGGAGGCTGGGAGGAAGGAGGCTGGGAGGAGAGAGGCTGATCCTGGGGAAGGCTGGGAAGGGGAGGCTGATGCTGAGGGAGGCTGGAAGGAGAGAGGCTGATGCTGGCGGAGGCTGATGCTGGGGGAGGCTGGAAGGAGAGAGGCTGATGCTGGTGGAGGCTGATGCTTGGGGAGGCTGGGAGAGGGAGGCTGATGCTGGGGAAGGCTGATGCTGAGGGAGGCTGGGAGGGGAAAGCTGATGCTGGGGAAGGCTGGGAGGACGGAGGCTGGGAGGAGAGACAGACACCCACACACACAGACAACGCTGCACACACAAATATACGCACATACCGCACAACACACACATTGCACAAAACATACCTCCCCCCAAAACACACCACACACACACAAACCGCGCAACACACACACAACGCTACAGACACACAGCGCTCCACAAACAACGCAACACACATACAACACCGCTCTCACCCCCTGTCACACCCAGACAACACCCAGAACATGTACAGCGCCTACACAAACACTTGGTAAGTACACACAACAACATCTATATATATATATATAACAAAAATCATACATGAACTACACAATACGTAAATTCTAGAATACCCGATGCGTAGAATCGGGCCACCTTCTAGTACTAATATAAAAGGCTATATATATATATATATATATATATATATATATAATCTCACACACACACACACACACACACACCTACCTATAAAGTATTTTGAGGGCCATTATTCTGTATGCAAGCAATAGACCCATAATACTGCATGGAGGGCTGTGGAGGAGAAATCATACTGCGTGTGGAGGGTACTGAGAAGGAATTCACTATGTGGGTATCAATCAGTGTTTGTGGGGTACTTTTGTTGGCGTCACACTACATGGGTGCAGTGAAGGGGAAATCTGGTGCCATCAATAGTAGCAACATTTAATTTCTAAGGGCTGTAAATTGTGATACGTTCTGTGACCCATCTGTAGCACTCCCAAAACAATCAGGGTGCTACAAGGTTCTGCATCCCCACAAGGGACCCAGAACCCCAGTGCCAGTACCAACAAAAAACAAGGTAATCCAATTTTCCCCCAACATTCTCCCATACAATGGTATCCAGCTAGGGTGGGAACCAATGGATGGCGGCCTAGAGGTGTAGCCAATCCAGTCCACTAGTTGACAGGTGGGAGGGGTGGACTGTGGAGAGTAGTCAGTTGAGAGTTGACAGCAGGAGTTGGAAGGTGGAAGCAAAGTGACTCCCTGACTTGGGTTAACGGTGATCTGGTACCCAGGAGAAGTGGTTGCCAGTGGAATACTCCTGGAACTATGCACCAACGGGGTACAGGACCCTAGGACAGGAAAGAGCTTCAAGGCAGCCAGTTAACACCTGCACAACAAAGGGACCATCAAGGACCTTGCTGACCCTAAAGAATCCAAAGACTCAGTAGCAATGGGAGAACCAAGAACAAGACCAGAGACTCCAACCCCACAGGGTTCACGCTACCATCAGGTGGACAGAAGTGGACAAACCACAGAACGGGAACCCCCAGTGTTCCATACCATGGGGACCCACTTACCAGAGACAGGTGGAGGGGAAGAAGGTACCAGAGAATCAGACTGGCAGTGGGACAAAGGGGACCTGGAGGCGAAACCAGCCGGTCTCCGGCAACCAGTTAACATCTTCAGAAGTGAGTAACCAGTTGCACTGAACACCTGTGTGGACGCCTTCTTCTAATGCTCACTGCACCATACACCCTCTGGGGCAAAACCCTACTTGTGGAGGGTCTACCATACTAGCTGCCAATACCACCAGCCCCAGTAGAGACATTCTGCAGCGGCGGCTCCTCCCTACACTTAGCCGCAACACCGCAAGTGGCGTCATGTATAAACATTATTCACCAATCCCCTGTAACTACACCCCCATTACAAAAAGGGTCCAGGGCACGGAACTGTGGAACGGCCACCACCGTGACATTCCCCGTATATACACTGCCAAGAACAGAGTATCCCATTTCCCTGGGTGCTACACATCCAAATATAAACGTGCTTGTTTTTTTTTTAATTTGGGGGGAAGGGAAGGGCCCAAAATAGAACTCATGGGGCACCATTGTAGAAGTTCTATGTACGCCCTAAAAGCCATAAAGTCCCTTATGCCTCCCCACACCATGGGAGTGGGATTAGTGATGTTCCCTTGTGAAGCCCCCTTTGTGGCATTGCCCATGTGGTGCCATCATATTTTAAAGAATGTGATTGTGATTCATTATGTACTGCAAGTGTAATAGGACATCACACACCGAGCCTAAAGCATCAGTCTCTATATAAAACATCCATCCAAGGGTGTATGCTAAAAATAAATGAAAAATAAAAGTATAAAACGCATATATATACTGTGTGTGTGTGTGTGTGTGTGTATTTATATACACTAGAAGGTGGCCCGATTCTACGCATCGGGTATTCTAGAATTTACGTATTGTGTAGTTCATGTATGATTTTTGTTTTATATATATATATATAGATATAGATGTTGTTGTGTGTAGTTACCAAGTGTTTGTGTAGGGCGCTGTACATGTTCTGGGTGTTGTCTGGGTGTGATGGGGGGTGAGAGCGGTGTTGTTTGTGTGTTGCGTTGTTTGTGGAGCGCTGTATGTCTGTAGCGTTGTGTGTGTGTTGCGCGGTTTGTGTGTGTGTGGTGTGTTTTGAGGGGAGGTATGTTTTGTGCAATGTGTGTGTTGTGCGGTATGTGCGTATATTTGTGTGTGCAGCGTTGTCTGTGTGTGTGGGTGTCTGTGTAGGGCAGTTGTTTGTGGTTCCCAGTGTGTGTGTGTGGTGTGTTATGCAGTGTGCGCGCGCGTGTGTGTGTGTTGGGGGGAGGTGTGCACTTCCCATCGTGCTCCATCCCCCATGCAGCGCACTCCCCATCGTGCTCCATTCCCCATGCAGCGCACTCCCCATCGTGCTCCATCCCCTATGCTGCGCACCCCCCATCGTGCTCCATCTCCCATCCTGCGCACCCCCATCGTGCTCCATCTCCCATCCTGCGCACTCCCAAACGTGCTCCATCCGCCATGCTGCACACTCCCAAACGTGCTCCATCCGCCATGCTGCGCACTCCCTATCGTGCTCCATCCCCCATGCTGCGCACTCCCAAACGTGCTCCATCCGCCATGCTGCGCACTCCCCATCGTGCTCCATCTCCCATGCTGCGCACTCCCAAACGTGCTCCATCCGCCATGCTGCGCACTCCCAAACGTGTTCCATCCGCCATGCTGCGCACTCCCAAATGTGCTCCATCCGCCATACTCCACACTCCCCATCGTGCTCCATCCCCCATGCAGCGCACTCCCCATCGTGCTCCATCCCCTATGCTGCGCACCCCCCATCGTGCTCCATCTCCCATGCTGCGCACTCCCAAACGTGCTCCATCCGCCATGCTGCGCACTCCCAACGTGGTCCATCCGCCACGCTGCGCACTCCCAAACGTGCTCCATCCGCCATACTCCGCACTCCCCATCGTGCTGCATCCCTCATGCTGCGCACCCCCCATCGTGCTCCATCTCCCATCCTGCGCACTCCCAAACGTGCTCCATTCGCCATGCTGCGCACTCCCAAACGTGCTCCATTCGCCATGCTGCGCACTCCCAAACGTGCTCCATCCGCCATGCTGCGCACTCCCCATCGTGCTCCATCCCCCATGCTGCGCACTCCCAAACGTGCTCCATCCGCCATGCTGCGCACTCCCCATCGTGCTCCATCCCCCATGCTGCGCACTCCCAAACGTGCTCCATCCGCCATGCTGCGCACTCCCCATCGTGCTCCATCTCCCATGCTGCGCACTCCCAAACGTGCTCCATCCGCCATGCTGCGCACTCCCAATCGTGCTGCATCCCCCATGCTGCGCACTCCCAAACGTGCTCCATCCGCCATGCTGCGCACTCCCAATCGTGCTCCATCCGCCATGCTGCGCACTCCCAAACGTGCTCTATCCGCCATGCTGCGCATTCCCAAACGTGCTCCATCCGCCATGCTGCGCACTCCCAAACGTGCTCCATCCGCCATGCTGCGCACTCCCAAACGTGCTCCATCCGCCATGCTGCGCACTCCCAAACGTGCTCCATCCGCCATGCTGCGCACTCCCAAACGTGCTCCATCCGCCATGCTGCGCACTCCCAAACGTGCTCCATCCGCCATGCTGCGCACTCCCAAACGTGCTCCATCCGCCATGTTGCGCACTCCCAAACGTGCTCCATCCACCATGCTGCGCCAGCATCAGCCTCTCTACCCGCAGCATCAGCCTCTCTGTCCCCAGCATCAGCCTCTCTGTCCCCAGCATCAGCCTCTCTGTCCCCAGCATCAGCCTCTCTGTCCCCAGCATCAGCCTCTCTGTCTCCAGCATCAGCCTCTCTGTCTCCAGCATCAGCCTCTCTGTCTCCAGCATCAGCCTCTCTGTCTCCAGCATCAGCCTCTCTCCTCCCAGCATCAGCCTCTCTGTCCCCAGCATCAGCCTCTATGTCCCCAGCATCAGCCTCTCTGTCCCCAGCATCAGCCTCTCTGTCCCCAGCATCAGCCTCTCTGTCCCCAGCATCAGCCTCTCTGTCTCCAGCATCTGCCTCTCTGTCTCCAGCATCAGCCTCTCTGTCTCCAGCATCAGCCTCTCTGTCTCCAGCATCAGCCTCTCTCCTCCCAGCATCAGCCTCTCTGTCCCCAGCATCAGCCTCTCTGTCCCCAGCATCAGCCTCTCTGTCCCCAGCATCAGCCTCTCTGTCCCCAGCATCAGCCTCTCTGTCCCCAGCATCAGCCTCTCTGTCCCCAGCATCAGCCTCTCTGATCCCAGCATCAGCCTCTCTGATCCCAGCATCAGCCTCTCCGTCCCCAGCATCAGCCTCTCTCCTCCCAGCATCAGCCTCTCTCCTCCCAGCATCAGCCTCTCTGTCCCCAGCATCAGCCTCTCTGTCCCCAGCATCAGCCTCTCTGTTTCCAGCATCAGCCTCTCTGTCCCCAGCATCAGCCTCTCTGTCCCCAGCATCAGCCTCTCTGTCCCCAGCATCAGCCTCTCTGTCCCCAGCATCAGCCTCTCTGTCTCCAGCATCAGCCTCTCTGTCTCCAGCATCAGCCTCTCTGTCTCCAGCATCAGCCTCTCTGTCTCCAGCATCAGCCTCTCTGTCCCCAGCATCAGCCTCTCTGTCCCCAGCATCAGCCTCTCTGTCCCCAGCATCAGCCTCTCTGTCCCCAGCATTAGCCTCTCCGTCTCCAGCATCAGCCTCCCCATCCCAGCCTTCCCCAGGATCAGCCTCTCTCCTCCCAGCCTCCTCCAGCACGCCGTGCTCCTCTGCCGACACTCACAGATCCGATCGCATACACTCGCATACACCCGATCGCATACACTCACACACACCCGATCGCATACACTCACACACACCCGATCGCATACACTCACACACACCCGATCGCATACACTCACACAGACACATTGACGATATTGCACATACGCGCTTATACTCACAACATCCGGAGATACCACATGCTTCTGGTCATGTGATCCTCCGGCAGGTCCTGGAAGCTCACAGCACAGTATCGCTGCCGAGAAGCAAGCGATATCCCAGGATGTTGTGAGTATGTGGATGCGATGTGATGAGTGTGTGAGAGTGTGTGTGTGTGAGAGTGAGTGTGATCTGATTTGTGTGTGTGTGTGTGCTTTTATGTGTGTGTATGTTCCGCCGCTGCAGGACCTTGATGTGTGGATACGATGTGATGTATGTGTGAGGTGTGTGTGAGAGTGAGTGTGAGCCGGTGTACACTGGTAACTATGATACACATCGGGTAACTAAGGGACCTTAGTTACCCGATGTGTATAATGGTTACCAGCTTTCACGGCCTCCGTCAAGATCCCAGCATCGCAAGGTTATGTCTGGCGCTGCTGGGATCCTGACGGAGCCGGTGTAGAAGCAAGCGATATCCCAGGATGTTGTGATGTGTGAGGTGTGTGTGAGAGTGAGTGTGAGAGTGAGTGTGATCTGATGTGTGTGTGTGTACTCACCTGGGAATCGGAGCTCCGTGTCAGTTGGGGCCAGAGCAAGCGTGCATTGCGTGAGGGGGGCGGGGCCTGCAGAGTCCGGGGCGAGAGGCCAATCCGTGTGGGGGGGCGGGGCCATGGCGAGCCCAGCGGCCAATCAGCTTTGTGTCACCGTAAGGACACAATTTCGGAGCATGACAGACAGACAGACAGACAGAATAAGGCAATTATATATATAGATTTTAAAAAAAAGAAACAAAAAGCCCTCCACAAATCATCAAGTGACAGACACATTTGTTATCCCTGTAAAGGCTGCTTTACACGCTACATTATCGCTATAGCGATCTCGTTGGGGTCACGGAATTTGTGACGCACACCCGGTTGCTTTAGCGATGTTGTTGCATGTGACACCTATGAGCAATTTTGAATCGTTGCAAAAACTTTCAAAATCGCTCATCAGTGACATGCCCCCTCTTCCCAATTATCGTTGCTGATGCAGTAACAATGTTGTTCGTCGTTCCTGCGGCAGCACACATCACTATGTGTGACACCGCTGAAACGACAAACATCTCATTACCTGCGTCCACCGGAACAGGAGGAAGGATGGAAGTAGGCTGGATGTTCCGACCGCTCATCTCCTCCCTTCCTTTTCTATTGGGCGGCGGTTCGGTGACGACGCTGTGACGCTGAACGAACCGCCCCTTTTGAAAGGAGGCGATTCGCCGGTCACAGTGACGTTGCTGCACAGGTAAGTGCGTGTGATGCTGCTGTAGCGATAATGTTCACTACTGCAGCGATCACCACATATCATGCCACCGACGGGGACGGGTGCTATCGCACACGACATCGCTAGCCGATGCTAGCGATATCACAGCGTGTAAAGCGGCCTTAACTAACAATACAGGTAACTTTATTTATTTTTATGCTTTTACCAATTGATGCACTTTGTTTTTTTTTATTTTTGAGTACAAAAAACCTCTTTTATTCTGCATTTAAAAATGCATCTGGGTTTATTACATATTTTATTTAATTTTTCAGGCTCTAGATAGAAGCCAATAGAGGAAAAAATGCATCAAAACTGCACAATTTAATAACCCCTTTAGCTGCATATGGGACAAGAGTTTTCATGAAACATCATCCTCTTTGCTTGGACAGTTGGGCTGTGTTCACACTTGGAGAATATACTGCATTTTCTTCTGCTTTTTTTTTTTTTAATGCAGAAAATCTCCTGTTTAACAGCAAAAGTGGATGTTCCATAAAACGAAATGTTATTAACCAATGCAAATATATTTGTTAACCCTACAATCTTGGGTGAAATGGAACAAACTGTCAGGGTGACCCCGGACTATAGGGACATCAATAATAAAAGGTAAGTTATGAATTTTCTAAACGTACACTTGGCAATTTTACCTGCTCTTTAATAGTTATCTACCAGTGCTGCTGCTGTTTGCCACTTTCCCCACAAGATGTCTCCAGTGTTATGTGACATGTTGAGAAATTGAATCTTTTTCAGTTCATTTTCTTTATTTTCAGTGTTTACATTAATATACCTAAAGCAGATCTATTAGTGACGGGTGAGCACTAAAATGCTTGGGCGCCCATTACTCAAGTCGAGCAATTTTCTAAAACTCGGCTGTACGTCTTTAGTAACAAGCATAATGGAACTCAAAGGTATACTCAAGCATTTTTCAGGCAGATCCTCCAGGAGGTCTGGTGGGGCCTGAAAATGAATGAAATGATGGAAATGTGGTGCCCCTGAGGCTTCAGTCGCCACAGGGTATTGCACCTCACTTAAGGTGCAGTATTCATCTCGGGTAAGGAGGGGGTTAATCACCGGTGTTTCCACATTTCACTTTACATACAGCTTAGGTACCCTCTCACTGGGGATTGGACTTGGGTAGACAAGGGGGGGTGGCCATCAAGAAGCATGGGACTTTCCCGGTCACTAGGACAACCACCTGGGGGGGCGGGCACCACTTGGGGTAGAAGTAGAAGCAACCTTTACACAATCTTCAGTCAAGTCAGGACATCAGTTCTGGCAACACAACACCACTTTCTTCCTTCTTTCTTCTTCATGGGGCCTGTGGTTTGGAGCAAGAAGCTCAGCCCGGGTTCCTCACTTCTACAGGGGCAACCTTTAGGAAAGGACATTTCCAAATACCAGTGGCTATCTCCAAGTTATCTGGGATTGGCTGGGGCCCATCAGAGCAGAGACCGGTACACTGAGGCAGCACTTGAACGGTTAGTAAAAAGACCTGGAACCACAGCAGCTGACTCAGCCTCTTATTGCCATCACTCCGCGCTTCGGTGCCAACGGCCACAACTACAACCTCCATCATCTTCCCTGGGGCCCACTCCACCTGTGGGGAGCCGAACCATCCTTGCTGTTGACTCGCCCACCCCAGGGCTATGGGACACCCGGTGCCGGGCCGGACTAGTCCGGTGGTAGTCAGTGGTGGCTGGGCCCGGCTCCGTGGCCCTGGTGGGTGTCCGTAGAATATGTGGCTTGCTTATTAATGGTTGTGTTCGTGACGCCACCTGTGGTCTGCGGCTATTAAGCCGCCGCTGCTGTGTGAGGCCTCCGGGGTGATGTTATGGCAGCAATGGTGGTACTGCTCCCCACAGGTGGAGCGGAACCCCGGGAACACTGTTAGTGCTCGTGAAAGTCAATGGTGTTGTGTGGCTAACACGGTGCAGGGCCGACAGGCAATGAAAGAACCAAGCACAAACAACAGTCTCTTTACCTTTTCCTCTTTTACTTTGGGAACAGTCCAGTCCTGGGAGACCGTCACAGGTGGTGATGGGGATCCGGTCGGCCTGGAAGTACTTGGGGTGATCTTTCTGGCCAGCTGAGTGTGAGGCCTACTCCTGTGCTTTTCTTTGTTATGATAGGACCCTGCTTCTCTGAATCCAGCAATGGCCCTCTTTGCTGCTGGGACTGTTGGTACGTCCCTTTCCCTCTGCAGCAGGCTGCGCAGGCCCTCTCTGGTGCTTCTCTGCTGCAGTCCACACCGGGCCCTGATGCTGCAGCTGTACCTTCGGGCTGTTTATGGGCCAGGTGCTTGCAGCTCTCCTGCCCTTCGGATTCGGCTACCAGGGAGTATTTTAAGCCCTGGTGGCCACAGACTCCGATGTCCGAGTCTCTTCGCTGCCTCTCTGCTACTCCTGCTTCCCTGGGCCAAGCTACTCTAGCTCTAGGCCCCAGATCCACAGGACAGCACACTCTGCGTCTGCTCACTGTCACTCCTCTCTACAGACTGACTCTACTTCCTCCCTCAGGTCAGACTTGAGGAAGGCTCCTTAGAATTCCAGGTTCAGAGCTCCCCCTGCTGGCCGGAGGGAGAACTGCGGTGGATGTTAAACTTGCTGGCCAATGGACCTCCCCATTACCTCCAGGCTCAGCATTAACCCCTTGGAAGGGCAATGCTGTTGTGGCGACCAGGTCCTGGGGCGCCACACTGTGACATCAGCTGCGACTAATCCCTGGCCGCATACTGCAGGTGGCATCACGAGACAAACTACCATTCCATCATCCTCCCTTTTATTGTACACCTCGAGGCCATGGAGCTGGGCAGGGCCATCCATGACATCCCCCTGACCTGACATCGCCAGCATGGCGACGAGTAGATTTAACCACTTGTCCCATGGGTGCTACAGAAACACAGCTGAAATGAACCTAGAACAGATGGGGAAGACGCCTGGCCACAGCTCTGACTCCGAGTTCGCTGCTGGGAACAATGGTGTTAGAGAATTACGCCATTTTTACGACCTGATAATAAGACATACCAAACCAAAGATAATATTGATTTTACAGGAAAAAAAAATTATATAATAATATAATGACCTATATAAGGCAAATTAAAAATGTGAACCCGTGACCTCCTCCACCACGTAGGGGTCACATGTAATGTTTTTGCTGCAATTTTGAACTTTCTCATTGCTTTCATTGTTGAAAATACACTGCAGAAATGCTGCAAAAACACTGAGAGAATTGAAATGCTGCTTCTTTCAGTTGTTTTCCATTTCATTCAGTAAAAAAAAAACAATTGGGTGCATTAGATTTATAAAATCTCCTTGCCTTTGCTGGTGCTGTGAAAATCAGCTTTTCGTTTACGTAAAACTCATGAAAAAAATGCAGCAAAAATTCAATGTGTGAACATAGCCTTAATAGCTGGGCAATCTCTCACTGTATTTCATAATTTATGTAAAGGGGGCATTGCAATACACCCTGGAAGACATGAAGAGAATGGCATCAGAACAGATTTTTTATAATTTTAAAAGGAGTGGGATTCCTACACTGGTAAAGCCTGTGTTGCGGGCAGGGGACAGACCGCAGCAGGAGGGTTGCTCGAGATGCTCGGATCCGGGGTCGTGGCGGTGGCTCGAGGGGAAGCCAGACCTAGGCCCGAGCACCCGTCCGTCGCCTGCAAGTGAAAAAGGGGGTTATTATATACAGGGGAGGTTTTGTCATTGATGCCACCCGTGGTGTGCGGTGATTGTTAGTGACACCGCCGATGCCGCTGGAGGCGATGCCCGGGGCTGATGGAGTGGGGCAGCTGGATGTTATCCCCTCCACGGGTAGGGGGGTTGTAGTCCCGGGGCCCCAATGTAGGTGGGATGGTGCTGTGGAGTGTGGCGCCCTGGCCTAGCCAGGTCGTCACAGATAACACACAAACACCCCACCCACATTAGACAGGGACACTAGACAAACACAAAACCCTTGTTGCCTCCCCCCAGGGTCTGATGTTGACACCAGGTGGGGGCGGAGCCAAGTGGTTGGCTCCACCCACCGAGGAGTTCACAGGCCTGGAGGCGGGAAAAGTGACAGATCAGTGTTAGAGGTCAAAAAGAGAGGAGTAAACACTTGGGTGTCTGGGTTTGTGGCCAGGCACCAACAGCAAGGTTGGCAGACTGTGGTGGCCGTCTGCAGGAGAGGTGAATCGACGCGGAACCGTAGGACCGGGGTCGGGCGTTGGCCCGCCGGTACCGACCGGGGAACGAAGTGAAGCCAGCACACACAGGCAGGGCCATCGGACCCCGACTAGGCTTGGAGTTGCCATAAACAGTCAAATCCGAGTGTGACAGGAACCCCAGGGGTTTCCTAACAGCCAAAGACCCGATTGAAGGCAACCGTCCGCACCGTGAGGGTATACAGCAACCGCCTAAGGCTAGAGACCCAAGGGCCAGCACCTGCGGGCAAACGGGCTCCTCCGGTACCCATACACCGGGGAGCGGACTACCGTTGGGGATCCATAGTAGTCAACAAAGTACATCAAGGTGCAGGGAAAGACAGCCGTCATCACCTGTCCGGGGAGGGACACTGCAGCCGGCTGCAAGACCCGTCCATCCAGCCGTTTGGTTTACCGAGGACTTTGTGCATCTCTTGCTGAGTGAGTACACCCGTGCCATCCGGCACCGCGCCGCGCTGTCCCTGCAACCCTGCACCTTACCAACCCTGCCTCTCCGTCACATCATCGGGCCCCGGGACCACTGACCCCTACCCACGGAGGGGGAAAACAACATCCCAGCTGCTCCTTACCATCGCTCCCAGGATCCCCGTCACCAGCAGCGGTGGTGCCCATCTACACCACGACCCGTGGGTGGCGTCACGGACTAAATCCCCCAAACCAAACATCCCTTTCACTCACGGGCGAGGAGCGCCGCTCGAGTCCCCGGATCCGGCCCACCGCTCGAGCCACCGAGCAGCGGCAGCAGCAGCGCCGGACCCGAGCGTTAGCAAGAGCGCAGCAGCGTCGTCGGCCTCCCTGCCCGCGACAGGAGCACAATCTGCAGGGTTGGACCGGATGATGTTGGTGTACTCACAGTTCTGAATAATCTACACAGAGTCCAAAGGGTAAACCAAATTGCCAGTGACCATTGACCTCTGGCGGGTGTGTTCGGATCCCACACCCTGGTACAACAAACAGGGGTCCCTTCCTCCTGCACTTAGTGTTGTGTCCTTGTTGTTAACTACTCCGCATGAAACGGGGAAGTCCACTCCCGGTGATTCTGTGTGTTGGGAGCTGTGGCCCACGAGAACTGACCCGTGGGATCTTAGCAGGCAATTGCGGCGCCCTATCCCCCTCGTTGGGCTTCCGTATCGCTCTATCTGGGCCTCTTGTGGGACAAGGCCTGAAATCTTGTCCCCGGTTGGTTAATTAGTAAGGTGCGTGAAGCTGTTCTTGCCCTAGGGTCCAGGTACCCTGTCATGCACGGCCTCTTGACCGGATTCCCGCTGTCGGTACCGGTGACTCGCCCGCCCCAGGGCTATGGGACACCCGGTGCCGGGCCGGACTAGTCCGGTGGTAGTCAGTGGTGGCTGGGCCCGGCTCCGTGGCCCTGGTGGGTGTCAGTTGAATATGTGGCTGATGACTTTAATGTTTGTGTTCGTGACGCCACCTGTGGTATGCGGCTATTAAGCCGCCGCTGCTGTGTGAGGCCACCGGGATGATGTTATGGCAGCAATGTTAGTACTGCTCCCCACAGGTGGAGCAATGCCCGGGGCACAGTTGGTGCTTGTGGAAGTCTATGGTGCTGCGTGACTAACACGGTGCAGGGCCGACAAGCAATGAAAGAAACAGGCACAAACAGTAGTCTCTTTACCTTCTCCTCTTTTACTCGGCAGAAACTTAGTCCAGTGAGACCGTCACAGATGGTATAGATGATCCGGCCGGCCTGGAAGTGCCTGGGGTGATCTTTGGCCAGTTGAGTATGAGGCCTACTCCTTAATCTTTCTCTGCTGTTTTAGGACACTGCACTTTGGGTTAGCAATTGCCCTCTTGCTGCTGGGACTTGTTGTTCGTCCCCTCTTCTGTGTGGTAGACTGCGCAGGCCCTCTCTGGTGCTTCTCTGCTGGAGCCCACACCAGGCCCTTGGGATGCAGTTGTACCTTCAGATTGCTTCTGGGGCAGGGGGCTTACAGCTCTCCTGCCCTCCGGATTCAGCTACCAGGGATGGATTTTATGCCCTGGCAACTACAGACTCCGATGTCCGAGTCTCTGCTGTGCCTCTCTGCTCCCCTTGCTTCACTGGGCCAAGCTATCCCAGCTCTAGGCCCCAGTTTACAAGGCAGCACTACTCTGCGTCTGCACTCTTTCACTCCTGTCTCCAAACTAACTAACACTTCCTCCTTCCAGCCAGACTTAAGGAATGCTCCCTGAAGTTCCAGGTTCAGAGCTCCCCCTGCTGGCCGGAGGGAGAACTGTGTTGAGTGTTAACTTACTGGCCAATAGATCTCCCAATTACCTCCAGGCTCAGCATTAACCCTTTTGGGAGGGCAATGCTGTTGTGGCGACCAGGTCCTGGGGCGCCACACTCCCCCTTAGTTAAATTCAGTACTCCCGGACTGTAGAGACAAACATGACATGTTAGAACATTTCATCCCATTATGGGAGGCGCAATTACTTTAACGTTACAACCTTAAACATTACTATAAGAGTCCAGTGTGGCTCCCTGCCGGGTGTCCATTACACTGCTCCATGGGGGACCCGCCGCGTTCAAACCCCCAACGTAGGCTCTGGGCGTGCGTCAGAGCATTGATGACCCCACTCTATGCACGCCGGACGGGTTTTTCTTCAGGGGTGTTGAGCACACTGGTGCTAACTATGAACAATTTAGGTGTTGGCCACCCATAGTCCAGTGGCCCAATTGTCCATTTTCACAATCAAAGAAAAAGAAAACATTTTGTACACAACATGGCAGACATTTTGCATAACTATTTACATCCTAATAAGTACTCTTTCCCTTATACAGTTGACTCCCTATACCTTAGAGGGGGTTGTCCCCGAGTGCTGCGCTGGGACCTACGTAGCTCTGGTGTTTGCCCCTGACTACGTGGTGCGTCTTCTATCTCAGCACTACAGGTGGGCCTAACCCCCATAGGTAAGCGTGATGGTTGCCTTTGTGATCTAGGAGTCGCCAAGGGTATGACAGGTTCACCACTGACAGGGGGTTGATCCTCCTGCTCCACTGCTGGCGTGTCATCTCGTGCCGGAGCGGACGATTCTGTAGGTGGATCCGGAACCTTTTCTGTTTCTGGCTCGACCAACTGCGGAAACGTCAAAACTGGTACCACTATGGCATTGTTTATTCGGGTCCAAGTTTTGGGGAACTTTCCAAGGATGGTTTGAATCATCTCCCCTTCTTTCTCTTGACTTTGGGGACTTCCTTGTACTCCTTCCATTTCTCTTTGGATTCTGCACCGTTCAGGGCACGCTTTCAGGCGGTCTCGGGAAATTGCTTGATAGGTCTTGCCTTCATCTTTGCTTATGAGGCATACCTTACTATTGTCAAAGTTGGAGGGGATAATGGTGTAGGGCTCGTTTTCCCACTGATCATCCAATTTATGCGTCTTCCGCTTCTTCTTGAGGACTTGTTCTCCAGGTGCTAAGGGAGTTGCTGGGGCTGTTTGATTGTAATGCTGTTCTTGCCTCGTTCTTGCTTGAGACAGGCTCCTCTCTACGCACTCCTGGACCTTACGGTACCGCTGCTGCCGTTCTGTATCCCAATCCTCTATTTCTTGAACCGCCTCAGGCGACACAGTCCCCATCTCAAAGTCTACAGGCAACTTGCCTGGTCTGGCTCGCATCAGGTAAGCGGGGCTGCAGTTGGTCGAATTCACTGGGATGTGGTTGTACAGGTCTACCAGATCTGGCAACTTTTCTGGCCATTGGTTCCTTTCCTCCAGCGGCAGGGTCTTCAGCATATCAATAACCACATGGTTCATTTTCTCGCACAGTCCATTGGTTTGGGGGTGGTACGGTGTGGTTCGGATTTTCTTACAACCGTACATGTTACAGAACTCTTGGAACACTTCAGCCTCGAATGCAGGACCCTGATCAGTCAGTACCCTTTCCGGATAGCCGTGAGGTCGACAAAAGGATGCCTGGAACGCTCTAGCTGCTGTCCTGGCTGTCTGGTCCTTCACAGGCACTACTACCAGGAAACGAGAGTAATGGTCCACAATGGTGAGGGCGTACACATAGCCTGACCGGCTTGGTGTTAACTTCACGTGGTCCAGGGCCACCAACTCCAGGGGCTGCTTTGTGACAATTGGCTGTAGGGGAGACCTTTGGCTGGCATCGTCTTTCCGCCTCAGGTTACACGGGCCACAGTCTCGGCACCACTTCTCGATCATCTTTCTCATGTGCACCCAATAGAACCGATCACGGAGTAGGGCTTCCAACTTCTTCCACCCGAAGTGTCCTGCGTTATCATGATACGCTGCTAGGACCATTGGAGCATCTCTCTGCGGAACC
Organism: Anomaloglossus baeobatrachus; assembly: GCF_048569485.1. NCBI lineage: Eukaryota > Metazoa > Chordata > Amphibia > Anura > Aromobatidae > Anomaloglossus > Anomaloglossus baeobatrachus. The sequence goes on from NC_134364.1 coordinate 119,541,670, forward strand.
ACTATCTGCCAGACAAGTTCATTTGTTCGATAGTTGACATATCTCTTGCAGAGCTTGCCTTGGTAGGTGAACAGTCGTCCCCTCTCCTTCCACAGCTGCTGGGCTTCCTCTGGAGCGTCTGGGCCAAGATGGGTCTCAGCTTGCGCTAGCTTCTCTTTGACCAATCGCACGGCCGGGTCACCGTTCTGTGTTTCTTCCCAATTATGGTGGAGTAAGGGGTTGACCGAGACCCCGTGCTGGCTTGAGCGCTTCACTCCTACAGCATGCTCACACTGGGACACACCTTGGTGATGGAAAGCCGGTAACTCTATCTCTTCGAGTTCATCCATGTCTTCTCCAGACTCGGGCAAGTGAGGCATTCTGGACAGCGCATCAGCATTGTTATTCTTCTTGCCAGCCCGATACTTGATGGTAAAGTCAAAGTTAGACAGCCGGGCCATCCATCGCTGTTCCATCGCACCTAACTTGGCTGTTGCCAGGTGTGTCAACGGATTGTTGTCCGTGAAGATGGTGAACTTGGCCGATGCCAGATAGTGCTTGAAGCGTTCAGTCACTGCCCAAACAATAGCGAGGAACTCCAGCTTGAAGGAACTGTAGTTTTCTGGATTCCTTTCTGTGGGCCGAAGCTTCCTACTGGCGTACGCTATCACCCTCTCTCTGCCTCCCTGTACCTGGGACAGAACTGCTCCCAGTCCCACGTTGCTGGCGTCTGTATACAGTACAAACGGTTGGCTGTAGTCAGGGTAGGCCAGAATTTCTTCTCCCGTGAGAGCCCCTTTCAGCCGGACAAAGGATGTTTCCAGTTGGCTGCTCCATTCAAATGGAGGGCTCTGCTTCTTAGCCTGCTTTGGCTGGCCCACCAGGAGATCTTGAAGGGGCGCTGCTATCTTGGTGAAACCATCAATGAACCTTCGGTAGTAGCCCACCAGTCCAAGGAACTGCCGCACCTCCTTCACTGTGGTGGGTCTTGGCCAGTCCTTGATTACAGTGACTTTCTCCGGATCAGGTGCCACACCTTCTGCGCTGACCACATGACCCAGGTACTGTACCTTTGGCTTCAAGAGGTGACATTTGGACGGCTTGATCTTCAGGCCATATTTCGACAAGGATTCAAACACTTCTGCTAAGTGCTTCAGGTGGTCCTCATAAGTCTTGGAGTAGACTATTACGTCATCCAGGTACAACAGCACGGTTTCAAAGTTGTGATGGCCCAAGCAGCACTCCATCAACCTTTGGAATGTCCCTGGGGCGTTGCAGAGCCCGAATGGCATACAGTTGAACTCACAGAGACCCATTGGTGTCGTGAATGCAGTCTTCTCTTTGTCCGCCTCTGCCACGGGAACCTGCCAATACCCACTGGTGAGATCCAAGGTGGAGAAATAGTTAGCTGACTTTAAGGCTGTTAGTGACTCCTCTATTCTGGGCAGTGGATAAGCATCTTTATGTGTAATGCGGTTAATTTGCCTGTAATCTACACACATTCTCATTGTACCATCTTTTTTCTTTACGAGCACTAGTGGAGCTGCCCAGGGGCTACAACTATCTCTGATAACCCCAGCCTCCTTCATTTCCCGTAACATTTCCTTGGCACACTGATACTGTGCGGGGGGTACAGGGCGGTATCTCTCTTTAATGGGATGATGATCACCCGTGGGGATTTGATGTTTAACCCCTTTCACCTGCCCAAAATCTAGGGGGTGTTTGCTGAAGACCCGCTCGTACTCCTGTACCACCCGGTAAACCCCATGCTTTTGGTGCGAGGGGGTGGAGTCGGTGCCTACATGTAATTTTTGGCACCAGTCTTCCGGCTGCCCCTTGGAGCCATTGTCTTCCGCCTGGTCGGACGGGATCAAGGGTTCCACTGCTTTAATGGTATTGTTACTGACAGTGTACAGTTTTGCTACAGTGGCGTACCGGGGCAATTTGGCCTCCTCCTCCCCACAATTCAGGACACGGACGGGCACTCTCCCCTTGCGGACGTCCGCTACCCCTCTGGCTATCAGGACTCCAGGCCTACTGTCTGAATACACTGGTTCTACCAAGGCATGGTAATCCTGACCCTTGAGGCCTATTGCTGCCCGACACCATATCAACATTTCACTTCTTGGGGGTATTACAATGGGGAGGGGGTCACTTACCCTCACACTGCCAATTTCTCCTCCGGCCAGCTCTACTTGCTGCCTCCTCATCAGGGCTCTGATCTCCCTCTGTAGGACACGCTGCTGCCCGGAGCTGGCAGTTTCAGACGCCTGTTGCAACAAAATTATCACTTCGGCAATACAATTTTCTATCACATTTGTACCAAGGGTTAGCAGTGGGTCAGATTCTTTGCGATCAATATCTACAATTATCATCCCCTGACATGGCAATTCCACCCGCCCCACTTTAATGGTTACTTCTTTGTACCCAATTTGAGGTAAGGGCTGACCATTACTGGCCACAATCGTTAAATCATCATCTGGGCCATGGTCAATGTCTGAATCAGCCCAATATCTTTTGTACAGTTTGTGGGGGATGGTTGTTACCTGGGACCCCGTATCCAGGAGGGCATTCAAAGGGATCCCATCCAGCACAATGGGAAGGACCGGTCGTCCTCCCACATACTTGCTGCGGCTGGGGTTTGAGCCGGGCTTCCTCACACCTGGGGGTTGGCTCCTGGCCCCAGGCTCAGCCCGTTTAAAGGACAGCGTCGTGCAATGTGGCCCGCCTGGTTGCAGTGGCGGCAGATCGGTTGTCCTGTTGAATCATACCGGTCTGTGTCTCTGCCTCGGGTCGGCGGAATCCTCCTCTGTCGCATCCATGGGACGTCTTCTGGGCTGGAGGCCAACTCGATTTTTGCAGGCGAGGGGGTCATTTGTAGAGACTGCACGGTCTTGGCAAGGGCAGCCACAGTCTTGGTCAGCTCCTGGAACTGCTGTCTGAGCTCTGCCGTGGGATCCTTATCCAGGGACTGCGCCTCAGCCCCTGCAGTGGCTCGTGTTGCAGGCACCACCCCGGGGTACGTGATAGCAAGAGGCCGGAGGGGTACTGGGTCATTCGGTGTAGATTCTCTCAGTACCCTGATGGCCTGGTCCTTAAACTTTGCAAAGTCCAGAGCAGGGTTCTGCAGGACCATGATACGCAGCTGTGTCCTGTGGGCGTCTGACAGGAGCCCCTCTATGAACTGCTCAGTTAGGAGTTTGTGTTCCTCACGTACACTCTCTGGGTCCACCTGTTTAACTGCTTTCAGGGCCTCCTGCAAGTTTAAGGCATAGTCCCTTATGCTGTCTGTGGCCCGTTGCTTGCACCCAAAGAATCTCATCTTTATCTCTGCTGCGGTGCGGGTGTCAAAAGTGCTCTTTAGTTTGGCCAGTATCTGGGCTGCTGTCCCTTTATCTGTATCAGGCCAGGACTTCGCTTCACGCTGGGCTGCGCCGGCTAGCTGTCCCATTAATATGCCCACCTTCTGGCTCTCAGTCAGCGGATACACCCGGAACAAGCTGTGCAGGCTTTCTCTGAAGTCACTCAGGGTATGGGACTCCCCGGAGTACTGCGGCAGCCATTCTGCTCCTGGTATGTACGGCATGGTGATCGGCATTACCGGCGCTATAGTGGGGGCTGGGGCGACGGCGACTGGGACTACTTCGGCCGGTGCTGCGGCGCCCTGGGCGATGGCAGCCACCTGCTCTCCCTCGGATTCGGACATCTTCCTCCCCCTTAGTGAACCTTACCAGGCTCCGTTCACTTTTCAAATTTTCTTCCGGGTCGCGCGGGGTTAACAGCGCTCTGCTCTGATGGCGCGCTCCCTTCGCGCTCTTTGTCAGGCACGCCCCCCTTCTTCCTGCGCTCGGCGCGGCTAATGGCGGCGGCAATTTACAACCAGTACACAGTCTTTTACACAGTTCTTCAGGCGCACAGTACCCGGTGTGACCGGGCACGAAATCCTGTTCGTGACGCCAAAAGTTGACTCGCCCGCCCCAGGGCTATGGGACACCCGGTGCCGGGCCGGACTAGTCCGGTGGTAGTCAGTGGTGGCTGGGCCCGGCTCCGTGGCCCTGGTGGGTGTCAGTTGAATATGTGGCTGATGACTTTAATGTTTGTGTTCGTGACGCCACCTGTGGTATGCGGCTATTAAGCCGCCGCTGCTGTGTGAGGCCACCGGGATGATGTTATGGCAGCAATGTTAGTACTGCTCCCCACAGGTGGAGCAATGCCCGGGGCACAGTTGGTGCTTGTGGAAGTCTATGGTGCTGCGTGACTAACACGGTGCAGGGCCGACAAGCAATGAAAGAAACAGGCACAAACAGTAGTCTCTTTACCTTCTCCTCTTTTACTCGGCAGAAACTTAGTCCAGTGAGACCGTCACAGATGGTATAGATGATCCGGCCGGCCTGGAAGTGCCTGGGGTGATCTTTGGCCAGTTGAGTATGAGGCCTACTCCTTAATCTTTCTCTGCTGTTTTAGGACACTGCACTTTGGGTTAGCAATTGCCCTCTTGCTGCTGGGACTTGTTGTTCGTCCCCTCTTCTGTGTGGTAGACTGCGCAGGCCCTCTCTGGTGCTTCTCTGCTGGAGCCCACACCAGGCCCTTGGGATGCAGCTGTACCTTCAGATTGCTTCTGGGCCAGGGGGCTTGCAGCTCTCCTGCCCTCCGGATTCAGCTACCAGGGATGGATTTTATGCCCTGGCAACTACAGACTCCGATGTCCGAGTCTCTGCTGTGCCTCTCTGCTCCCCTTGCTTCACTGGGCCAAGCTATCCCAGCTCTAGGCCCCAGTTTACAAGGCAGCACTACTCTGCGTCTGCACTCTTTCACTCCTGTCTCCAAACTAACTAACACTTCCTCCTTCCAGCCAGACTTAAGGAATGCTCCCTGAAGTTCCAGGTTCAGAGCTCCCCCTGCTGGCCGGAGGGAGAACTGTGTTGAGTGTTAACTTACTGGCCAATAGATCTCCCAATTACCTCCAGGCTCAGCATTAACCCTTTTGGGAGGGCAATGCTGTTGTGGCGACCAGGTCCTGGGGCGCCACACCGGCGGGCTACAACTCTGCCCCAGTCCACTTAAGGTCTCCCGCAACCGTATTTCTGTCGCCTGTAGCCCTGTCTGCCGACTGCCACCTAGTCAGTAGTCCAAGAGCTCCAACCCCCGACTACCTTGTCACTTCACGTTCCTCACCCTCTGTTCTGTCTGTTCTGACCGTCTCTCTCCTCTTCTGCCACTTAACTGACTCTGTTCCCTCCCATAACACCTCAGAACCCCTAGGTGGGCGTCACCATCTGCTTGGTCCTGCCCACTGGTGTGTCCCTATTGTCATGGGGGGGTGACTAGGCTTTGCTGGCTGGTGTTGTGTACCATGGATGTGGGGTTGTGATGGAGGGCCAAGGAGGAGGGAATCCTGCACCTGGAAGAGGGGTGCAGTCATCTGTGACACCCCGATTTTGTCAGGGCGTCACACATGTGCAAGGCCTAGCAAAAATTTAAAGAATGGATTGCAATACGCAATGGAAGACACACAGAGAAAAATCTACAAAGAAAAATGTGTTACGGGCTCATTCATTCTTTTCATTTACAGACTTTCCAGGATTTTAAAAATGTTGTCCATCCTGCAAATATGTTCTTTGAATACTCTTTTTTGAAAACAGACCTGTGTACGTGAGACTCAGAATGGAATAGCACAAAGAAGAAGGCTTCCTGGAAGTGAAGGAACAATACATGACTAATGGACAGTGCACCTTGGGTGCAGTAATAGTATTACAGCATATATCATAGAGAGGACATATCAGCTCACATACATGGGGATTCCACATGAAATATTCAAATTGTCTCTCCAGGAAAGGAGACAAACTCTAGCGCAGCGCCACCCATTGGAAGTAGCGATCCTAAAAGTCAAATGTGGATTTTTAACAATCCTTTGCATATGACTTAGGCGGGCTTTGCACACTACGACATTGCAGGTGCGATGTCGGTGGGGTCAAATTGAAAATGACGCACTTCCGGCATCGCATGCGACATCGTAGTGTGTAAAGGCTCGATGATACGATTAACGAGTGCAAAAGCGTCCTAATCGTATCATCGGTGCAGCGTCGGCGTAATCCATAATTACGCTGACGCGACAGTCCGATGTTGTTCCTCGCTCCTGCGGCAGCGCACATCGCTGTGTGTGAAGCCGCAGGAGCGAGGAACATCTCCTACAGGCATCACCGCGGCTCCCGTAGGATATGCGGAAGGAAGGAGGTGGGCGGGATGTTTACATCCCGCTCATCTCCGCCCCTCCGCTCCTATTGGCCGCCTGCCGTGTGACGTCGCAGTGACGCCGCACGACCCGCCCCCTTAATAAGGAGGCGGGTCGCCGGCCAGAGTGACGGTCGCAGGACAGGTGAGTCCATGTAAAGCTGCCGTAGCGATAATGTTCGCTACGGCAGCTATCACAAGGATATCGCAGTTGCGACGGGGGCGGGCACTATCACGCTCGGCATCGCAGCATCGGCCTGCGATGTCGCAGCGTGCAAAGTGCCCCTTAGGATATATATGCCAGATCAGAATCCCAATTTGCAGACACGGTGTTTCGGGGTGCTTGCCCCTCGTCAGTGCAAAGTATGGGTTGTCTGATCTGGCTCATGAGAAGCTTTGTGGGGCCACGGGGGGGAACATGAAATAGTAATTCTGATCAGGGGCCTACATAGAAATCATGGACCCCATAGGAAAAAAATAAATTGGGATGCCCTCCCTATTTGGTGGAGTTGGTGGGGTCACGATGTATTGGCGCAGTCACAAACTGGCATGCCTCTGACCTTTTAAAAATATTGACCTATTTTACATGTAGTTTGAAGCCCCTTAGTGTTCTCACCCACTATGATACCCTTCTGATGGCCCCCTTAGAGTATGATGCCAACAACAATCCCTCCAGATACAGAGTATGACACCCCCTACAGTAGCCACTACAAACTATGAAGACCCCACAGAGGCCAAAGCAACATATGATGCTCCCACAGTGCCTCCAACACATTGTGATGTTGCCAGAATGCACTAATCACAGTATAATGACCGTACAGTTCCCCCATACAAAGTATGATGGCCCCAAAAGTCCCCCACATGGTGTGATGTCCTCACAGCCCCCCCCACCACACAGTATGGTGCCCCCACAGTATGATGTCCCAAAATCCCACCCCATACAGTATGTTGTATTTACGGCTGTTACAATTAGTATGATGGCCCCCATAGTCCCCCACATGGTGTGATGTCCTGACAGCCCTCTCACACTGTATGGTGCCCCTACAGTAAACCTCACAGTATGATGTCCCAAAATCCCCTCCCATACAGTATGATGTATTCACAGCTGTCACAATTAGTATGATAGTCCCCATAGAACCTTCACACACCATATGATGCCCTCACACCACTCAACCCCCAATATGTGGTACCCAGAGATCCCAACAGTATTACGACCCCCCCCCACACAGTATGTTGGCCCCCAAAGTCCCCTTCAAGTACTAATTAAAAAAAATACTCACCTTGCTCCGTCTCTCTGATGTACTGCTTCAGGCCTGCTATGTTGAGACTCAGATGCACAGGCAAAATAGTGGAAGAAAGAGCTGACATGTCCCTGTTTTACCATTATGTTCGATGTTATCTGCGTCCTTAAGATGCAGATACCATTAAAATTGTGATGTAAGAGCGTGGTGAATGAAATACGCACTTTGTTAACATCTTATATTATCTGCAAGTGAATATTATCACCATCGGCTGGTTGAAAAGAACAAGTTAGGAACTGAAGAATAGAGTGTGTGTTTCCTCGAGGGAAGAGTTTAGAAAAGACACTGGGTCAAGTGACAGTTGTGCACAGTTGGTAAATATAAAACTTGGGACTGCCAAGGAGGGAAGAAGTTGGTGCCAAGACTTGGAAGGAAGCAGATTTGCGAGCAGCAGAGTAGGCCTACAGCTATCTTTAACGTAGACCTACCTGACACCGGAGAAGGCCTGAGTAAGGTTGTGTTCACATGTCCTGTAATCATCTCTTAGAACAGATCCTGCAGAGATCTGTTAGGAAAACAATTGCGCAACCTCAACTTTTTTGTCCGTTGTTAAATAACTGATGTCTGACTGGTCCGTTTAACATTGGAGTCTATGAAGGACGGATTTGTGAATGGACTGCTATTTATCTTCCCATTGAAACGGATGCTGAAAGAAAGAAATTGATCCATTACAAGTGCAAGAAAAACGGACGTCTAAATAGCAATCCGATAATGGAGTCTTTCTCCATAGACTCCAATGTTAAACTGATCCGTCAGACATCAGTTATTTAACAATGGACAACTGTTTTCCTAACGGATATCTGCAGGATCCATTCTAACGGATGATTCCAGGACATGTGAACTCAGCTTAATGTATATCTGTTCCCTGTCCTCCTGCCTTGCCATCCTTGTGCTGCGTGGTTCTCTGCTCATCCGCGTGGCCACTCATGTGTCACATGGTTTTCTGTGCCCCTGTGTTGCCGCCCATGTTTTGTGCGGTTCCCGACTCGCTCCCCCGAAGATACCAACATTTGCCGGTCTCCAGCTTCCGCCTAGGCCCCAGGTCCTCCATATGCCACGCTGTGTTACCTGGTCTCCAACCTAGGATGCACACGCCCTTTGAGAGAAAGCAACATAGCTGATACCAGGAAGCAGCATTATTTTTCTGTTGGCTGAGGCTTCGCCCCTTCTGGTCACATGGTTATGACATCAGCACAGGTCCTTCTAGTCACTTAGTAAAACAATTGTATAATAGAATTGTCGCGCCCAGGGATATGGGGTACTTGGTCTTGGGCAGTATATATCTTCGGAATGTCACTCTGGTGGCCGTTGCCCGGTGCCATGCCCTGGGAGTGTATTTACAGGGGATTTAGGTTAGTGTTCATACACTTGAGGTGTTGCGGCTATATAGATGGAGCCGCCGCTGCAGAATGTCACTACTGGGGCTGGTGTTAATTGCAGCCTGGATGGTAGACCCTCCGCAAGCAGGGACAGGCCCCAGAGGATGGGTGATGTGACGGGCGTCGGAAGAAGGTAGTCCACACAGATGTTTAGTGCAACTGGTCTTTACTCACTGCTTGTTGGTGGTAACTGGTTACCCGAGGCCGGCTGGTTTCACCTCCAGGTCCCCTTTATCCCAGTGCCAGTTTAGTAATCTGGTACCTTCTTCCCCTGCACCTGTCTCTGGTAAATGGGTACCCATGACGTAGAGCAACTGGGGGTCCCTGTCCAGTGGTTTGTCCACATCTGTCCACCTGACGGTAGCGTGAATCCTGTGGGGTTGGAGTCTCTTGTCCTGTCCCTGTTTCTCCCGTTGCTACTGATTCTTCGGATTCTTAGGGTCAGCAAGGTCCTTGATGGTCCACTCGCTGTGCAGGTGTTAACAGGTTGGCTTGGAGCTCTTTCCTGTCCTAGGGTCCTGTACCCCGTCAGTGCATAGTTCCGGGAGTACTCCACCGGCAACTACTCTCCTGGGTACCAGGTTACTGTTAACCCCGCGTCAGAACGTCTCCTCACGTCCACCTTCACTCCTCGACTCTACTGTACTCTCGGACTACTCTCCACAGTCTGCCCCTCCCACCTAGTCAACTAGTGGACTCGACTGGCTTCACCTCAAGGAGGCCATCCATTGGTCCGACCCTAGCCTTGTACCATTGTAAGTGGATTGTTGGGGAAAACTGGGATTACTTGGAGTTTTTGTGTGTTACCGGCACTAGTCTTCTGGGGCCCTAGAGGGTAGGCCCTGTATCCTTGTGGGGATGCAGAACCTTGTAGCACCCTAATGGTTTCAAGGGCGCTATAGAATTAGCATAAATAACAGGGGGAGGACGGACAGGCAGGGGGGCGGGAATCACTATGAATACCCACTCCAGCTATCAGCTGATTGGGAGCTGCTGCCAATCAAAAAGCTGCTCATTTTACAAACTTTACTTTCTTGGATTTCAAAACCTATACATCCGAGCTTGACAACTAAAGGTATGTATAGAATCAGCCTGATGGCACCAGAATAGCACTGGATATAGGTTATATAGAAAAATCTTGGTGATTGGTGCACTTTAACCCAGCCTTAGTGTGAAAACTGGAATACATGGAGGAAACCCACACACACTATAGCCATGTACTACTTTCTGGTAATGTGGCACCCCTGAGGCTCTGGTTGCCATAGGGTACTGTACCTCAATTAAAGTGCTGTATCTATCTCAGTTAAGGAGGGGGTTAATCACCGGTGTTCCACATTCACACACACTACACACAGCTTAGGAACCTTCACACAGAGTGGGTTGGCTCAGGGTAGGCAGGGGGTAGTCATATGAACATGTGTGGCGCCCTGGACAAGCCAGGACGTCACAGGTACTACAACAACACACCCCACACCCCGGCTAGGCACATCTAGGTTAAACACAAATCCTTGTTGCCTCCCTCCAGGGGCTGATGTCCACACCAGGGGGTGGGCCAGGTGGTTGGCCCCGCCCACCGAGGAGTTCACAGTCCAGGAGGCGGGAAAAGGAGTGAGAGCAGTTCAGATTAGTTTTGGAGTTTAGAGAGTGAAGTGGCAGTAAAGGAGACTGACCGTGTCCGGGTGCGTGGCCCGGGAACATACAGCAAGGTTGGCAGACGGTTGTGACCGTCTGCAGGAGAGGCTGAATGGAGCAAACCGTAAGGACCGGGGACGGGCGGTGGCCCGACGGTACCGGATTGGGGAGCAAAAAGAAGCCAGCACCATTCGGCAGGGCTTACGGACCCCGACCAGGCTAGGAGTTGCCGTAAAACCGGTCAAATCCGTTAGCGAAGGGAACCTCCGGGGTTTCCCAACAGTCAAGACCCGATTGAAGGCAACAGTTCAAACCGTAAAGGGAAACACAGTCACCGCCAAGGCTACAGTTCCCAGGGCCAGAGTCTGCGGGCAAAAGGGGCTCCTTCAGCATCCATCCAAGCTGGGGAGCGGGTTACCGGTGGGAAGCCATTGGAACCGTGAACACAACACAGGTGCAGGGAAAGGCAGTCACCACCAACCTACCGGGAAAGCTACCGCAGCCGTCTGTGGGACCCGTCCATCCAGCCGTTTGTTTTACCGGAGACTTTGCATTCGTCATTGGCTGAGTGAGTACCACCGTGCTGTGCGGCACAGCGCTGCCCCCGCGACCCTACACCTCACCAGGCCCCGTAACCCGCCTGCCATCCCTAAACCCCTCACCGGGGCCCCGGGACAACCAAAACCCCTTACCCACGGAGGGGAGAACCAACATCCAAGCTGCTCCCTGTCATCGCTCCCGGGATCCCCGTCCAGAGCAGCGGTGGTGTCACAACCTCACCACAACCGTGGGTGGCGTCACGGACAATATCCCTAAACCAAACCACCCCCTTTCACTCATGGGCGAGGAGCGCCGCTCGAGTCCCCGGGATCCGGCCCACCGCTCGAGCCGCCGAGCAGCAGCAGCAGCCGGACCCGAGCAGTGGGTGAGCGAAGCGTCCCCTCCTCCGCCCGCGACAACTTGGCGTCACGAAAAGGATCTTACCGCTCTGCCGTCTGGTAGAGGTGCGCCTTGTGACCGCCGGAGGTGTCCGGACGAAAAACTTGAGAAGCCGCCATTATGGGTGCGAAAAGTCCCTGCTCGAGCGTCTTCCCGAGTAGTGGAGGCGCGAAAGCCGAAACCTCGCCCTTGTAGTGGAGGAGCCGGAAAAAGACTAAGGGGGACGGATGGCGTCTGGCCGCATGTAGCCCGCGGCTATAAAAGCAGGGACGCCAGGACTCTACGGCCATACTGGGTTCAAGGAAAGCACCATGGTAGAGATGTACCGCCCAACCAACAACCCCGTAGTCCCCGCGCCAGGCACCGCGGCGTGGGTGAAGGACCGGACCGCCTCGCTGAGTAACCGTCTGCAGGCCCGCATGCAGCTCCTCCTGGAGGAGTGGGAGACCGACATGGCGGACGTGGTGGCTGCTATGCGGAGACGCGAGGTGGAGGAGGATTTGGAGGAACGGGTAAGGGACCCACGCCCCTGTATTCCCGAGGAATCGGCCATTGCGGCTGAGGGGCCCGGCCTGCACCCGCTCACCCTGCCGCCGCCCCCGCTACCCATGTTAGTCGCTGCCGCCTCGCCACTAGGCCCGCTACCCGTCCAACCGGTAGCGATACCCTGCCAATCCGCCCCGGCGGACCGACCGGCTGCAGACGCTCGGGGCCGCCCTGAACCGCTCCTGTGGGATCCGCCGAGACCGCGGCCCCTTAACGAAGATGTATCAGAAGCCCCGGCAAAGCTTGCACCAGGTGCTGTGCCCGAGCCCGGGACCGTAGCGTGGATGAAGGCCAGAGTAATTGAATTCAACCAACGCCAGCAGAATCAGATATACCTCATGATGGAGCAGTGGACCAATGAAGTGGAAATGCTGGTGGCGATTGCCCCAATGTATGAGGTGGGTGCAGACATGACGGAGCCTACTGGTGACCCACGCCCCCATGTCCCACAAGAACCAGCCACAGCAGCTGGGGGGCCCGGCCCAGTCTCGGCCCTCGTATCGTCCCTGCCATTACCCATGGGGCGCCTCAGTATTGACCGACCTGACCTGCTGCCCCGTGCTACCACAGTAGAACCTGATGTGCTGAGTGCCGGAAACCCGGAGACTGCGGCAGCTGGTGGCAACCCGCCTGGCGCAGGGACAGTTGATAATGACTCCGGCCCCGGCGCCGAGCCCACCTCTGAGTTCGAGCGGGCGAGTGAGCATCTCCGCTATGAAGGAGAACCGGTGGTTTTCTATAGCCCGCGCACCGGTGGAAATGGATACCGGGCACCCCTCTCCCAGCAGGCCTGCCACTGCATGTTCGAAATGTTGGTGGCAGAGGATGAGGCCACCTCAGAGGAAGAGTCAGAGTGAAGTCAGCGGAGCTCCGCTGCAAGTTGTCCCCGTTGGGACCACCAGTTTAAAAGTTTTTGAATGATAAGAGTGAATCACATGAAGATGTAACCAGATTGGCACTTTGATTAAACCGGCCGTTGCCGGCAACCAGTCCCCGTAAGGACTTCCTGCAACCGTTGCGTAAGAGACTTCTTACGGACAAGCCCGAGAACTGGCAGGGCAACCACAAACTTAGTCGGATGTAAATAAAAATGTGTTGGCTTGAAACCGTTACCGCCTCTGGAGAGGCTGATTTGGGAGGATGGGCCTGGAGGAAAGGGATGGCCCAGGCCCGCCACTACCATAACCGGTGGCGATCCTCCGGGGGTTTAGGGGTTCCCCATGGACGCGGGTCCCCTGAAAGAGACAGAACCCGCTCGGTCAGCCTGGTGATTGACTGGGGCAAGAGGTGCTGCCCACTTCTTAGGGGCAGCATCAGGGTCAGGTTGTTTGGGTGGGAGAAAAGCGGAAGCCGTTACCGTTTGCAACGTTTAAGAATCGTACCTCCCGTTAAGGGAAGTTTATACAAAATGCTTGTTTTTACTGTTTTTATATGTTTTACCCCCTTTTCTACAGTTAACCAAAAATAAAACCGGTGATGGACGGGCAGCCCGCGGAGGGTCTGCATTTTACTAAGGGGGAATGTGGCGCCCTGGACAAGCAAGGATGTCACAGGTACTACAACAACACCCCCCACACCCCGGCTAGGCACATCTAGGTCAAACACAAATCCTTGTTGCCTCCCTCCAAGGGCTGATGTCCACACCAGGGGGTGGGCCAGGCAGTTGGCCCCGCCCACCGAGGAGTTCACAGTCCAGGAGGCGGGAAAAGGAGTGAGAGCAGTTCAGATTAATTTTGGAGTTTAGAGAGTGAAGTGGCAGTAGAGGAGACTGACCGTGTACGGGTGCGTGGCCCGGGAACATACAGCAAGGTTGGCAGACGGTGGTGACCGTCTGCAGGAGAGGCTGATTGGAGCGAACCATAAGGACCGGGGACGGGCGGTGGCCCGACGGTACCGGATCGGGGAGCAAAGAGAAGCCAGCACCATTCGGCAGGGCTTATGGACCCCGACCAGGCTAGGAGTCGCCGTAAAACCGGTCAAATCCGTTAGCGAAGGGAACCTCCGGGGTTTCCCAGCAGTCAAGACCCGATTGAAGGCAACAGCTCAAACCGTAAAGGGAAACAGTCACCGCCAAGGCTACAGTTCCCAGGGCCAGAGCCTGCGGGCAAAAGGGGCTCCTTCAGCATCCATCCAAGCTGGGGAGCAGGTTACCGGTGGGAAGCCATTGGAACCGTGAACACAACACAGGTGCAGGGAAAGGCAGTCACCCCCAACCTACCGGGAGAGCTACCGCAGCCGTCTGTGGGACCCGTCCATCCAGCCGTTTGTTTTACCGGAAACTTTGCATTCGTCATTGGCTGAGTGAGTACCACCGTGCCGTGTGGCACAGCGCTGCACCTGCGACCCTACACCTCACCAGGCCCTGTAACCCGCCTGCCATCCCTAAACCCCTCACCGGGGCCCCGGGACAACCAACCCCCCTACCCACGGAGGGGAGAACAAACATTCAAGCTGCTCCCTGTCATCGCTCCCGGGATCCCCGTCCAGAGCAGTGGTGGTGTCACAACCTCACCACAACCGTGGGTGGCGTCACGGACAATATCCCTAAACCAAACCACCCCCTTTCACTCACGGGCGAGGAGCGCCGCTCGAGTCCCCGGGATCCGGCCCACCGCTCGAGCCACCGAGCAGCAGCAGCAGCCGGACCCGAGCAGTGGGTGAGCGAAGCATCCCCTCCTCCGCCCGCGACACATGGACTTCCCGATCACTGAAGATAGTCACCTGGGGGGTGGGTTCCACTGGGGGTCGATATAGGCACAACCCACGCACATCAGAAACAGACTCGTCAGGACCATAGACCTGGCAACACATCTCTGGAGAACTTGAACTTTACTGGGCCCAGGGCTTGGAGCGACAACTCAGCTGGGGTACCTAACTGCAGAGGGGGACACCCTAGAAATAGGACTTTTACTCCTCTCTCAAAACACCAGTGGTGACCCCTTTACTGGATCTGGGATTGACCTGAGCCCATCACGGCAGTGACCAGTGTGACCGGGCTGGCAGCTGCAGTTGTGAGTAAACTACACCCTGAACCCACAGATACTGTGTTGGCTTGCTTAGGCGCCAACGGCCATTATCACTCTCATCATCCACCCGGGGCCCGCTCCACCTGTGGGGAGCGATACCATCCCAACTGCCTTAACACCAGCCACGGAGAGGAGCCCTGCAGTGGCGGCTATTCCCTGGCTGCATACTACAGGTGGCGTCATGACAAACTCTCCTCATTACCCCGCTTCCCCCACCATTTACTGTACGCCTTGGGGCAACGTTATCGGGCAAGGCCACCCCGTAACAACGCCTGACCCAACCCGAAATGGCCCGGCGACGAGTAGGCTGACCGCCTGCCTCATGGTGTGCTACAGTAATCTCTTTAACACTAGAAGTCTCAGAGAGGGGTCATTTAACATTTCTACCTTTGGAACCCAGAGACGGGTCAAATGACCTGAAGGATATTAGCTAACATCCTATAATCACCGTCTTTTGTTCTGTAATTAAGGCCATTACTGTCGCACCACGGGAGGGTGTTGTTTTCCATTGAGTTTAGCCATTTAGTTTCTAGTTAGTTCTATTCAGTTTGGACTAAGGGCGGCTTTGCACGTTGCAACATCGCACGTGCGATGTCGGTGGGGTCAAATCGAAAGTGACGCACATCCGGCGTCACCGTCGACATCGTTGTGTGTAAATCCTAGATGATACGATTAACGAGTGCAAAAGCATCGTTATCATATCATCGGTGTAGGCTCCGACTTTTTCAAAATTACGCTGCCGCGACAGGCACGATGTTGTTCCTTGTTCCTGCGGTAGCACACATCGCTGTGCATGAAGCCGCAGGAACGAGGAACATCTCCTTACCTGCTGCCGGCGGCTATACGGAAGGAAGAAGGTGGGCGGGATGTTTACATCCTTCTCATCTCCGCCCCTCCGCTTTGATTGCCGCCTGCCGTGTGACGTCGCTCTGACATTGTACGACCCGCCCCCCCTAGGAAGGAGGCGGGACGCCGGCCAGAGCGACGTCGCAGGACAGGTGAGTGCATGTGAAGCTGGCGTAGCGATAATGTTCGCTACGCCAGGAATCACAAGATATCGCTGCTGCGACGGGGGTGGGGACTATCGCGCTCGGCATCGCAGCATCGGCTTGCGATGTCGCAACGTGCAAAGCCCGCCTAAGGGTCATTTGACCCTCTTTCGGGACTTCAGGGGGGAGCTCGAAATTTCTGGGACTTCTAGTGTTAAATTTGTTCTTGAAAAATGTGTCTGTCCTTAATTTTTGCATAAATTGTCCAGAGAACACAAAAAAAGGAAGTTGGCCACCCTGAAAGCTCTAGGTGTGAACTTACCCTTAATCTCCATGCATTGCCACATCGGATCTGATTTACTCTGAACTTGTACCTTTAATTACGGAAGATGAATAACCGCCTATTGTTCAGCCTATATCCTAACAAAGAAAAAGCACCTTGCTTTGGCAGCATTAAAGCCTTTCGACATCAGAGTAGGTTTTGTTTGTCTGTTAAAAGTTCTAACTGCAAGACGACCGGGGAGGTACTTTCATTGAGAAAAGTCACCAAGCATGAAGGATATCATCTGGATATATAAAACGAGTCACGCACAGAGGAAATGACAACTTCCTTGTCGAAAAGTAACCAAACCGGTTCATTGCACTGGATATTTACACATCTATGGGAGCTAAACGCTCTCTAACCGGGAGAGACCCGCGTGGTGCAATGATGCCTATTTCCACATGCTCTAAATCCACCACTGATGTTCTCTTAATGGATTCAGGTTCTTCACACTTGTAATGACCTTAATGGCTGCTCTTAATTATCAAACTACTATAGGCTAATGGTCATTTTTAGTGATGAGCGAGTACTAAAAAGCTCGGGTGCTCGAAGCTCGGGCCGAGCCTCCCAAGATACTCGTGTACTCGGCCCGAGCACCGAGCTCAATGTTATCCTATGGGAGACCCGAGTATTTTTGTGAAATGACCCCCCGGCAGCATGTAGAAACCCTAAAAATGTCACAAAAGTCTCAGAAGAGTGCTCAAATGACATGGCAACAGCATGGGGAAGACCCCTTGAAGCATTTATCACTGAAAAGTCACAGCTGTGAACAATTTTGTCCGCGTTTTACGCCATTTTTACGGACTCACCAGAAAACCTTCCAAAATGACACCAAAATGAATTTTCATGGCGGAAATGTTAAGGGCACATACCCAATAGTGAGATAGAGCTGGTGTATGTTACTTTTTGAGATTAATACATGAAAGATTTTACATGAAAACCTTGTGTGGCACTCCGATGTCCAAAACGCACGTTTTGTGCTTTTTACTAGCGATGTCGGTCATTTTTTTTTTTTTATTCTATCTCCCTCAGTCCGTCGGTCGGTCTCTCTGTCTTGTCTGTCCCCCTCTCACAGTCTGTCGGTCAGTTCCCCCCCCTCTCTCTTACTTACCGTTCCCCGATCACTGCCGCGGCGCTGCACAGCTGTTCAAACTCCGGTGGCTTTTCCTCTTTTGAAAAAGCCGGCCGCTCATTAATCAATCTCGTATTCTCTGCTTTCCTGCTTTTCGGCGCCTATGATTGGTTGCAGTGAGACACGCTCCCACACTGAGTGACAGCTGTCTCACTGCACCCAATCACAGCAGCCGGTGTGTGTATACTGTGCAGTGAAATAAATAATTAAATAATTAAAAAAAACGGCGTGCGGTCCCCCCAATTTTAATACCAGCCAGATAAAGCCATACGGCTGAAGGCTGGTATTCTCAGGATGGGGAGCTCCACGTTATGGGGAGCCCCCCACCCTAACAATATCAGTCAGCAGCCGCCCAGAATTGCCGCATACATTATATGCGACAGATCTGGGACTGTACCCGGCTCTTCCCGATTTACCCTGGTGCGTTGGCAAATCGGGGTAATAAGGAGTTAATGGCAGCCCATAGCTGCCACTAAATCCTAGATTAATCATGTCAGGCGTCTCCCCGAGATTCCTTCCATGATTAATCTGTAAATTACAGTTAAAAAACACACACACACCCGAAAAATCCTTTATTAGAAATAAAAAACACTAACAAAGTCCCTCATTACCAATTTATTAACCCCGACAAACCCTCCATGTCCGGCGTACTCCACAGTCCTCCAGCGTCGCGTCCAGCTCTGCTGCATGGAAGTGACAGGAGCTGCAGAATACACCGCCGCTCCGGTCACCTCCACGCAGCTAATGAGATGAGTATAGCGATCAGCTGAGCTGTCACTGAGGTTACCTGGATCCAGCGGTGGATGCAGCGGTGGCCGCGGGTAACCTCAGTGACAGCTCAGCTGATCGCGCTACTCACCGCCGCTCCAGTCAGCTCCATGCACCAACTGAGGTGAGTATAGCGATCAGCTGCTGTCACTGAGGTTAATCGCGGCCACCGCTGGATCCAGCGGTGGCCGGGAGTTACCTGACTGACAGCAGCTGATCGCGCTATTCCCTTCATTAGCTGCGTGGAGGTGACCGGAGCAGCGGTGTATTCTGCAGCTCCTGTCACTTCCATGCAGCAGAGCTGGACGCGACGCCGGAGTCCGTGGAGTACGCCGGACATGGAGGGTTTGTCGGGGTTAATAAATTGGTAATGAGGGACTTTGTTAGTGTTTTTTATTTCTAATAAAGGATTTTTCGGGTGTGTGTGTTTTTTAACTGTAATTTACAGATTAATCATGGAAGGTATCTCGGGGAGACGCCTGACATGATTAATCTAGGATTTAGTGGCAGCTATGGGCTGCCATTAACTCCTTATTACCCCGATTTGCCAACGCACTAGGGTAAATCGGGAAGAGCCGGGTACAGCCCCAGAACTGTCGCATATAATGTATGCGGCAATTCTGGGCAGCTGCTGACTGATATTGTTAGGGTGGGGGGCTCCCCATAACGTGGAGCTCCCCATCCTGAGAATACCAGCCTTCAGCTGTATGGCTTTATCTGGCTGGTATTAAAATTGGGGGGACCGCACGCCGTTTTTTTTAATTATTTATTTATTTATTTTACTGCACAGTATAGACCCGCCCACCGGCTGCTGTGATTGGGTGCAGTGAGACACCTGTCACTCAGCGTGGGGGCGTGTCTCACTGCAACCAATCATAGGCGCCTGTGGGCGTGGAAAGCAGGGAATATGAGATGGCTGTGTACAGAGCACAGCGCGCCGGCCGGTATAAAGGCTCGGTCACGCTGTGCAGGCCAGCCAATCACTGCAATTCCACAACTAACAGGGCTGTGACATTGCAGTGGTCTGCCAGCCAATCCCTGCATGAGGGCTGGCTCTCAAAAGAGCGCCAACATGCATAAATGAAGACCACGAGTAAAGCACGAGTATTGCAAAATTACTCGGTACCCGCCGAGTAGCCCGAGTACAGTGATACTCGTGCGAGTACCGAGTAGTAACAAGCATGCTCGCTCATCACTAGTCATTTTACATGGACGTGCCATAAACTGAAAAGCAGTCCAATAATCTGCCTGCTGCACTCTAAAACGTGCCGTAGGAAAAGCATAATGGAAGCATGTAGCCATAATAAACCTAACACCGTATAATTAAATAAATGGCACCCTTTCCCACAAATGGACGTCATTGAACAGCAATTTCCCGCAATTGGGTGTACAGATACGATTGATGGATTGCTCAGGTGTTGTACCCGTGCCATCCACAGCCAAAGCCAACTAGAATACACAGCCAGACTCTTGCTGTGGGTGCTGAGACCCGACTGAGCACCAATTTCACCACTTAAATCACTCAGACGCCGCTGTCAATTGTGACCGCGACAAGTAAGGAGTTGGATAACTAGGCTTAGGGTCCCCTATTCTGTACCCTACCCCTAGGAAGTCCCTAATCTCAGGGATACTCCTAATGGTGGAGAGGCCAGAGTCCTGTTCCTGACCCTGCTCTAGACCTAGTCTTATTTCCCCCTCACTCTCCCACCACGGAAGGACGGGACATGATTATAACGTTAAACACAGATGAAGACAAACAAGGGAAAACGAAAACTCTGGCACACTGCACACACAGGATAGGACAATAAGAGATTCAGGAGGAAAACAAGAGCGGGAAGGAAACTACAAAAGACTACACCACACCAACTAAGACAAACTATAGCTGGCATAGGAGGATGGATGCAGCCAGTATAAATAGGCCGGGAGCAGATGTCATAGGCTCCCTCATTAACAGATGATCAAGGAGAGAAAACAAGAAGACTAACGGAGATTAATTCTTGCTAGCCTGCTTATGAATCAGCACACAGTGGTTTGACACCTGAGTCTGCCAACGTTGCTCCCAGACACCAGAGAATCACTCAGACAGAGTAAGAGAATCAGCAAATTGACCAGGACCCAACACCACAACAGTCGGTGAAGTTAGAGAAAATCTCTGTGTGACAGGCAGACTATGATGCTAGTCAATACTTATGGGTAGTATAGACGGAAGAGCAGTTATAAAAGCCGGGGTCAGGTAACAGGAGGACATTGCAGGACACAGGGAGTAAACAGAAGTGCAGTCAAGTTTCAGACCGAGGGTCAGAATTCCAGGAGAGTGCATATTAGATTTTGGGAGCAGAGATGTGGTCAGGGAGTGGTCCATGGTCCAAAGCCAGAAGATAACGACAAGAACAGGGAGTGGGCAGAGAGGAGTCAATAAACACACTATGGTTCAAAAGCCTAGATCAGAGCACAATCACAAACACAAGCCAAGAGCACAACGGCAGAACCAGAAAGTACAACTGGCGAGGTCCTGGGAGAACATGCTCAGTAATGAAACAGATTATTTACCATGAAGGTGGGACACCTGAGTAATCAGCACCTCCCAGAACCTGCATGGAATCATGAACTGTCAAACAACCTGCCAGCTAGTGCTTAGAGAAACACAGCAGAGCATCAACAAATATGCAAAATGCACTGCACAGAGGAAACATGTAACTGCTGGCTCTGCAGTGCAGCAGAGCATCACCTGTGTCCAAGATTCTCTACACAGGCAAAGGAAGCCCTTGCAAAAGCATGTGCTGCTGAAGGGCTGCTTTGTCAACCAGAGGCCTGGCAATGGCCTCTGTGTTTTACCATATTCCTAATCAGCTGCCACTGTGGGCTGGACCTGATTGGTTGACGGTCAACCAAACAGGGACAGGTTAGATAATGCATTGTAGTGCATAAGTAGTGCAGTGTATTATCAAAAGGTCACAAGTTCAAGTCCTCCTGAGGGACCAGTAAATATTATATACAAAAAATGGTTTTAATGGTATTAAAATAAATAAATAACATAAAATCAGTTTTAATAATAAAAAAAAATCCAAAATGGAAACCTTCACACAGTTCCACCACGCTCCATCCTGTAGGCTGTAGGATGCTGTAGACCTATGGCCTATAAAGCATGAGCGCCCCGGCGAATGTGGTGTAATAACGTCACTGTGTTGTACCGGTGATCTCTGCGTGAAGAGGACAAGAGAACTCAGTTGGTTGCATTAACTTATAGTATAAACTTTATTTTTTTTGCAGGGGGTAACACAGATATCTGACAGTTCTTTGGAGCGTTTAGTTTATTACATTTTGCCCTTGACCCTTATGGTGGTGACTCCGGCTGTGCTACTGCTCATAATTGGCTAGTCGAGTTTTTTCCACTCATGGTTAGTGGTTGAGTGAAGCTGTTTATTGTCATCTACTGTGTTTTCTCTTTGTAAATCATAATGACAACCAAAAACATCCAAATGACCCTGATGAAAAGTTCACACACCCTGGTGATTTTGGCTGATAACATGCACAGAAGTTAACACAAATGGGTGTGAATGGTTAATAAAGGTAACATCATCACCTGTGACCTGTTTGTGTGTAATCAGTGTGTGTGCATAAAAGCTGAGTGAGCTTCTGGGATCGAGACAGGCTCTTGCATATTTTATCCAGCAACTCATATTTCTGGATTGGAAATCATGGGGAAAGCAAATGAATTGTCAGCGGATCGATGGGAGAAGATAGTTGAACTGCATAAAACAGGAAAGGGATACCAAAAGATATCCAAGGAATTGATAATGCCAGTCAGCAGTGTTCAAACTGTGATTAACAAATAGAAAATCAGGGGCTCTGTGAACATCAAACCACGATCAGGAAGAACAACAAAAATTTTAGCTCCAACTGCCAAGAAAATTGTTTGTGATGCAAAGAAAAACCCACAAATAACATCAGCTGAAATACAGGACTCACTGAAAACTAGCGGTGGGGCTGTTTCAAGATGCACAAAAAGGAGGCACTTGAAGAAAAATGGGTTGCATGGTCGAGTCGCCAGAAGAAAGACATTACTGCACAAATGCCACAAAGTGTCTTGCCTACAATACGCCAAACAGCTCAGAGACAAGCCTCCAAACTGCTGAAACAAGGCAACTTGGAGTCATGAGACCAAAATCAAACTTTTTGGCCGCAAGCATAAATGTTACATTTGGAGAGGTGTCAACAAGGCCTATGATGAAAGGAACACCATTCCTACTGTAAAGCATGGAGGTGGATCTCCGATGATGTGGGGATGTGTGAGCTACAAAAACACAGGAAACGTGGTCAAAGTTGAAGAAAAGACGAATGCAGAACGTTATCAGCAAATACTGGAGGTAAATTTGCACTCACCAGCCTGGAAGCTGCATGGGACGTACTTGGACGTTCCAACATGACAACGATCCAAAACACAAGGGCAAGTTGACCTGTCATTTGCTTCAGCAGAACAAAGCGAAGGTTCTGGAGTGGCCATCTCAGTCTCCTAACCTCAATATCATTGAGCCATTCTGGGGAGAACTCAAGAGCGCAGTTCATGCAAGAAAGCCCAGGAATTTACAGGAACTGGAGGCTTTTTGCCAAGAAGAATGGGCAGCTTTACCATCTGATCAAGAAGAATGGGCAGCTTTACCATCTGAGAAAATAAAAAGCCTCATCCACAAAAGACTTCAAGCTGTCATTGAAGTTAGAGGGGGCAATACACATTATTAAGAAGTGGGGGATGGGAACTTTTCATCAGGGTAATTTGGATGTTTTTGGTTGTCATTATGATTTAAAAAGAGAAAACACAGTAGGTGGACAATAAATGGCTTCACCCAACCACTAACCATGAGTGGAAAAAAAGATTTTGTGTTATCATCCTCATCATAGCTACTCATCCCTCTTCCTCCAAATCCAGCTTCTCCACCATGACAGAAAACAATCTCTCCACTCTACTCTCAAGATCACATCTAACCACCTGTGCACTGGACCCGCTCCCATCGCACCTCATCCCCAACATCACCGCAGTCCTCATCCCAGCCCTAACCCATCTCTTCAACCTATCACTAACAACTGGTGTATTCCCTTCATGCTTTAAACATGCCTCTATTACACCCATCCTCAAAAAGCCCTCCCTTGACCCATCCTCTGTGTCAAACTATCGCCCCATATCCCTTCTCCCCTATGCCTCAAAACTACTGGAACAGCATGTCCATCTTGAATTGTCCTCATACCTCTCCTCCTGCTCCCTCTTTGACCGGCTTCAATTTGGCTTCCAACCACATCATTCTACCGAAACTGCCCTAACCAAAGTCACCAATGATCTACTAACCGCCAAAGCCAAGCGACACTACTCTATCCTCCTCCTCCTGGACCTGTCCTCTGCCTTCGACACAGGAGACCATTCCCTTCTACTACAGATTCTCTCATCTCTGGGCATCACACACTTGGCCCTATCTTGGATCTCCTCATACCTAACTGACCAAACTTTCAGCGTCTCCCATTCTCACACCACTTCCTCATCTTGCCCCCTATCTGTCGGTGTCCCCCAAGGCTCAGTTCTTGGACCCCTGCTGTTCTCCATCTACACCTTCAGCCTGGGACAGCTCATAGAATCCCACGGCTTCCAGTGTCATCTCTATGCCGATGACACACAGATCTACCTCTCTGGACCTAACATCACCTCCTTATTAACCAGAATCCCACAATGTCTGTCTGCTATTTCAACGTTCTTCTCTGCACGATTCCTAAAACTTAACATGGACAAAACAGAGTTCATTGTCTTTCCTCCTCCTCACTCATCTCCTCCAACAAGCATTTCCATCAAACTTGATGGTTGCTCACTCACCCCAGTCTCACAAGCTCGTTGCCTTGGAGTAACCCTTGACTCTGTTCTATCCTTCAAGCCACACATCCAAGCCCTCTTCAACTCATGCCGATTACAACTCAAAAATATCTCCCGGATCCGTGCTTTCCTTAACCAAGAATCAGCAAAAACATTGGTGCATGCCCTCATCATCTCCCGCCTCGACTACTGCAGCCTCCTGCTCTCTGGCCTCCCTTCCAACACTCTTGCACCCCTACAATCTATCCTAAACTCTGCAGCCTGCTTAATCCACCTCTCCCTTTGCTATTTCCCAGCCTCGCCACTCTGCCAATCCCTTCACTGGCTTCCCATCGCCCAACGACTCCAGTTCAAAACATTAACCATGACATACAAAGCCATGCACAACCTGTCTCCTCCCTACATCTGTGACCTAGTCTCCCGGTACCTACCTGCACGCAACCTCAGATCCTTACAAGATCTCCTTCTCTGCTCCTCTCTTATCTCCTCTTCCCACAATCGCGTACAAGATTTCTCCCGTGCATCCCCCATACTCTGGAACGCTACCTCAGCACATCAGACTCTCCACTACCGTGGAAAGTTTCAAGAGGAACCTGAAGACCCACCTCTTCCAACAAGCCTACAACCTACAATAGCCCTCAGTCCAGTACACCACTGCGCAACCAGCTCTGTCCTCACCTATTGTACCATCACCCATTCCCTGTAGACTGTGAGCCCTCGCGGGCAGGGTCCTCTCTCCTCCTATACCAGTCTGTCTTGTACTGTTAATGATTGTTGTACATATACCCTCTCTCACTTGTAAAGCTCCATGGAATAAATGGCGCTATAATAATAAATAATAATAATAATAATAATCATTCATATTCTCTGGAAAAAAAAGGCCAAGAAAGCAAAAAATCTGCCGGGGTGTGTAAACTTTTGAGCACGACTGTATTTGTTGGGTCACCAGTAGGGTAGTACTTATGGTAGGGAAGGAGGCAGTTGCTGGCACAAATGTCCACTCTGACACAATATTATAAGCAGTTCATGGTAGTTTTAGAGTTCAGTTAAAAAATTGAAATCTTGCAATTTTCACACTGACCATTGAGACTTTTTTTAGAGTCATACTGTTACGAATCGGCGCAGCCATAGCCGCAAGCAGCCTGTTGCGGTTCCAGTTGCGCCCAGGCACCGGCTGCCATTTTTGGCGGCGCCTAGAGTCATTCAGCTGGCTGCTTCATCCTCCACGAGTGTGGAGAGGAGGCTAGTGCGCATGCGCGCGCCGATTTACCCCAGCCAGAGTCTAAGTCCAGTATTTCGTCTAGTGAGCATGCTCAGCCTGATAGTGCCATTTCTGAGGCCAAGTCTTCAGTTCAGGCTATTGAGCATGCTCCTACACTTAGTGCGAAAAGCCTCTTTGCACAGGTACTTGGACATCGTGTTGTGTCTAAGTCCTGTGTTGTGCCTACTGAGCATGCTCAGGCAGATAGTCTGATTTCTGAGACTGTTGTTCAGGCTACTGAGCATGCTCAGGCACTTAGTGCATCAGAGGCTAGGTCCGGTAAGGACCTCACTGGGCATGTCTGTGAGGTGGCAGACTCTGATAGGCCGACACACATCAGGTGTCCTGATGATGTGGCCACTCCGGACTTGCTCGTGGAGGCCCGCCCCTATGACACGACACCTCACCATTGGTCGTCAGATGATGACTGCTGAGGTGTTTGGGGCGTGGCAGCCATGAGGTCATCAGTGACGTGGCGGTTCCGGATAGGCCACTGGTGATGTCTCTGATGACATGGCACTCTGCTATTGGACCCTGGGGGTGCCATTGTGGTCCACCCTGGGTTTGGGGCCGACCCAGGTTATAAAAGGGGCTGGAGACAACATGGAGGTTCACAGTCTTCTTATGTCATTGCTTTGTGCACACCTCCATGTACTGAGTCTCTTTGTGGCCATAACCACTAGTTCTGGAAGCGGTAGGTAGGGTTAGGCGAACGGTGCCTGTCACGCCAAGATTCGTGACTCAGCACATCAGGGTCAGGCACCGTGCTTCCCTCCTGCCGTTCCAGTCTTGCTGCAGCAGCCCGGTGGCATTAACTGGGCTGCGGCTGGTGCGCCACCTGTCCGGTTGTGCCTCCTACGTGCATGGACAGCATACCCCAGGACCCCTGTGGCCTTAACAGGGAGTTTTCTGGGCTGGGTGTGTGGACCCTGTTATCCTCTTTGGCTTCCCAGTCAACTCTACTGGTGTGACCACCTGGTCTGACGTGTCCTTCACACATGTGGCCAGTCGAGAGGTGACCAGAAACGCTAATCGGAGGACCGCTCGGCCTGATGGGTCCTTCACACACGTGGCCGACAGGGCGCTTTTGCGGCGGTCTTCCGGTCAACGCTACTTGGTCACCACCCGGCCTGACGTGTTCCCTGCATACGTGGTCAGTGTAGCACCAGGTACACCAAAACGCTAACTGGGTTATCGTCCGGTCTGACATGTCCCTACACACGTGACCGGTTCCCAGGTCTTCACTGAGCCACCCAGCTCTGTATTTGCTGCCTAACCTTCGAGTTGCCAGCAGCTCCTTTGTCATCTAGAGCACGGTGGGCCCCGACTGGCGATTGGGTTATTTACCACCTGATCCTGATCCTAACACATACTTCCTGTACTTTCAGGAAGTGTTTTCTGCAGGCTCCTTATCAGAGGCAGGCTTATAATAACAGTACCTCTATTTACTGCTGGTAAAACAGAATCCACCAATTACAGAAGGTGATGTCCCTCCCCCAATGACCTTTGCACATGCTCATTATACATTTCAGTTCAAAAGATAGGGTCGCGATTAAGGATGATCGAATACCTCAAATATTCGGCTTCGCGAATATTTGCCGAATAGGTCATCACTATTCGAATGTTCGCAAATATTCGATGTGCAATGTAAATCTATGGGAAACCCGAATAACAACTATTCGGGCTTCCCATAGACTTACATTGCGCATCGAATATTCGTATAGCGGCGACCTATTCGTCGGATATTCGCGAACCCGAATATTTGCGGTATTCGATTATCCCGAGTCACGATCTAAACACTGTAGCTAATATGCATGTCATATTTCCTGATAGAACAGGAAGTTACGGTCTAAAAAAGCCCCAGTGGCCAGTGAGAAAATGGCAATATTTCAAATTTGTGCAGTGAAGACTATTTCCGGTGACTACCTCTTGAAGCTCATCCAGAGAATGCCAAGAGTGTGCAAAGTAGTAATCAAACCAAAAGTTTGGACACACCTTATCTCTAGAACAACTGTTCAGAGGAGACTTTGTGCAGCAGCCTTCATGGTAAAATAGCTGCTAGGAAACCACTGCCAAGGACAGGCAACAAGCAGAAGAGACTTGTTTGGGCTAAAGAACACAAGGAATGGACATTAGACCAGTGGAAATCTGTGCTTTGGTCTGATGAGTCCAAATTTGAGATCTTTGGATCCAACCACCGTGTCTTTGTAGAAAAGGTGAACGGATGGACTCTACATGGCTGGTTCCCACCGTGAAACATGGAGGAGGAGGTGTGATGGTGTGGGGGGGGCTTTGCTGGTGACACTGTTGGGGATTTATTCAAATTTGAAGGCATACAGAACCAGCATGGCTACCACAGCATCTTGCAGCGGCGTGCTATTCCATCCGGTTTGCGTTTAGTTGGACCATTATTTATTTTTCAACAGGACAATGACCCCAAACACCCCTCCAGGCTGTGTAAGGGCTATTTCACTAAGAGGGAGAGTGATTGGGTGCTACGCCAGATGACCTGGCCTCCACAGTCACCAGACCTGAACCCAATCGAGATGGTTTGGGGTGAGCTGGACCACAGGGTGAAGGCAAAAGGGCCAACAAGTGCTAAGCATCTCTGGGAACTCCTTCA
The DNA here is from genome assembly GCF_048569485.1 of Anomaloglossus baeobatrachus. Lineage (NCBI taxonomy): Eukaryota > Metazoa > Chordata > Amphibia > Anura > Aromobatidae > Anomaloglossus > Anomaloglossus baeobatrachus. The sequence continues at coordinate 119,569,652 of NC_134364.1, forward strand.
AGACTGTTGGAAGACCATTTCCGGTGACTACCTCTTGAAGCTCATCAAGAGAATGCCAAGAGTGTGCAAAGCAGTAATCAAAGTAAAAGGTGGCTACTTTGAAGAACCTAGAATATAAGACAGACATATATATATATATATATATATATATATATATATATATAAAAACAACCATAAAAACCTGATTTAAACAGTAGGTAGGTTTCTAGTGATACATTCCCTTAAGTCTAATTATCTCACTCTTTCAAGTGCTATCTCTTACAATTGGTATTACCATGACAAACCCATTATGCTTTTTCAACACACTTGTTTGCAAATTGATCTGACCCTTGGCCCCGTGTCTGAACTCCGAGATTTGCTCAAACTAGACAGGGGGTTAAAATGACTTAAAATACCGAGGTAAGATGATCAAACAAATATATTACAGACACGATCCCCCGGAAAACACGTCCTATGATATTACGTTCCGCTACATCTGCACATGACGTTTTTTGCAGCAACTGTTGGTCGTAGATGTCAGGGTGGCAGCTGTTCCCAGCCTATGACGGTGTACTCAGCTGTACCGGTGAGGATTTACTCATCAAGCAGACAGACTGTCAGAAGCACGAATTATTTACCAGTATGTATACAGAAAACCGTGATAAATGATGAGTTATCTTCAATGTGTCATCTCAGGGTTGGAAAACAGATAACCTAAGGGTTCAAACGAATACTCCGTACAATATTGCTGGGAAGACCAAACGGCCATAGTGACCAATACCTGTTCTGACTAATCCAGATTCATTGTGTTATACTTTAGTGCTTACCATGCACAAAACAGGTATCAATAATATGTTAATCCAAGGTCTCACCCTTGATACATTCTCCAAGAATGAAGGGCCAAAGGTGCTCACTGGAGGATGGTGGCCACTTCGTGGCAGAGTGACATCCATACATCTGTGTCTGTGTTGGGTGTTGCAGCTCAGTCCACTTAAATAACAAAAATTCAGATGTAATCACAATTATTCACCCCCATTGTAAATTAGGTTTATTAACAAAATTTACAAACTTTCACGGGATATAAATTGATGCCATCCCTGGGCTGTTGGTGACTTTCAAAGACCCATAGACATGTATGGGTGATATTCATATGTGACACCAATAAAAATAAATGTGTCCATGATTTTTGGGTGAGCACACTATGTGCAACAAAATATATATGTGAAGCCCCACAGGTGTTGTGTCGGTGCATTACCTTCAGGGACTCCACTCGGCTGGATCCTGTCACAGGTAGGAGATCTTCTTCTTGTCGTGACGCCACTCTCAGTATTGCGGCCAGTAGGGACCGCCACTGCAGGTTGAGGGACGCCTGGGGCTGATGGTGAGTGCAGTTAGTTGGAATAGCCTCCTGAGAGTGAGGCAAGCCCCAGGGCCCTGTGTAGGTGCGTAGTACCACAAGGCGCAGAATAACTCCACACAGGCAGAATGTCTTTCAGGGTTTTTACTCACTTCAGGTGGCAGGGTGAGTAACCCGGGCGTAGCTGGGATGAACCAGGCGGGAACCAGGTGTCCTTCAGGCTGACTTGTGAGGGTGACTACTAACTCGCCTTCCTTAGCCCTTGGTGGTTTGGAGTGACCCCGACTTTGAGTCCCTATGGGGGTCACCCAGGGAAGTTGCTGAAGCCTCACTCCCCTTCGTTTGCCGTGTGCTTGTGGCCTGGACCAGCTCACTCCAGCTTCTTGCCTCCTGTGAGCTATGGGCCCTAACTGTGGCTACGTGGCTGCGGCTTTTGTGGTGTTGTGGCGTGGGCTTTGAGAGCCCCACACCGGCAGGTTTAGCAAAAGAAAGCTGGATCTATCTCCGCTTCGGGATCTGCCGCCCGTTTGGGCCTGGTACTCTCTAGCAGTCTCCTTACTTCCCACTCCGTTGCTCTCTCTTTAGCTGAAGATGGATTTCGGGTAGCACTCCTAGTTGACCGTTCTCCCCCGTCAGTAGCCACTGCGCGGGCGCTGTTAGACAGCAACAGCCCCACAGGTCTGCTCCTCACTGAGCCCTATGGAGTTCTGCTCTAACTGACTCACTGCCCCTCCTCTCCTGTTCTTGCCTACGCCACCTAGCAACCAGATTCTCTTACCACACCCCTTGAGAGGAGATGGAGGCTTTTGGCCCCCTCCACTATTCCAGTGAAGGTCAAGGCTTTTCCCCCTCCTGGGATCCCCAGGGGTCCTCTCATGGGTACATGTGTGAGACCTGATCACTATGCGCCTGTGCACCACACCCCGGTCAGCCTTCTGGATTACCTGTGTTGTACTGTCCCCAGGATGGGTGCAGTACTCAGTGGTGCCTGACCAGGTCAGGGGCGCCACATTCCCCCTTAGTTATCACCAGCACGTCCTCAGGCTGCAAGACAACATTTTAAAATGCATAAAACATTAAAACATGTAAAACATTTAAAAGCACCAGGTATCAGACATCACCACCCTCCACCCACAAGTCCGTTAACCCACCCAAAACCCTTTCACGTTGGCCGCGGCTTCAGCCACTTCTGGCAGGATGTAGAGGCGGCTTTCATGGGCTGGTGGTTTCAGGGTATACCTGGCCTGGTGGATCCGCGCCGTCAGCCTCTTCTGGCAGGATGCAGAGGCGGCCTCCACAGTTGGTGCTGACCAGGTACCCTCTTTGTGGTGGTGAGCCAAGGCCCCATAAACAGGCGTGCTCTCTGGTCGCAGGTGAGCCAAGGCCCTTTTCTACGGACGGGCCCCCCTGGTTGCAGACGAGCCAAGCCCCTAAACAGGCTGGCCCTGGTGGTGGTGCCACTGGTGTAACTATTTACACTGCGAGAGTTTGTGGCTATAGCAAGTTCATAGCCTTAAAGTTTATTTCTCACAATAGTTTTTGTGGGCACATTACTTGAACTTGAGAACGTTGCAAAACAAACTTTTTCAAAACTTTAACTGATAACTTCTTTCTTTACTTTACTCCTCCATTTCACCAGGGCTTGGGCCTGTAGGGCTGCGGCACCTGTTGGTTTCTTGACCTTTTTCCTCATCTGTAGTTGTCTCTTCATTAGGTCCTTTGTCTTTTCTTTCTTTATGGCTGTCTTTCCTTTCTTCTTTGGGACATGGCACTACATCTAGCGCGTACCAGCCTCTTTCGCCTCGATGCAGGGTAAACTGTACGGAGTCTCCCATTTTTAAGTTTCTGCCAGGGTGTCCTCTGGGCAGATGAGCTCTCACATCTCTTCTATTGACGAAGATACCTTCTTTGATACCAGGTGCAACAATGAACCCGTGTCCTGACTTTAGTCTGAAGTCCTCCACTACTCCTCTACAAAGGGGTCCTCTGACCTGGGCTTTGGCTCTTCTCAGGAACCTTTTTTCTTGTAGGTCTCTGGCTGTGACTTCTCTCTGCTCTGGGGATGGCGGTGCAGGGGACAGCGTTGTTCTGTTGCGACGCCTGGTCTTGCGGGCTGGGTTCTGCTGGGCTGTTACCTCAATGCCTGCAGGGCCCCAGGTGAGGTTTCTGGGCTGGTCTTCATCAGCAGACGGTGTCAAGTCCTCCTCATCCCAACGGGAATAGGGTAACATCTCCGGCTCTGAGTATTGCTCCACTGCCGGTGGCTCCGGAGTCAGCTCCTCAGCTTCCTGGCCTCCTCTCCCCCTTAGTTCTTCTTGGCACTCCTTTGGTGGCAGTGCTGGGGATGGGCTTTCTTCAGCAGGCCCAGGCGGGGGACTCTTTGGCGTGGTTGCTGCAGGGGTTGCCGGAATCCTCTTGGGGGTGTGCGGAGGGAGCAGATACCGATCCACCATCTCTTGTGGGAACTGGGCCTCTAGGTCAGCCTTCAGCTTCCAGTATTCGGGGTCCTCTCCTATCAGGGACTTCCTAGCAGGGACCTCTTTGGACTGGGGAGCGGTGTCTGCTCTGGCCTTGCAGGCCGGGGTAAATGGTGATGCAATCTCTTTGCGGGCCGCGCCCTGTATGGCGGCGGCCTGGTCTTGGCGGGCCGCGCCCGGCATGGCGGCGGCCTGGTCTTGGCGGGCCGCGCCCTGTTTGGCGGCGGCCTGGTCTTGGCGGGCCGCGCCCTGTATGGCGGCGGCCTGGTCTTGGCGGGCCGCGCCCTGTATGGCGGCGGCCTGGTCTTGGCGGGCCGCGCCCTGTATGGCGGCGGCCTGGATCGGCGTCGCAGCTGCGATGGGATCTGTGCAGGCTGGGCTGGGCGTCGCTGCAGGGACCGGGTCTTGGTGGGCCGAGCAGGGCATCGCTGCGGCGGCCGAGGCTTGGCGGGCCGAGCAGGGCATCGCTGCGGCGGCCGGGTCTTGGCGGGCCGAACAGGGCATCGCTGCGGCGGCCGGGTCTTGGCGGGCCGAGCAGGGCATCGCTGCGGCGGCCGGGGCTTGGCGGGCCGAGCAGGGCATCGCTGCGGCGGCCTGGGCTTGGCGGGCCGCACCTGGCGTGGCTGCGGCCTGGCTCAGCGTCGCCGCGCCGGGCGCCTCTTCAGGGACCGCGGGCGTGGCAGCAGGGGTCGGGGCATCCGGGCCGGCAGGGGTAATACTGGACTCACCCATCGGTGGCAGCATCGGGGTCTGAGTCGTCGCCGTCCGGTCTGGCACTCGTCGTGCGGTTCCCCTCTCATAGGCCTGAACCGCGGCAGCCATCTCCAGAAGTTCCATACGTTCTTCTCGGATCTGCTCCACGACCCGGGTCTCCAGTCGGTCGCAGAACTGGGCCAGCTCCCGATACCACCAGGCAGCGGAGCCCGGTTCTGGATTTCTGCGGTCAGACGCCATTTCTTCTGCGCCGTCTTCTGCACGACTCTCCAGCTGTGGACTCGCCGTTGCCTCTAGTAGCAAGCTGTTCAGTTTCCGCTCTGCCTCTTTCAGCAGCTCCTCTCCCAGCAGCAGGCTTCTGGCTCCCTTTCTGTCCCGACGTCTCTGAACGCCTCCGCTCTCTTCACAAGCGAGGTCAGAACTCTGCAGGGGATCTCTGGGTAGCCACACCTCTTCGTGGGCGGTAACTTCTTCCAGCGCGGGCTGCTGTTGTTTTTCAGCGCGCTTTTCATGGTGGCAATATGGCGGCGCTTCCAATTTTTCAAGCGGACCGCCCAGGCACATGGTCACCTGTCTGGACAGGTCTAGTCCTTATCCTGTTCGTGACGCCAGATGTGAAGCCCCACAGGTGTTGTGTCGGTGCATTACCTTCAGGGACTCCACTCGGCTGGATCCTGTCACAGGTAGGAGATCTTCTTCTTGTCGTGACGCCACTCTCAGTATTGCGGCCAGTAGGGACCGCCACTGCAGGTTGAGGGACGCCTGGGGCTGATGGTGAGTGCAGTTAGTTGGAATAGCCTCCTGAGAGTGAGGCAAGCCCCAGGGCCCTGTGTAGGTGCGTAGTACCACAAGGCGCAGAATAACTCCACACAGGCAGAATGTCTTTCAGGGTTTTTACTCACTTCAGGTGGCAGGGTGAGTAACCCGGGCGTAGCTGGGATGAACCAGGCGGGAACCAGGTGTCCTTCAGGCTGACTTGTGAGGGTGACTACTAACTCGCCTTCCTTAGCCCTTGGTGGTTTGGAGTGACCCCGACTTTGAGTCCCTATGGGGGTCACCCAGGGAAGTTGCTGAAGCCTCACTCCCCTTCGTTTGCCGTGTGCTTGTGGCCTGGACCAGCTCACTCCAGCTTCTTGCCTCCTGTGAGCTATGGGCCCTAACTGTGGCTACGTGGCTGCGGCTTTTGTGGTGTTGTGGCGTGGGCTTTGAGAGCCCCACACCGGCAGGTTTAGCAAAAGAAAGCTAGATCTATCTCCGCTTCGGGATCTGCCGCCCGTTTGGGCCTGGTACTCTCTAGCAGTCTCCTTACTTCCCACTCCGTTGCTCTCTCTTTAGCTGAAGATGGATTTCGGGTAGCACTCCTAGTTGACCGTTCTCCCCCGTCAGTAGCCACTGCGCGGGCGCTGTTAGACAGCAACAGCCCCACAGGTCTGCTCCTCACTGAGCCCTATGGAGTTCTGCTCTAACTGACTCACTGCCCCTCCTCTCCTGTTCTTGCCTACGCCACCTAGCAACCAGATTCTCTTACCACACCCCTTGAGAGGAGATGGAGGCTTTTGGCCCCCTCCACTATTCCAGTGAAGGTCAAGGCTTTTCCCCCTCCTGGGATCCCCAGGGGTCCTCTCATGGGTACATGTGTGAGACCTGATCACTATGCGCCTGTGCCCCACACCCCGGTCAGCCTTCTGGATTACCTGTGTTGTACTGTCCCCAGGATGGGTGCAGTACTCAGTGGTGCCTGACCAGGTCAGGGGCGCCACATATACATGTGAACAGCCCCACAGACTATATTGCGCATATGCATAATCAGTGAAGACTAGAATAGATATGTGAAAAACAAATGTCTGATTGAGGTTTGAGGTGAATACTAAACATTGAAGGTATCCATGTCTGAATTCTAGGACATGCACTGACCCAAAAATGTAGTGATGCCTACAGTGAAGCATAACAATGGCCCGTGATGTCTTGGGTATCGTATGGAGGTGGCCTGATGAGCCTACATAGAAGTATGTAGGTGGCCTGGTGAGGCCTACAGGGAAAGTATGGAGGTGACCTGCTGAGGCCTACATTGAAGTATGGAGGTGGCCTAGGGAGGTGTACAGGGAAGTGTGGAGGTGGTCTGGTGAGGCCTACAGGAAAGTATGGAGGTGGCCTGGTGAGGGATACAGGGAAGTATGGAGGTAACCTGGTGAAGCCTATAGGAAAGTATGGAGGTGGCTTGGTGAGTCCTACAAGGAAGTATGGAGGTGGCTTGATGAGGCCTACAAGGAAGTATGGAGGTAGCCTGGTGAGGCCTACAGGGAAACAATGACAGTGGGTTGGTGATGCCTACAATGAAGCATGATATGATGTTGGTGATGCCTGAAGTGAAAGATGGAGGTAGCCTGGTATGCCTACAGTGAAGCATGGAGGGGGTTCGATGATACTTACAATGAAGCATGGCTGGAGCTCAGTGATTCCTAAAGCAAAGCATGGAGTGAACTTGGTGATGCCTATGTGGCACCCTGGACAAGCCAGGTCATCACAGGTACTGCAACAACACACCCCGGTTAGGCACATCAGCCGCACACACAAATCCTTGTTGCCTCCCTCCAGGGGCTGATGCCCACACCAGGTGGGGTGGAGCCAGGCGGTTGGCCTCACCCACTGAGGAGTTCACAGTCCTGGAGGCGGGAAAAGGAAGCAGAAGAGTTAGGGAGAGTGGAGTGGAAAGAGTAAGTGGCAGGAGAGGAGCAATCTGACCGTATCCGGGTACGTGGTCCGGGCACATACAGCAAGGTTGGCAGACGGTGGTGGCCGTCTGCAGGAGAGGCCGATCGACGCGAAACCGTAGGACTGGGGTCGGGCGGGGGCCCGCCGGTACCGAACCGGGGAGCGAAGAGAAGCCAGCACCATTCGGCAGGGCCTACGGACCCCGACCAGGCTTGGAGTCGCCGTTAAACCGGTCAAATCCGTTAGCGACGGGAACCTCTGGGGTTTCCCAGCAGCAAAGACCTGATAGAAGGCAACCGTCTAAACCGTGAAGGGAAATACAGTCACCGCCAAGGCTACAATTCCCAGGGCCAGAGCCTGCGGGCAAAAGGAGCTCTTCCGGCACCTATGAAAGCTGGGGAGCGGGTTACCAGTGGGAAGCCATCGGGGCCGAAAACTACAGGTGCAGGGAAAGGCAGCCACCGCCAACCTACCGGGAGTGACCACTGCAGCCGGCTGCGGAACCCGTCCATCCAGCCTTTTGTTTTACCAGAGATTCCAAGTACGTTATTGGCTGAGTGAGTACCACCGTGTCGTCTGGCACCGCGCTGCCCCCGCGACCCTGCACCTCACCAAACCCTGCCGTCCACATTCCAGTCACCGCACCGGGCCCCGGGACCACCCAAAACCCCCCTACCCACGGAGGGGAGAGAAACATCTCGGCTGCTCCCTGTCATCGCTCCCGGGATCCCCGTCCAGAGCAGCGGTGGTGTCCCAACCTCACCACAAACCGTGGGTGGCGTCACGGACCGACTTCCCAAACCCCAAAAACCATCTCCTTTCACTCACGGGCGAGGAGCGCCGCTCGAGTCCCCGGATCCGGCCCACCACTCGAGCCACCGAGCAGCAAGCAGCAGGCTGCAGCAGCGCCGGACCCGAGCGCCAGCGAGAGTGCAGCAGCGACGACTCCCTCCCCGCCCGCGACACCTACAGTGAAGCATAGTGTTGGCTCAGTGATGCATATAGTGAAGCGGAGCAGGGGCGTTGTGCTGCCTACATTAAGTATGGCAGTAGCTCAGTGAAGCTCTGGGGCTGTTTTCATTTCCCTGGTACTGGAAACTTACAGGATATGGAAGGCAAAATAAATTCAATCAAGTATCCTGAAATTCTAGTAGAAAATAAAATACTCTGCAGTTCCACACAAATGACTTTACTATACATGTATAATTTTATTGCACATAACTTCCCTTAAAGCCGCCCAAAAGAACCTGACGGTATGGCAAAACTTGGGTCTGAAATTCAGGGTTGTGGGTTCCTGATAACGTGAGATCTTGAGGTTTGACAGTGAGGGAGTGTCATGGAGAGTTATGAGATCCTGCATTACATGCCGGGATCCCACAATTCACAAGTTTGGGTCTGAATTTTGGAATTAATTTAGGTTGTTTTTGGAGGTACTGTGCATTTTTTACAATTAACGTTAATAAGTAACAGCAGATGCCTGTGGCTGCCTACTGTTCTTGTGACGCCCTGGACTAGCCAGGTAGTCACAGTTAGACCCCCGCACTACACCTATCCCCTAAAAAGGAGTCGTCAGCCAACCACAAAAACCCTAGTCACCTCCCTCAGTGCTTGATGGACACACCAGGGGGCGGAGCCAGACAGTTGGCATGCCCACCGAGGAGTTCAGAGGGCCTGAGGCAGGAAACAGTCAGTTCAGTTGAGTTGTGAGTTCAGTAGTTGTCAGTTGAGTAGTAGGAGTGAGGAGGTCAGGCCTGTGAGACAGGCCGGAGACAGACTGACAGGTGTGAGGATCGTAGCCCGCACACCTTGGCTAGGAGGCAAGCGGTGGCTTCAGTCTGCAGGAGCCGGGAAGATGGCTCGGTGGAACTGTGGTGGACCGGGACAGGGTACAGGATTGCCCGGTGGTGGACCAGGACAGGGTGGCCCGCCGGTACCGACCCGGGGAACCGACTCAGAAACTGGAGCACACAGGTGGTGCTCAGACCCTGAAACGAGGTCTAGAATCCACTGGACTGAGTTAATTAACTGATTGCAGTCTGGACTATAGGTCCTTTCCCACCCAAGTCCCGACTGAAGACAACAACCCACCGAGGGGGATAGAAAGCCACCGCACAGGCAGAGAGATCCCACGGGCCAGCATCTGCGGGCCAACGGGCTCTCCCGACATACACACAGCCGGGGAGCGGACTCCCGTCGCTGAAGCGCAGGCAGTCTACACATACACTACACGGTGCAGGAGAAAGGCAGAGACCACCATCCGGGTGGGGGACCCGACCGCAGCTGGCTGCGGGCACCGACCACCATCAACTTGGTTTACCAGTGACTTGTGTGTGTCAATAACAGTGAGTACAACAGTGCCCTCCGGCCGCGCACATCGCCCTGCACCGCCCAGCTATCCCCAACGGGTCCCGGGGGCCATCATCCCTGCCCACGGAGGGGTTAACATCTGGCTGCATAGCCATCTCCCCCGGGTGCCCCGTAACTGCAGCGGTGGTGTCTACTTTCACCACATCCCGTGGGTGGTGTCATGAACTCAAGCGCGGCTCCGGCCGTACACCTACCTAACCCCCACCAAAAGCGCCAGCATCCCCTTTCAGAGCGAAGTGACCCCGGGTCCGGAGACGCTCGAGCCACCCACCAACGAGCCCGGATCCGAGCGTCTCGGCTGTGGCCGAGTACGGGGCGGTACATTCTCTTAAATGAAAAAGGCAGTCTTAGACTGGTGAAAGGGATTCTTTAAAATTGGGCACGCTTGGACCTTCCAACAAGACAATGATCCCAAGCGTACCACAAGGTTCAGAAGTCCTGGATGAATCTGGACTGGTCTACGCAGTCGCTGATTTGAACCTCCTAAAAAATTATTTTGTGAGATTTGAAGAAGGCGGCTGCAACAGCTACTACAAGAATATTATTACATTGCAGGCCATTGCCGAGGAAGGCACCTTTGTAAGAATAAAGGCATTTGTCATGAAAGTGTGAAAAAGTCTAAACCTACAGTATTCAGTAAAAGTGGTAGTTTATGCCGAACTTAAGGTACCGTCACACTAAGCGACGCTCCAGCGATCCCACCAGAAACCTGACCTGGCAGGGATCGCTGGAGCGTGGCTACACGGGTTGCTGGTGAGCTGTCACACAGGCAGATCTCACCAGCAACCAGTGACCAGCCCCCAGCCAGCAGCCAGCAGCCACGCGTGGAAGCGATGCTGCGCTTGATAACTAAGGTAAATATGGGGTAACCAACCCGATATTAACCTTTGTTACCAGCGCACACCGCTTAGCGCTGGCTCCGTGCTCTCCTAGCCAGAGTACACATCGGGTTAATTACCCGATGTGTAGTCTGGCTATGTGTGCAGAGAGCAGGGAGCCGGCACTGACAGCGTGAGAGCGGGGACGCTGGTAACGAAGGTAAATATCGGGTAACCAAGGAAAGGCTTCTTGGTTACCTGATATCTACATTGGTTACCAGCGTCCGCAGAAGCCGACTCCCGTAGAGAAATCACTTGTTTACAGTAGTTGTGTTGAGCAATTTACATTGTTCTTGTTTAATTGGTTTATTGCAAACTGCAGAAAGTTTGTACATTTTGCTCTTAAACCATATTTGTGTGCCGAGCCCACGCCCGCAGCAGCCGGCGCTGCTCGGATCCGGACCTGCTGCGTCGCTCGAGGGATCCTTCGGACCCGGGGGTCACGCGGACACGCCAAATGAAAAGGGGGTTGTAGTTGTACGGCCTTGGCCGCATTCTGTTCGCGACGCCACCCACGGTGTGTGGTGAAGTGGGACACCACCGCTGCTGTTGTGGGATACCCGGGGGAGATGTAGTGGCAGCCGGATGTTAACCCCTCCGTGGGTAGGGATGATTGCCCCGGGGCCCAGTGTCTCTGTGCAGGGTATGGTGATGGCAGGGGCTTGCGCGCCCGGATGGACCAGGGGATGTTTGGTTACTCACAATTAAATGAATCACACGAGTCTTTTGGTAAACCAAGGTGCTGGTGGCCGGCCGCCGCGGCCGGTTGTACTCTGGTCCCCCACCCGGGCTGGTGGTCGCCATCTTTTCCTCTGCACTAGTTGTGCTTGTGTGTTTACACTTCCCGGTATGGAACACGGGAGTCCGCTCCCGGCTTTCTGTGTGCCTGAGGAGCCGTGCCCGCTAACGCTGACCCGTGGGATCTATGGACCCTGGCGGTTGCCCTATCCCTCTCTGTGGGTGTTTGTCTGCTTTTGGGACTTTGGTTGGGACAGGACCTGTAATCCTGCCCTCAATCGGTTGATTAGCTAGGCCGTTGGTTCCGGTCCTGGCTTCAGGGTCCGAGTACCCCCTCTGTGCACGGTTTCCGGTCGGGTCTCCGGTGTCGTAATTTCACAGAAAAAAAGTTACTTTCTAAAATATCAATTCTTTATTATACAGGAAAAAATATTTAAAATTAACATACAAATCCTTAAGGATATACATAGACAAGAAACACACAAACAGCCAAATACAGTAGACTTCAACTAATAATATAGCAGAGAGACCAGTGATATACCCCAGAAAAGGGGGTCAGTATATTACTGTGCCAATCAACTTATTGATATATGTGATTGGAAAATGTTTCCTTGGCGTATCAATACCCTGAGGCTCCCAAAAGTCCAAGATAAGAGAATTGGGAGTGCTCAGAATATTTTTGCCCAGACAAAAACTGTCCTTGAAGTCATAAAGTGTTTACATGACATTATTTGCAAACTCCTGATTATATTACAATAAATATTTTTTCACCCGACGCGTTTCTCCTCCTTCACCGGAGCTTCATCAGGGGGGTATGTAATATGTCATAACACATTTGATTCATAGAAACGAGCAGAAGAGTGAGGAGAGGCATACATAGATATCATTACATAGAAAACCTTTTCACTGAAGATTTTATGTCAGCCGTTCTCTAGATTCTAATACAAATTTTTCTTCAGTTTTTATCAAAGGTTTTCAACTGATATCTAGAGGGGGGGGCCCAGCCAGGGTGCAAATTCCACATCTATTAACTTATAGACAATATTTTTCCATTCCAAGATTGGATTTCTCTAGTCCATACGCTGATATGCAGATAGTCTCAGCAGATAATTAGACAAGGTCTTGTTTTTCAATGTGGAATACTGCAACTCCAGAACCTCCTCAAATGGCTGATGCTCCATGTCTCCGGTGTCGGTACCGATGGGCTCCAACCCTGTCCCGGTCCTTCTCGGATCTGCCGACCTGTCTTCCCGTCTTCTGCTGATGGAGACCACCGTTTGCCACCTAGCCAAGGTACCAGGGCTCCGACCCTAGCACCGTTCAACCTGAACTTCTCCTCTGCTGGAGCTACACCTAGCCCCAGCCTCCACTCCTCTCAACTTGAACTCCTACTTAATCTACTAGACTTGAACTGCTTGTTTTCCCACCCTACCCTGTTTAGACCTCTAGGTGGGCGTTTCCTAACCACCTCGTCCCGCCCACTAGTGTGCCTGTTTTGCCCTGAGGGGGGTGACTAGGGTTTCAGGTCGGCTGTATGTGACCTAGGTGAGGAAGGTGATATGCGGGGGCCTAATGTGTGACTACCTGGTTTTGCCAGTGCGTCACATTTGCTTTGGGGTAGAAGTATTTTGATTGCAACTATACAGTGTGTCCGCCCATATCCTGTCCACCGCCATTAACATGAGAACAGCAGCAGTTATAGGCATAGAAGTGGTGTCTAGGTATAGTAAAGTGTCCATGCGATATGCAATGAAACCACCTCTAGCGCCACCTGGTGGAAAACAATGGAGTTAGCATTTTTATGTTGAAAATGGAACGAGAGAGAGAAAAAAAGTGAATTAAAAAGTTGTAGGGCATCATTAATTCAATACGAATCGACACCTTGCATACAGAAATGCTATGATATGAAACCCATGACCCCCCCAAAACATTGAAAGCTGGTCACGCATATGGTGCTCATTTAACTTTGATGCTCAAAGTGGCCCCCGTCAGCTGCAATGTACATCTGGGCTCTGCACAGCATACTGTATCTTGCTGCAATGCACATCTGGACTCTGCACAGCATACTGTATCATGCTGCACGTTGTGCAATATGGTAGGTGACACGTTTGCACAAGCATCTGTGATACGTCGTCGTAGGTCCTGCAATGTTGGTGGAGGGGTCGCATACACCTGCTGTGTGATGTGACCTCACAGAAAAAAGTCCAATGGGGTCAGGTCAGGTGAGCGTGGAGGCCACTCCACACAGCCACCATACCCAATGACTTGTAGGAAGGTCTCCATGAGGTATCGCTTCACATCCGCAGCCTTGTGAGTTTTACATGTTCTAATCACAGAATTTCTGTATGCAAGGTGTCGATTCGCATTGAATTGATGATACCCTACAACTTTGTAATTCACTTTTTTTCTCTATCTTGTTCTGTTTTGGAGATTAAAATGCTAACTCCGTTGTTTTCCACCAGGTGGCGCTATAGGTGGTTTCACTGCATAACGCATGGCTACTTTACTATACCTAGACACCACTTCTATGCCTATAGCTGCAGCCGTTCTCAAGTTAATGGCGGTGGACAGGATATGGGTGGACACACTGTATATCTATGGATCTTGCTGTGTCATGTACTTTAATGAGGAGACCTCAGCACACCACTGCTGAGACCACCCTTGATCGTACATTGATGGCCTAATTGTTTTTTCCTGAGGTTATGAAAAGATAGCCTATCTTTAAATTTGATCATCAGTATGGATAGCACACAGGAATAGTAAAATTTAGTAGGCAATCAAGCACCTTATTGCAGGAGTGTGGTCTGCACACCTAGAATAGTAGACCTGTGTAGGCAATCATACACCTTGTCATTAGAGTGCGGGTAACACATAGGAATAGTAGAGCTGAGTAGGCAATCAAGCACAATGTTAGAGGAGAGGGGGTAGAACACTGAAATGGAGGAGTTGAGTAGGCAATTGGACACTTTGTTGCAGGAATTCAGGTAGCACATAGGAATAGCAGAGATGAGTAGGCAGCCAGACACTTTGTCAGTAATGAGGGTAGCTCACAGGAATAGTAGAGATGAGTAGGCACACACTTTGTGTCAGGAATGAGGCTAGCTCACAGGAATAGCAGACAAATATGTAGTGCCCCACGGGGCAGGTGGTTAACCTACTCTTTGCCAGGCCGTGTCGGGTCGGGTCAAGCGTTGTCATGGGTGGCCTTGCCCGGTTACGTTGCCCCGAGGCATACAGTAAATGGTGGGGGAAGCCGGTTAATGGGGAAAGTTTGTCGTGACGCCACCCAGTAGTAGTCACCGCTGCAGAATTCCTCGCCGGGGCAGGTGTTATGGCAGCCGGGATGGTGTTGCTCCACACAGGCGGAGCGGGCCCTGGGTGGATGATTAGGGTAGTAAGGGCCGCTGGCACCTAAGCGCTGGGCGGCGGTGCCGGTAAGGACGAACCAACACAGTCTCTGCGGGTTCAGGGTGTGGTTTACTCACAACTTCAGATGCCAGCCCGGTCACACTGGTCACTGCAGTAATGGGCTCAGGTCAATCCCAGATCCGGTGAAGGAGTCACCACCGGTGTTTTGAAGAGAGAAGGAGAGAGAGTGTCCTATTTCTAGGGTGTCCCCCTCAGCAGTTACCCTGGCTGAGCTTCTACTCCAAGCCCCTGAGATGTCTTGCCAGAACTATGGTCCTGACGGGTCTGCTCCTGATGTGAGTGTGTTGCGCCTACTTCTACCTTAGGCGGGCTTTGCACACTACGACATCGCAGGTGCGATGTCGGTGGGGTCAAATCGAAAGTGACGCACATCCGGCGTCACTTGCGATGTCGTAGTGTGTAAATCCTAGATGATACGATGAACGAGCGCAAAATCGTCGTCATCGTATCATCGCTGCAGCCTCCGACATTTCCATAATGCCGGGGGAGCGACAGGTACGATGTAGTTCCTCGTTCCTGCGGCCGCACACATCGCTGTGTGTGAAGCCGCAGGAGCGAGGAACTTCACCTTACCTGCCTCCCGGCTGCAATGAGAAGGACGGAGGTGGGCGGGATGTTTACATCCTGCTCATCTCCGCCCCTCCACTTCAATTGGCCGCCTGCCGTGTGACGTCACTGTGACGCCGCACGACCCGCCCCCTAAGGAAGGAGGCGGGTCGCCGGCCAGAGGGACGTCGCACGGCAGGTATGTGCGTGTAAAGCTGCCGTAGCGATAATAATCGCTACGGCAGCTTTCACTATATATCGAACGAGCGACGGGGGCGGGACTATCGCTGCAGCATCGGTAACACATTGTTACCGATGTTGCAACGTGCAAAGCCCGCCTTAGGTGGGACCCGCCCCCCAGGTGGCTGGATTCAGTGACCGGGAAGTCCCATGACCGTTATGACCACCCCCCTGCCTACCCTGAGCCAACCCACCCTATGTGAAGGCTCCTAAGCTGTATGTAGTGTGTCAATGTGGAACATCGGTGATTAACCCCCTCCTTACCTGAGATAGATACTGTACCTTAATTGAGGAGCAGTACCCTGTGGCGACCTGAACCTCAGGGGTGCCAGAAATACTCCAACCAGTTTCTTGATACAGAAGAGTTCATGGTGCAAAACAGCTCCTTAAAATAGCAGAGACAAATAGGTTGTAAAGTATAACATAACTGAGGGTGTGCGCAGCACAAGGAAAAGCAGGGTTGAGATTGGATAGCACTCAGGAGCAGCTGAGTAGATAATTAGTATGGCTTGACTCCTGTTAAGCATGTGGCAACAGTGTGCACTATACATAATGGCATTAGAGGATAATGTCATTGACCTCTGATGTCATCAATCTGTGATGTCATTATCCTCTGATGTCATCATCCTCTGATGTCATTATCCTCTGATGTCACTATCCTCTGATGTCATTATACTCTGATGTCATTATCTTCTGATGTCATCAGAGGACACTGACATCAGAGTATAATGACATCAGGGGATGATGACATCAGAGGATGATGACATCAAAGGATAATGACATCAGAGGATGATGTCATCAGAGGATAGTGGCATCAGAGGACACTGACATCAGAGTATAATGGCATCCGAGGTGCATGCTGTGGCTACCATTGTTTGGCTACCAACGCATATGAAGCTGGCTACAGGGGAAGAAAGAACCAAATACCAGCACTGGAAGCGTGATAGTTGAGTAACACAGTTTTAAATTGATTGGAGCACCATGGGTTCTTTAATAAGAAAAATGTGGGAAGTCAGAAAACCACTTACTTGATATGGATAGCCTATCCTAAGGTTAGGCTGTTAGCATCAGTCATCAAGCTTCCAAAAAAACAATTTATAACTCGGTCGTCATTGCTAAGTGTCCCTTTATAGGGTTATTCCCAGAACTGAAAGTTATTTCCCATCCTACTGATAACTTAGGGAACAGATGAGTGTATATTAAGCCTTCAATCCATTCATTGACTATGGGACTGCCTGAGAAAGCCGAGTGCATCCCTCAACTTTTTCTAGCTGTCCCATAGACCATGAATGAGTGGCCACTCCTCCAATATTACAGGGTTCCCAAGTGAAGTCAGACCCAACTCTGGAGCATGGAGGGGTCCTGAGCAGGGGCCCACTCTTCGTCTACTATATGCTGCAATCTTGGCATGATACTTGAGTTTGTAACATGAGACTTTGCCCAGTCTGCTGCCAGTTTAGGATTGTTATGCTATGTAGATGCTGTGAACAGATGACTGAGCGGCTACTGAAACCAGATACATCACAAATATTACACAAGTAATACATTGTTATGTCTGACAATTTTTGTCTATGAACCAAAAATATCATGTCTTGGTGACTGATCTTTTATTTACCATCCATAAATACCCTGGGGAACTTATATATAATTATAGACGATGGCATCATACTCATATTTGGGCTTTTCTTTTGACAACAGCCAAATTCTATATGAAATTGCATTGATTACATGGCAAAATATCCCAACAATTAAGAAAAGAATTACCAGGACTTCATTCTTGAATAATAAAATGGTGATAAATATTTGTATTTTAATTTTGTGACGTGTTAATTTTTTACCATTTTTTTCTCTATTAACTAACAACATTATTCAATAAAATCTGTTACAATGTGACTGTAGGATAGCAAGGGACAGTGGACTACTATACTGTCCCTCAGGCAAGGGGACCATATTGTATCCCTAACCTCTGGATTACCCCTAATGGTGGAGATTCAAGAGTCTCATACCTTACTATACTCCTGAGTAAAGCTTAATATGTCCCCCCTCCCCCTACCTCCAGGAAAGAAAGGGGCAGGAGTGTGTTGGCAACACATATTAAGACAGACTGGTAAAAAACAAAACTAAGACATACTGCAAACTCTCAGGAATAGACAGAAGGAAGCAATGGAGAAAAGCAAGAGAAGTAAGACTTCTACAAAAGGACAACAAGGGTTAACACCACAACCAGTCACAGCAAAAAAAGTACTACAACTACCAATTAGTCTGGATCACAACACCTCTCCAGACCAGTATAGAAACTCTATAGCAGGCATTAAAGGAAGAGGCCAGCCAGCATATGTAGGAGAGGAGCGAATGTGACTGGCTCCCCCACAGCATGTGATCAAAGGAGACTAACATAAGCAGCCTAGCCGACATAAACTCTTGCTAGCCTGTCTATGGACTACAAGTCTGTGGGTCGACAGCAGAGTCTGCCAGCACTGATCACAGATATCAAATTAAGAGGCAGAGTGCCAGAATCTATAGTCTCCACAGATCCTGACGCCACCATGGCAGTCGCCGATGTTTGTAAAAACCTCCCTTGTGACTGCCTAAAAAATATAAAACTTATTATTTTTTCTTAGTAGCAGTATTCTCTGATCATAACAATTCTTCTCAATTGCCCCCACTTCTGACCACTCAACAGGGTGACCCCTTTCTGCTTTTGATTCTAATTGACCTCCTGTACCCAATTTGCCTTGAATAAGCCTCTGATTTTACCCTTGTTCTTTCCTCCTTGGTGCCAACTTGGCTTGTAAGTCTTGGCTCATAAGTCATAACCCTAATCCTAACCCTAACCCTAGCTCAATGCCTCAATCGAGCCTTATAAATATACAAAAAGACTGACCCACACATCCAACAGGTGTGAACAGGTGGTAGCCGAAAACACATTATAACTACAAAACATATACAGCTGCACACTGAAATGCTAACAATGAATAAGGGAACTCTGGTATTGCATTACTGCTTTAGGAATATTTGAAAAAAAGAGAGATATTTAGCCTATGTATTGGCTAATGCATGTGAACCCAGTCACCACGGCAAGGTAATCTTTGTATACCAGGCACCAACCTGAAATGCCACTATCTGGGTTCAGAATCTCCATGTCTGGACAGCCTGTTCACTCCCCTTTATAGCTGGAATCAAGCTGCCCAAACATGGAGATTTTAACCCAGATAGTTTCAATACTGTTTTAATTCCATTGCTGCTCTTCTTTTGTCAATTCTGACACTGAAGAAATTTGATCCTTTTTACCTGAAGATGAGAAAAACTCAGGTGTGAACGAGCTTTTATACCATAGCTATGTGGTTTCGGTCGCTACTCATGTAGAGCACAATATCTTGACTTTTGCGCTCTGCATAGGCAGGCAATCACTTCATCTGACCAAAAAAGGCTTGCATGTGTCTATCATTTGACATTTTTGGTGGTGAACGGGGGTTTAAAATTTTGCTCCCTTGCAAACTTTGATGCCTGGGGAAACTGCCCTTGTGCCCTGCCCTCGTTGGGAATATCCAAATGAATCCTCTTAACATCAATTAAATTACATTTTCTCCTCCATTTTTTTCTTGCTATAGGCACTTTAAAGTGAGTATCACATCCACCTGCTGGAGCAAAGTCTGCTTTACGTAAACCGGATTGGCCACTCGCAGAGCAGATAATGTTGGACAGTTTATGTGCATACAATGGAGTCTCTCTGTAATTTTCTCACTGAGTCACCAGTTATTGTAGAAAGCTTTCATAAAGGTAAAACAATTTCCCACGCACAAAACAAAAAAAACTGAACCTAAGGCTTAGACGATGAGTAGACTTCATGACACAAGGCTTGAGAAATGGATACAAAATGTCTCATCTGATCTTGGAGAAGGTGAATATATTAACTGGAATCTGTCAGCAGGTTTTTGCTATGTAATCGGAGAGCAGCACGATGTAGGGGCAGAGAGCCTGATTCCAGTGATGTCACTTACTGAAATGTGATTTGCTGTTTTCACCTGTGTCGCCCTGGGCAAGCCAGGGGACACGGGTCACAACACCACCACACCCCACACTCCAGGTAGGCACATCAATGCTAACTGTGAAGCCCCGCCGGTGCTGTGTCGGTGCATTACCTTCAGGGACTCCACTCGGCTGGATCTCCGTCACTGGTAGGAAATCTCCGGTTTTGATCGTGACGCCACTCTCAGTATTGCGGTCAGTGGGGACCGCCACTGCAGGTTAGGGGACGCCTGGGGCTGATGGTGTGTGCAGTTAGTTGGAATAGCCTCCTGAGAGTGAGGCAAGCCCCAGGGCCCGGTGTAGGTTTGTAGTACCACAAGGCGCAGAATAACTCCACACAGACAGAATTGTCTTTCAAGGGCTTTACTCACATTTGATGGCAGGGTGAGTAGCCCGGGCGTAGCTGAGATGAACCAGATGGGAACCAGGTATCCTTCAGGCTGACTTTATGAGGGTGACTACTGACTCGCCTTCCTTAGCCCTTGGTGGTTTGGGGTGACCCCGACTTTTAGTCCCTATGGGGGTCGCCCAGGGAAGATGCTGCAGCCTCTCTCCCCCTTTTGTTTGCCGTTTGCTTGTTCCCCGGACCAGGCCACTCCAGCTTCTTGCCTCCTGTGACCTATGGGCCCTCACTGCGGTTACGTGGCTGCGGCTTTTGTGGTGTTGTGGTGTGGGCTTTGAGAGCCCCACACCGGCAGGTTTAGCAGAAGAAAGCTGGATCTATCTTCGCTTCGGGATCTGCCGCCCGGTTGGGCCTGGTGCTCTCTAGCAGTCTCCTTACTTCCCACTCCGTGCTTTCTCCCTAGCTGAAGCTGGCTTTCAGGCAGCACTCCTAGTTGACCGTTCTCCCCCGTCAGTAGCCACTGCGCGGGCGCTGTTAGACAGCATCAACCCCACAGGTCTGCTCCTCACTGAGCCCTATCGAGTTCTCTGCTCTAACTAACTCACTGCCCCTCCTCTCCTGTTCTTGCCTACGCCACCTAGCAACCAGCCCCTGAACACACCCCCAGCTGGGAATTGAAAGTTAACTCCTTCTGGCTACTCAAGGGTCCCCTCTGGTGATGTGGGAGGCCTGGTCACTATGCGCCTGTGTTCCACACCCCTGTCAGCCTTCTGGATTACCTGTATTGTACTGTCCCCAGCATGGGTGCAGTACTCAGTGGTGCCTGACCAGGTCAGGGGCGCCACATAACCACAAATCCTTGTTGCCTTCCTCCAGGAGTCTGATGATGCACACCAGGGGGTGGGCCAGGCGGTTGGCTCCGCCCACCGAGGAGCTCACAACTCTGGAGGCGGGGAAAACCAGGCAGTTCAGCTCAGGGAGGAGTAGGAGTGAGGAGCTAAAGTAGAGGAGTTAAGAAAGTGAAAGTAGAAAAGTGGAAAAGGAGAAAGCAAGTAAAGTGACACTAAAGAAGGAAAGCCTGAAGGGTCCAGCTTTGTGGAGGGCCAGATCAGCAAGGTCAGCGACGGCGGTGACTGTCTGGAGGGGGACCGTTTGGAAGTTCCTGGAAGGACCCCGTTGGCTGTGTGCCCGGAGGTCTGGAGCAGTGTTCCGAAGGACAGTCAGCACCAGGGCAGGGGCCTCTCGGACCCCGGCAAGGCTAGGAGTCGCCAAATTTGCTGAATCCGTCAGTGACGGGGACGCAGATCCCCCAACAACCAAGTCCCGATTGAAGGCAACAGCCCAACCTGAACCGGGGAGACACCGCCACCGCCAGGGCACCAGTTTCCCCAGGGCCAGCGCCTGCGGGCAAAGTGTAGAGCTCCTCCGGCCCAGATTGCAGTCGGGGAGCGGGTAACCGGAGGGAATCCACCGCTACCACAAGTCAAACATAGGTGCAAGGAAGAGGGACATCACCGTCACCTACCGGGAGTGCAGGTGCAGCCGTCTGTGGGACCGTCATACCAGCCGTTTGGTTTACCGTACAAACTGTGTCCGTGTCTCAGGCTGAGTGAGTACCACAGTGCCGCAAGGCACAGCGCTCCCCCGCGTCCCTGCGCCCACCAGGCCCCGCACCTACTTCACCATCACCGGGCCCCGGGATCACCAACCCCTACCCACGGAGGGTCAACACAACAACTGGCTGCTCCGCATCACCATCCCCGGGAGCCCCATATTGAGCAGCGGTGGTGAAATCACCACAACCGTGGGTGGCGTCACGAACTATAACAATCCCCACACCCAACAACCCCCTTTCACTCACGGGCGAGGAGTGTCGCTCGAGAAACCCCGGGATCCGGCCCACCGCTCGAGCCACCACTGAGCTGCTGCCGGACCCGAGCAGAAGGGGTGAGCGCGGTGTGCTGACACCCTCCTCCCCGCCCGCGACAACTTGGCGTCACGAACAGGATCTTACCGCTCTGCCGTCAGGTAGAGGTGCGCCTTGTTACCGCCGGAAGCATCCGGCAGGAAAATTTCAGAAGCCGCCATCTTTGGCGCGAAAAGTTCCCGCTCGAGCGTCTTTTCGAGCAGTGGAGGCGCGAAGGCCAAAACTCCGCCCCGAGAGAGGAGGGGCCGGAAAGAGCTAAGGGGGACGCGATGGCGGCTGGACGCATGTAGCTGCGGCTATAGAAGCAGGGACGCCAGGACCCTGCGAATATACCGTTCCTGGAAGCAAACAGAGAAGCCATCATGTGGATGCCGTCCCGCGACACCGTAGCCCCCGCGCCTGGAACCGCGGCGTGGGTGGAGATCCGAACCGCGCAGCTCTATCAAAGGCTGCAGGTCAGGATGCAGCTCCTCATGGAGGAGTGGGAGGCCGACATGGCGGACGTTGTAGCCACCGTGCGGAGACGCGAGGAGGAGGCGGAGAAAGGGAGGGTGAGTGACCCACGTCCCGATGCCCTTGAAGGGCCGGTCATCGCGGCTGTGGGGCCCGGTCCAAGCCCTCTCCCCCCGTTGCCTCCCTCGCCACCCGTCCCGGAGGCCGTGACCCCGCCACTAGGCCTGCTACCACCGCAACCGGTAGCAGTACCCAGCGTCCCCGCCCAGGCGGGCCGACCTGTAACCGGAGCCCGCGGCACACCGGAGGTGTTACCGTGGAAGACGCCGAAAGTAGAACCGGAGGCATCCTCTGAAAAACTCCCCGAGCCGGAGCCGATGACCCGTTCCGAGCCCAAGGCCCGGCAGCGGAAAGCCCCTATGCCCATCCCCCACACCTCGGCTGAGGTGGCGCCGGGTTGTTGCTGCAAGGCAGCGCCCAAGGCCATGACACCGCGGGATACGCCGCCCACCTTCCTGACAGTGGGTAACGTTCTGGATGTCCCGCGGGGCCCGACCCGTGCGCCGGCGCTGGCGGCAGCGCCATACTGGGATAGGGAGCCGGTACCGCTGGGCCTGGAGATCGCCGAGAGGGAGCAGAAAAAGGCCGAACTGGTGGCCAGAGCGATCCGAGAGAAGGAGCACCTCCAGCGGGCAACCTCCCGTGCCCGAGGACCGTTGTACGTGGGGCAGGTGAGGCGATTTGATGTCCGCCGGGGCTACGGGTTCATCTACGAGCCGGGCCTGGAGGCCGAAGTTTTTGTAGCCCGGCGGGATGTGAATGCCCACCTGCCCGAGGAGCATCCTGGCCGTAATCTGATGCCGGGTGATATAGTACAGTACACTCGGTTCTTTGGGGAGCGAGGGTGGTTTGCGCTGGACGCTAGATTGAAGGGCAGCCCAGAGGCCCTCGCAAGCGCCGCGCCCCCTCCCTTGGAAGGAGCACTAGAGCCTGGAGAACCAGAGTAAGGCAGCGGATGCCCGCAGCAGCAGTCCCCGTTGGGACCACCACAGAGTTGTTTGTTGTTTGAAAGGTTTGAAAAAGTTGAAAATGATAAGGAAAATGATGATAAACGAAGAAGTAACCTGATTTGCTTTTGTGATTGAACCGGCAGGAGCCGGCACCGTTGTCCCCGTGGGGACCGTTTAAGTTTTGCATGGAGGACTATCCATGGACAAGCCCGTGAACTTGCAGGGCACCACAAACGTTAAGTGGCTTGTAAATATGTTGGTTACCGTTACCGTTTCCGCAATACCGTCTCCGGAGAGGCAGGTTGGAGGGAGGGCCCTGAGCGGAGCAGGCCAGGGCCCAGCCACCAAAGGAACCGGTGGCCACCCTCTGGAGGGGAAGGACAGATCCCGCTCGGGTAACTTGTGCTGGACTGTGGGTCAAGGGGTGCTGCCTGGGTTTTAGGGGCAGCATCAGGGCCAGGTTGCTTGGGTGGGAGAGAGCGGAAACCGTGACCGTAAACCGTTGCAACGTTTAAGTAAATGTGCCTCCCGTCTTGGGAAGAGTTTTGATTAAAAATGTTATTCATGTTTGTTTAACCTTGTTACCCCTTTTTACAGAAAAATAAAACCGGTGTAGGACGGCAGCCCGCGGACGGTCTGCATTTTGCTAAGGGGGAATGTGTCGCCCTGGGCAAGCCAGGGGACACGGGTCACAACACCACCACACCCCACACTCCAGGTAGGCACATCAATGCTAACCACAAATCCTTGTTGCCTTCCTCCAGGAGTCTGATGATGCACACCAGGGGGTGGGCCAGGTGGTTGGCTCCGCCCACCGAGGAGCTCACAACTCTGGAGGCGGGGAAAACCAGGCAGTTCAGCTCAGGGAGGAGTAGGAGTGAGGAGCTAAAGTAGAGGAGTTAAGAAAGTGAAAGTAGAAAAGTGGAAAAGGAGAAAAGCAAGTAAAGTGACACTAAAGAAGGAAAGCCTGAAGGGTCCAGCTTTGTGGAGGGCCAGATCAGCAAGGTCAGCGACGGCGGTGACTGTCTGGAGGGGGACCGTTTGGAAGTTCCTGGAAGGACCCCGTTGGCTGTGTGCCCGGAGGTCTGGAGCAGTGTTCCGAAGGACAGTCAGCACCAGGGCAGGGGCCTCTCGGACCCCGGCAAGGCTAGGAGTCGCCAAATTTGCTGAATCCGTCAGTGACGGGGACGCAGATCCCCCAACAACCAAGTCCCGATTGAAGGCAACAGCCCAACCTGAACCGGGGAGACACCGCCACCGCCAGGGCACCAGTTTCCCCAGGGCCAGCGCCTGCGGGCAAAGTGTAGAGCTCCTCCGGCCCAGATTGCAGTCGGGGAGCGGGTAACCGGAGGGAATCCACCGCTACCACAAGTCAAACATAGGTGCAAGGAAGAGGGACATCACCGTCACCTACCGGGAGTGCAGGTGCAGCCGTCTGTGGGACCGTCCTACCAGCCGTTTGGTTTACCGTACAAACTGTGTCCGTGTCTCAGGCTGAGTGAGTACCACAGTGCCGCAAGGCACAGTGCTGCCCCCGCATCCCTGCGCCCACCAGGCCCCGCACCTACTTCACCATCACCGGGCCCCGGGATCACCAACCCCTACCCACGGAGGAGCAACACAACAACTGGCTGCTCCGCATCACCATCCCCGGGAGCCCCATATTGAGCAGCGGTGGTGAAATCACCACAACCGTGGGTGGCGTCACGAACTATAACAATCCCCACACCCAACAACCCCCTTTCACTCACGGGCGAGGAGTGTCGCTCGAGAAACCCCGGGATCCGGCCCACCGCTCGAGCCACCACTGAGCAGCTGCCGGACCCGAGCAGAAGGGGTGAGCGCGGTGTGCTGACACCCTCCTCCCCGCCCGCGACACACCATGTGTTATCAGATGATCATAAAAGGAAGTATCTTCTATCCTTTCTCATAGTGCACACAGAAGTGCTGGAGCAGACCAAGCGCTCCTGTGTTTCGGAGGACCCGCCAAGATAGCTGATCAGTCGGCAGCTATCTAAAGTGTATGGCGGGCTTTAGGGTATGTTCACAAATGCTACTCTGTATTTTTTGGGTATTTTTGCAGTTTTTCTTTATATTCATTAGTCAAACAACACTGCAAAAAAACCCAAAAAGCTACATGTGCATGAAATGTCAAATTTGTGATTGCTTTTGTTGGTACTGTAAAACGCAACTTCTTTTCTATTTGAAAAAATAGGCTGTAAAAACGCCATGTGAAAAGATATCCTTCTGACAGGCGGCATGATACAACCAGCAGATATTTGAATGCCTGCTTACACTGGCAGGCCAAAGTGAACAAAGCACACTGAGTGATTTATATTTAATTGCACTGTGCATAGGCTGCAATTTTTCTCGGCAGAGTGAGTTCTGTTTACCATGCTGAATGCTCGTTCATTGCATGATCAACAACCTGTTTACGCAGCAAGATCATTGTGAAATGAGCATTTTTCATTTTTAACAACGCTCATTCAAAATGATCTTGCTGTGGAAATGCGCCTTCGTAGTGTAGCACCCACGGGACCTTAGGGGTTACTCGTCACCAGGCCAGTTGGTTCTTGGGGTTGCTGTGACTGGCCTGACCCGGCTCCGTGGCCCCATCATCTACATGAAAAGACAAACAAGTGCGAGGAGTGATGGAAGGAGGGCGAAGGGTCCCCGGTTGCAGTGGTGACAGGGATCTCGACCTTCTCCACCGGAAACCCTTCCTGTGACTGTTCCTCTTCCAGGAGCGGTGTTGGATGGGAATGGGGGATGCTTTGCAGTGCCCCCCGTTGTGCGTGGCCAGGAATTAGCCGCCGTTGCAGAGTCTCTCTCCAGGGCAGGTGTTGGGTGCAGCCAGGATGGTATCGCTCCACACAGGTGGAATGGGACCCCGGGAGGTTGGCGAGAACAGGGCGGCAGTCCACGGGAGTGCCAGAGCGCAGGGCGGTGGCATTTACTCACAGAGTTACCAGGTGCAGGTTCCAGATGCTTTTATTCTCTGGTTAAGATGGTATCACGCCCCAGGTGATGGTCCTCACCGTCAGAGACTGCGGTTGATCCCGGGCAGGTCTGAGGTCCGGTCCGGTCTGGTAATCAGTGGGCTTTCTCCTCCGTGCACAACTCTGTACTTGGTGGTTCCCCGTGGTCTGAAGCATTCTGGGGATCCCCTCCTGCTCTCTCTCTCTCACTTTCTGTCTTGGCCTGTATGGCAGGCAGCTTGAACCTCTATTGGACTGGACCTCTGTCCCCGTTCCCCGGGTTCCCGCTTTGCTGCTGTGCCTCAGACAATAACGTCGGTGAGGTCCTTGATGGTCCCCTCACCAGGCAGATTTATCAGGTAAGCCTGAAGTGTCTTCCTGAACTAGGGCTCTGCACCCCGCCTGTGCTCGGTCCAGTGAGTACTCACACCATACTCAGCCTGGCGACCATCCACCTTGAGCCCACGATTACTGGTACCGGGTCCCGTCCCTCCAGGTGTTACTTGCCCCTCTCTGGCTGACTCTCCTCTGCAGGTGACTCTTCCAGAGGTCGGTGCGTTGTTACATCCCAGACGGTTCTGTTCTGCCTCCCTGAGGGGTGCCCTCAGGGAGCTGCTCCATAGCGTGTCTGCTTTGTCTGACTGGAACTGACCTCGACTTCCTGTCTGCTTTGTAACTTACTCCTACTCCTGCCCCCTCACCTTTGCAAGGATCCAGATCGTTGTTATGGTGACCTGGAGTTCCCCTAGTGCCTGAGCTTGCTAGAAACTGTCTAAGTCACTTCCTGACTGTTTAGATGAGCTATGTTTGGTGGGTGTAAACTTACCAGGTTAACCTCTTTCTGCCCGGGAAGGATATAATTATATACCCTGTAACGACCAGTCTCAGGGGCACATTGTAGCACTCAGTAACGCCGGCATCCCTGCAGGAACACAGACTTGCTCACTACTACTGCTGGGTTGTGTCTCTCCTGCAGCTCCACAGTTGCCCATGTGCGCATCTGCCTCCCTCTCCCCCAGGGCCTGTGCACTCGGCACAGGCTCACGGGAGTGCACCTAGTATGTATAAGTACTATTTCTCTCAGCCTGTGGGTAAGAGGCACTATGTATTTAAGGCACCCTCCTATTTGGGGAGGTGCCTGCGCAGTGACCTTAGTTAGTCAGTCTTCAGTCTGCTAGTTAGTTGCAGGTTCCTGTGCTCCTGTCCCATTATTCCTGTGTTTGTCACCTGTACCTTTCTTCCCATACCTATCCATCCCTGCCGTGACCACCATATTTGTCTTTACCCACCTGCCTGTTTGCCAAAGTCGTTCTAACTGTATCTGTCGATACCTGTGCCCATACCTGAGTCTGTCACCTTTCCTGGGGGTCAGCTACCACATTCTCGGTCACTGCCCTGGGAGCGGTACCTGGCGTCCGCCTTGCGGTAGGTGCTTATTTAAGCCCCTCCCACTAAAGGGTAAGCCCCTGTACCCCCTGTGGTCCAGTGGGTCCACTAACCCCACTCGCTGACCCTACACCGGTCGCAAGTGTTACACCTTTTAGGAACAATACACATTAGAATAAAATAGGCTGAACTTGCCGATATCGATAGGGACGGCAGATGGTGTAATGGGTACGAAGGAGTCGGCTGACTGTTGGTTGGGGGACATGTGGATTAGACATGTCAGATTTCAAACTGCTGATCACGTTAACTGTGAGATAAGATGCCGGCAGACCGGTCATTCGGCAGCTTCCCCATAGTGAACACAGGAGCACTAGGTGGAGCGAATGCTTGAAACTGCTGAATGCGTTCTCCCTGAGATAAGCCGCTGGTGGACAGGCCAATCAGCAGCTTCCCCATAATGAACATAGGAGGGCTAGGCGGAGCAAGCTCTTGAAACATAGTCACCAATGTCGCTGTAGTATCCTCCCAGCACGGAGGCCGACGAACTCCCCTTCCCCTTACTCAGCTGTAGTTTCTGTCCTTTTCACTGCCACCTGCTCCTGTTATCTCTGCAGGCCGAGTAGGTCTCTCCGGAATACGCTAAGGCGTACACGCTCCTTGTCTCTCTTTAAGGGCTAGCACATCCTAACCCGGAAGTGCCTCTCAGACATAGGCTGAGAGGTACTGGCTATTTAAGGCATCCTACCCTTTGGGAGGTGCCTGACCAACATGTTAATTCAAATGATACATGTTTGCTAGTTGTCAGGTCCCATATCCTGTTCCTCCTAACCTGTATCTGTGCTCTAGTACTCATCCGGTGTACCTGCACTGCCTGTACTAGCTCGCCTGCCAATATCAGTCTGCCAGGCTAGTCTTTTCCAGCCATGCAGTCTGTTTCAACTGTCCTGCCTGTACCGTACAAGTTTACTTGACCCCTGGAGCAAATTGCTACAGCTACAGTGCCAAGAGTTCCCCTGGAGTGGTACCTGGTGGCGATCTACCAGCACAAGCCTCACCTTACCATCAGAGGCTCTAGTGAAGACGAGGTAGTCACTTAGTCATGCTCCTTCTGGGTGAGCTGGTGTTTTGGCACAGTGGGTCCATACCCACCAGCATGACAGCGCTCCTGTGTATGGGAAAATCGACTGAGATGGCTGTGGGCCAAATAATTAGGCGAAGCAAGTGTCGCGGATGGAGGAGGGGACGCTGCACTCACCCACTGCTCGGGTCCGGCTGCTGCTGCTGCTCGGTGGTGGCTCGAGCGGTGGGCCGGATCCCGAGGACTCGAGCGGCGCTCCTCGCCCGTGAGTGAAAAGGGGAATGGTTGTGGGGATTTATTGTCCGTGACGCCACCCACGGTTGTGGTGAGGTTGTGACACCACCGCTGCTCTGGACGGGGATCCCGGGAGCGATGACAGGGAGCAGCCTGGATGTTGTTTTTCCCCTCCGTGGGTAGGGGGATTGGTTGTCCCGGGGCCCGGTGAGGGAGGAGTTGCAGGTGGGTTACGGGACCTGGTGAGGTGCAGGGTCGCGGGGGCAGCGCGGTGCCGCACGGCACAGTGGTACTCACTCAGCCAATGATGAATACAAAGTCTCCGGTAAAACAAACGGCTGGATGGACGGGTCCCACAGACGGCTGCGGTGGTTCTTCTCCCGGTAGGTTGGCGGTGACTGCCTTTCCCTGCACCTGTGTTGTGTTCTCGGTTCTGGTGGTTTCCCACCGGTAACCCGCTCCCCAGCTTGAATGGAGGCTGAGGGAGCCCCTTTTGCCCGCAGGCTCTGGCCCTGGGAACTGTAGCCTTGGTGGTGACTGTATTTCCCTTCACGGTTTGAGCTGTTGCCTTCAATCGGGTCTTGACTGCTGGGAAACCCCGGAGGTTCCCTTCGCTAATGGATTTGACCGGTTTTACAGCGACTCCAAGCCTGGTCGGGGTCCGTAGGCCCTGCCGAATGGTGCTGGCTTCTCTTTGCTCCCCGATTTGGTACCGGCGGGCCACCGCCCGTTCCCGGTCCTTACGGTTCACGTCAATCAGCCCCTCCTGCAGATGGTCACCACCGTCTGCCAACCTTGCTCAGTCTCCTCTACTACCACTTCACTCTTCCACTCCCTAACTGAAATTGCCTTCCTTTTCCCGCCTCCAGGACTGTGAACTCCTCAGTGGGTGGGGCCAACTGCCTGGCTCCACCCCCTGGTGTGGACATCAGCCCCTGGAGGGAGGCAACAAGGATTTTTGACTGACTTCGGTGTGCCTAGCCGGGGTGTGGGGTGTGGTGTTGCAGTACCTGTGACGACCTGGCTTGTCCAGGGCGCCACACAAGATTTGCCCGACAACCATCTAACGTGTATGGCCAGGCTTAGACTTTATTCCAAATCCGCTGATTTTGGCAGGTTCAGCCAACCTTAGCTTAGTATGTGTGAGGGCCTCTTCTGTGCCAATAGATTAGCCATTGTCGGAATATATGTAGGCCTTTAATTGCTGATCTTCCCTAATATGTTTCTTTCAAGAGCTATAACTACCCAAGGTGAATTTTTACAGACTATTGTGAATGACTAATTTCAGGCGACTGAATGATTTTGCATTTGCCAGTAAAATCTTTTCAAAGTAGGATTATGTCAAGAACATAGTCTAATCTCAGCAGGTCAAATCAACAAAGCAAAGACATTACCCAGTCACACCGGATCTTGTTCAAACATCTCTGATTGTTCGTGGCAAACATTTTACTGATAACCACATAAGTTAAAGGGTTTCTAGTTCAACACAATGGACAGATTTTGCAACCCAAAAGAGAGCCCTGTCAACAGCTGCAGGTGACGTGATCCATTTTTATCAAATTGCTGAGACATTTTTGAGACCACTTCTACCGAACACCTTGTTCATGTAAATTATAAATGTGAGAATGACTAGGAACTAGTGATGAGCGAGAATTACCATGCTCGGTTCTCGTAACGAGCAGTCAGGCACTCGGACAGCGTCGACTTTTATACCAAACATAATGGAAGTCAATGAGAAACTCAAGCTTTTTCCTGGAAGATCTTCCAGAAAAATGCTCGAGTTTTCCATTAACTTTCATCACACTTGGTTAACGAGTTGCACGTGTATGGGAGTCCGACTGCTCGTTAAGAGTACCGAGCACCCGAGCATGGTAGTGCTCGCTCATCACTGGTAGGAGCATGAAATGTGAATAGTTTTCATCTTTTTAATCACCATCTTCCAAGAGCCATGTCTGCTTTAATTTTTTTGTCGACATAGCTATAAAGGGCTTGATTATTTCTTTTTTACTGTATGGGCTGAATATTTTATGGCATCATTTAAATTACTGTATAATGTATTGAAAAATTGGAAAGACCGCTTGTTGGGGTCTAAATTAAAATTATTCTAAAGATAGTGTTAAGAGTATGACACGAAAACCACAAGTAAGGGTGCCTAGACTGGACCTCAGACTAGGGATACTACTCTGTCCCTCCTCCCAGAGATACGCCTGATGGTAGCAAGGTCTGGACCGCCAACGTAGCCCTAACTCCAGTGTAGCCATTCTAATACTTCCTCTCCCCCACCCCAGGGGAGGGCCGGGACAGGAAAATTGAACCCCGCAAAAACCAACAGACGGGAAAACCAAAGCTCAAACTGACAGCATGCACACACAGGGGAAAAGACAATAAATGTTGAGGGAGAAACAAAGTATAGGGAGGAAATAAAAAAAGGCCAAGGATATTTCCACCACACACCTGTTCACCAATAACTGGAACACCACACAGAAGGACCGGTATTGCTGGAGCAAAGCAAGAGCTATAATGGCATTTGAGGCTAAAGGCCCCGTTACACGCAATGACGTATCTAACGATATATTACCGAGGTCACTGATTCCGTGACACACATCCGGCATCGTTAGCGACGACGTTGCGTGTGACACCAACGAACGTCCGTTAACGATCAAAAATACTCACCTTATCATTGATCGTTGACACGTTGTTCATTTTCAAAATATCGTTGATTGTTGAGGTCGCAGGTTGTTCGTCGTTCCCGAGGCAGCACACATCACTATGTGTGACACCTCAGGAACGACGAACTGCAGCTTACCTGCGGCCGCCGGCAATGAGGAAGGAGGTGGGTGGGATGTTACGGCCGCTCCTCTCCGCCCCTCCGTTTCTATTGGGCGGCCGCTTAATGACGCCGCTGTGACGCCGCACGAACCGCCCCCTTAGAAAGGAGGCGGTTTGCCGGCAACAGCGACGTCACTAGGCAGGTAAGTCCGTGTGACAGCTCCGAACGATTTTGTGCGCCACGGGCAGCGATTTGCCCGTGACGCACAAACGACGGGGGCGGGTGCTTTCACCAGCGATATTGCTGCGTGTAAAGCCCCCTTAAGTTCCACCATTTTTTATATGGCGGAAGCAACTATGATAGGACATCAGCAACCTGTAACCCCAACAGCAATCCACCAGACACCAGAAATTAACTCCTGTTATTCCGATGACCAGTGAGCACTAAACAGTCAACTCTGGCTGAGTAAATAAGAAGCATCAGGTTGCTTGCTAGGCTCTGCAATGTGAACAGAGTTTGAAGTCGCCATAACACCTAGGGAGTAAGGAGCAGAACATCGCAAGACAGCTCCTTGCCATTGGTTTGGGCTTTTGCTTTCAGAAAGTTCACCGTGCATTTTACTCTGTTCCTCAGTACAGTTATGGTAATACCAAATATATATGATATACTGGATAAATATATATATATATATATATATATATATATATATATATATATATATATATTTTGTTTTACTGCTTTAAAAAAGGAAAAGAAAATATTCTGAGAACCATAATCTTGGTTTTTGTCCATTGGAGTGGTGTAAGGGCTTATTTTTCAGATACAGTACTTCATTATTATAGACTTAAGGGAGTTTTCAAGGCATAAAGATTATTACAGATTTGTAAAGTCTATGAGAGATAAATTAAATTCCTAATTTACTTGCTATGAAAATTCTGCTCTGTTTTTTAGATGTGATGAAGACCTCCAGCTCCTCATTTCCTGATGCAATCCCTACAAAGCACAGAGTACGGAATGTAACCTGTCAGCAAAGCACAGCTCTTAATGCAGGAGGCTGGATTCAGCCAGGAGCTCTCAGAGCTGTGTGATGTTATGTCATGGGGTTTATGGCCTGGGATTCCCGGCAAGTTGTGAGTGATGGGGAATATGTACAGGAAGTAATATCTTTCTTAGAGGCAATGCAGCCTCCATATATTACAGTAATAATCTTATACATTTCCATGACGTGATGGTCATTTGTGTTACACAGTACTAGATTACATTAGAATAAATTAATCCATTATCTGACTCATTGATCCCTTATAGTACACTGAGCCTATGCAGAGCCAGAGTCAGCATCTGTAAAATGATTGGCTACAGGAGACTCTCAGTAGAGCCCATACTAAGTGAAATAGGTGGAGTGTTAAGGCCGCTTTGCACGCAACACATCGCTAATGAGATGTCGTTGGGGGTCACGGAATTTGTGACGCACATCCAGCCTCGTTAGCGACGTCGTTGCATATGAAACGTACAAACGACTGCTAACGATCAAAATTACTCACCTAATCGTTGATCATTGACACGTCGTTCTAATCCCAAATATCGTTGCTGGTGCAGGACGCAGGTTGTTCGTCGTTCCTGAGGCAGCACACATCGCTACGTGTGACACCGCAGGAACGACAAACAGCACCGTACCTGTGTCCAGCCAGCAACGAAATGGGCGTGTTTTTCCTTCGGCTGCTCTCCGCCCCTCCGCTTCTATTGGCTGCCTGCCGTGTGACGTCGCTGTGACGCCGCACTAACCGCCCCCTTAGAAAGGAGGCGGTTCGCCAGACACAGCGACGTCGCAGGGAAGGTAAGTATGTGTGACGGGACCTAGCAATATTGTGCGCCACGGGCAGCGATTTGCCCGTGACGCACAACCGACGGGGGCGGGTGCTTTCACCAGGGACATCGCTAGAGATGTCGCTGTGTTTAAAGTTGCCTTTAGGTTGAAAAAACTGGGCAGCCATTCAACCACCTTGAGACTGCATAGTAGTCTCAGGATGGTGCTTTTTAGGTGGAGTGGGTGGGCATCGAATAGCAGTGTGTGTGGTGAGGGGTAGATACAGTTGTTGTCTATAGGCACAGAGGGAAAGTTCACTATGTAAACAAGAATGCACCAAAGAGCTGAAGGGAAGATGAAAAGAATGTTTCTATTGCAAATATGGAACTGCAATTAACCCCTTAGTAACATCTGCCATACATGTAATAGCCGCAGCAGCTAAGCGGTTTGAGAGGAGGGGTGATCACAGGGTCCTAATGAGTTATTTCAGCGGCCATTTTTATACTCCTATTAAGGCTCTCCAGGCACAAAAATAATATGATATGGCTATCCCTATATTATGTTTCATTATCTATTAGCCCATACTTGTATTTCCTTTTTCTGACTTTGTTAAATTTAGAAATGGACATTGAAAACAATATACTGTAGATCTTAGCATCTGATACGCCCATGGGGTCGCGGGGATTACTCGTTACCGGGCTGCGGCTCTTCTCCTGGGTCGCCGCGGTGGCCTCACCCGGTTTCGTGACCTCGGCGGTGTCAATAAAGCTAGGGATGTTGATGAAGGGAGTAGTTGTTTGTGATGCCACCTGTGGTCTGCAGCCAGTATTAGCCACCGCTGCGGGACTTCTGGGGCGGATGGTAATGCAGCTCGGGCGTTGCAGCTCTCCAAGGGTAGAGCTGTGGCCCCAGGGAGGATGATGGTGGTAGTATTCGCCTATGGTGGAATGGTGTGAGGTTGTGAGCGCCGGCAGTGACGGGATGACACAGAGTCATCCACAGTTCAAGTTCTTTTACTCACTGAAAACACGCTGCTGTTGGAGCAACAAGCTACGCTGTGATGGGCTTCAGTCGATCCCGGATACTTCGGAGGTCGACGCGGGTGTTTCTTTCTGTGCGTCACGTTTCAACGGTTTCCCTCCACCCCAGCTCCTGGG
This sequence comes from Anomaloglossus baeobatrachus, assembly GCF_048569485.1. NCBI lineage: Eukaryota > Metazoa > Chordata > Amphibia > Anura > Aromobatidae > Anomaloglossus > Anomaloglossus baeobatrachus. Next base: position 119,604,258 of record NC_134364.1, read on the forward strand.
CCATGGAACGGGTCACGGGTGCCTTCTGCACTCCCCGCGAACCCTGGGATCCCCCTTCTTTCCTTAAGAACCCGGGTCGAGCCCCCAGCTCCAGACCACGGGCCCCAAACTGTCTGTGTCTTTGCTTACTTATCTGTTCCTGAGTCCGACCTCACTCGGACGCTGTCCAGTGCTGACTGCCTGTTGTTTGTGAGATGGCTCCTCACTTCCCCTGTGGGTGCCCTGCCTCCTGGGTTGCTGAATTAGTGGGCAAGAGGTTCCATACCTCGTGATGCCACCCTGGCACCTACCCTAGCCCAGTCCCAGTGGAAGAGCTCCCATGTCATGAGTTGGATGAGTGTTTTGGTGGTGGTTACCGGTGACAACCTCCTCCGTATCCGAGAAGAATACTGCACCTCGGGTGAGGCGCAGTACCCTGTGGCGCCTGAAGCCAGAGGTGAGCCATACATCCACCCAGTAGCTAAGATACAGATACAAATTAGACACTGAATCTGTAGATGAGAAAACTGGTTTAAAATGCACTATAGAGGTAATATAATGCCCAGAAATAGATGAGTATGTGTCTCACAAAGAAGAAAGAAATCATTTATAGAGTTAAAATGGTTATGGGGGAGATTATACAATATCCATATTCATCTATTTCTTTCTGATTAAGTTGATTAAATATAAATCTCCTGAATCTTTTTTAAAGGGGATCTGTCAGAAGGTATTTTCTGTATAGTCTATGAGCAGGGTGAGGCAAGGGCAGAGACTCTGATTCCAGTGATGTATCACTTACTGGGCTGCTTGGTGCAGTTTTGATAGAATCTCTGCTGTAAATGTAGCAGGGCTTGGAATGCTGAGCTGTTTATGACTCCACCCACACCACCACATATAGCACATAGCAGTTTCCTACCAGTCAGGGTTTGGGCTGAACAGCCTGGTACACAACATTTAGGGGTACTTTTCACATAGCAAGATCGCTGCTGAGTCACAGGTTTTGTGACGTACCAGTGACCTCATCAGCGATCTCGCTGTGTGTGGCACTAAGCGGTGACCTGGCCCCTGCTGTGAAATCGCTGCTCGTTACACACTGCTCTGGTTCATTTTTTGCTCGTTGGTCTCCCGCTGCGCAGCACACATCGCAGTGTTTGACGGTGGGAGACCAACGAGCACCGACTCTGTGCAAGCAGCGTACGCTGGTAACCAGGGTAAATATTGGGTAACTAAGCAAAGCGCTTTGCTTAGTAACCCGATTTGTACCCTGGCTACGTGTGCAGGGAGCCAGCGCTAAGCGGTGTACGCTGGTAACCAGGGTAAATATTGGGTAACCAAGCAACGCGCTTTGCTTTGTTACCCGATGTGTACCTTGGTTACCAAGCGCAGAGTCACTGGTGGCTGGTCGCTGGTGAGATCTGCCTGATTGACAGCTCACCAGCGATCCTGACCAGATCAAATCGTGGTCGGAATCGCTGGTACATCGTTTAGTGAGATGGTACCCTAAGTCCTGCAGTGATAATCTTCTGCTGATAAAACACTGATTGTATTAAACTACAGAAAGCTGCTGAGCAAGTGACATATCGAAGAAATTAGGCTTTCTGCCTCTACTTTATGCTGCTCTCACAAATAGTTGGCAGATTCCCTTGAAAGTCAGAACAAAGGATTGTTATTATGGATGTTATTTCTCAATAACAATAAAATAAAGTTGACACAGAGAAGCGAGAAAGTTTAGACTCTGTGAAGCCCCGCTAGTATGTGTCGGTGCAGTACCTTCAGGGACTCCACGTGGATGGAACAGTCTGGTCACAGGTAGGGAACCTTCTTTTAGGATTGTCGTGACGCCACTCTCAGTATTGCGGTCAGCGGGGACCGCCACTGCAGATTAAGGGATGCCTGGGGCTGATGGTGGGTGCAGTCAGTATATTAGCCCCCTGAGAGTGAGGCAAGCCCCAGGCCCCGGTGTATGTGTGTGGGACCACAGGTCGCAGAATGACTCAAACACAGTCCAAGAAGTCTTTCAACGTGTTTACTCACTGTTTGGAGGTCACGGTGAGATGCCCGGGCGACACTGTGATAACCAGGTTGAACCAGGAATTCCAGGAGGCCGTTCTGAGGGTAGCTGTCCGCTCGCCTTCCTTGCACTCTTTCTGTTTTAGGAGGATCCTTTGCTTGAAGCGTGGTAGGACCCCTCCAGGGAAGCTGTTACCACCCTGCTCCCCTCTCTCTGGCTCGTCTGCCGGCAGCGTGGCCTTGGTGGGATGGCTTCTGGCCCTGTCCCCTTATGGGCCTGGTGATTGCTGCTTGGCTCAAGCTCTGTGTAGTCGTGGTGAGGGCATGAAGTACCCCCCCCCACCTGTAGGTTAAGCAGCTCTGGATGATCTGCTGCCTGTACTGGGGACCTAGTTCCCCTTGTGTGCTCGGATACCGGGATCTCCGTACTCAGCCACCCTTCTCTCTGGATGATTTTCAGGCCGACCCACGGTACTCCTTTCTCCCCCGCTTTCAGCTACTGCACTCCTCAGGACCTGTCTGACACGAGAGCTCCTCTGCTCCCTTCCACACACTTCAACCTCCAGCTCCCGACTCTCCTCACTTCCTCTCTGCCCTGCTTCCTAGCAACCAGCCTCTGAACACACCCCCTAGCTGGGAATTGAAAGTTAACCCCTACTGGCTACCCAAGGGTCCCCTCTAGTGATGTGGGAGACCTGGTCACTATGTGTTTGTGTGTGCACCTCATCCTGGCCTTTGGAAATTACCTGGAAGCATTGTCCCCGCATGGGTGCAATACTCTGTAGTGCCTGACCGGGTCAGGGGCGCCACATTCCCCCTTAGTTATCATCAGCACGTCCTCGGGCTGCAAAGACAAGAGAAAGAAAAAAGGTAATTACAAACTTTTCCCACACAGGGGCAATTATTTACATTTAAACATACCAGGTACCATTCCACCACCAACCACCCACATGTCCGAACCCCACCCAAAAACCTCCAGGAGGTAGGTCGCCGGTCCTTTTGGTGACCAGGGCTGGGCCATCACATTCCCCAGACCTTTCCTCCAATCTTCCTCTCCTGAGGAGAGTGGTGTAAGGTAGGCCCCATAAACAGGCGTACCCGCTTCCGAGTGTTGGAGGGCAGGCCCCATAAACAGGCGTGCCCCCTTGTTGGTGCAGAGCCATGCCCCTCAACAGGCAGACTCTGTGGTTGATACCCAGGAGGCAACTTTTTACAATGCAAAGTTTGTGGTTAAAGCCAGTTCATAACCAGTGGTCTAACATTTTAAGGAGGTCTCACAATAGTCCTTGTGGGCACATTTCACTTAAACGTTACCTAACTGTAAACAGGTTAAACATTACATTTCATACAGTCACTTTGAACTAAACTGTACTTTCTCTATAGCGTAATGGGAGCTGACCAAAGTTGCTGCGGGTTGATCTACGCAGTACTATGCTGTCATCTGTCTGAAGTTGTGTCCTCCCACCCGATGTATGTGTCTCAATGTGAATAATGGGTGTACTGGGTATTGATACCAGTGCATGGTCTTCTGCTTCAGCTACATTTGGCTCTTCCAGGTTCTGAACAGGTTCTTCTGGGTCTCTTACTTCTCCAGATTGAGGGAATGTAATAACCGGAATAACTACTGCTCCATTGTATTGAGGCCAACTTGCTGGAAAATCTCCAAGTACAGTATGGATCATCTTTTCTTTTGGTTCTTGAACTGGCAAAGGGTTGGGAATTTCTTCAGGGGTTCTTAGTTGTTCAGGACATTTCTTTAAGCGATCTCTAGAAACGACAGCTGTTGTTTTTCCTCCATCTTTGCTGATAAGGCATGTCTTTTCATTGCTAAGCGTCGATGGTAACACAGTATAGGGTTCTTCTTCCCAGTGATTGTCAAGTTTATGACGTCTTCTCTTTCTTTTGAGAACTATATCTCCTGGCATCAAAGGAACAGCAGGTGCTTTTCGATTGTAGGCCTTTTCTTGTTTCTCACGCTGCTGAGTCAGGCTTCGCTCCACACACTCTTGTACTTTCTTGTATTGGGCTTGGCGGTTGGAATCCCAATCAGCACCTTGTAGATGGTCTTCAGGGGTCTCAACTCCCATTTCCAGATCTACTGGCAATCTCCCTGGTCTGGCCCTCATCAGGTATGCCGGTGTGCAGTTCGTGGAACTCACAGGGATGTTGTTATACATGTCCACTAGATCGGGCAGTTTTTCCGGCCACTGACTTCGTTCTTCTAGTGGGAGCGTCTTCAGAAGGTCGAGAATGATGTGGTTCATCTTCTCACACATGCCATTGGTCTGAGGATGGTAAGGCGTAGTACGGATCTTCTGGCAGCCGTATAGGTTACAAAACTCCTTAAACACTTCAGCTTCAAAGGCTGGTCCTTGGTCAGTGAGCACTTGATCTGGATAGCCATGTGGTCGACAGAAGTGTGTCTGGAAAGCTTTGGCTGCAGTTTGACCTGTCAAGTCCTTGACTGGTACTACCACCAGGAATCTGGAGTAGTGGTCAACCATAGTGAGAGCGTAGTTGTAGCCTTGTCTGCTGGGTGCCAACTTTACATGGTCCAGGGCCACGATCTCCAGGGGCCGTTTAGTTTGGATTGGCTGGAGTGGTGCTCTCTGGCTGGGCTGGTCTTTTCTTCTAAGATTGCAGGGCCCGCAGTTTCGACACCACTTCTCTAGGGCAGATCTCATGCCCACCCAGTAGAATCTTACTTTAAGTAGGGCCTCCAGTTTCTTCCAACCAAAGTGGCCTGCACCATTGTGATAGGCTTCTAGCACCATCCTCGTATCCTTCTGTGGTACAATCACTTGCCACACCTTCTCATGCGTCCTCGGGTCAATGATGCTCCTGTAAAGTTTGTCTTGATAGATGAATAATCGACCCCTCTCCTTCCATAGGTACTGTGCCTCAGGTGGGGCTCCTTTGTCAAGGCTGGCGCCCGGCTGGCTGATCAGTTTCTTTACCAAGCCTACCGCTGGATCATTTTCCTGGGTCTCCTTCCAGTTGTAGTGAGGTAGTGGGTTCAGGGTCACCTCTTGGCGGTTGGCACGCGACTGCCGACACTGTTTTGCTCCATGGCGATGGAACGCTGGCAGCTCAATCTCTTCAAGATCATCTACATCTTCACCCTCGTCTGCTAGGTGAGGCATCCTGGACAGAGCATCTGCGTTGCCGTTCTTGCGGCCAGCTCGATACTTGACAGTAAAGTCATAATTCGCCAGTCGGGCTACCCAACGCTGCTCCATGGCACCCAATTTAGCAGTATCCAAGTGGGTCAGGGGGTTGTTGTCCGTGAAGACAGTGAATTTGGTGGCTGCCAGGTAGTGCTTGAACCGCTCTGTGATAGCCCATACCATGGCCAGGAACTCTAGCTTGAATGAGCTATAATTCTCTGGGTTTCTTTCAGTAGGCCTGAGCTTCCTGCTGGCGTAAGCAATCACACGCTCTTTGCCTCCCTGCACCTGTGAAAGCACTGCTCCCAGTCCCACATTACTGGCATCTGTGTACAGTACGAATGGCAGACCGTAGTCAGGGTAGGCTAGGATCTCTTCACCCGTCAAGGCCCCTTTCATTTGTCTGAAGGAGTGTTCTTCTGCTTCTCCCCAGTGAAATGGCGGGCCGGAGATCTTTCCTCTCTTCTTTGGGTGGCCTACCAGGAGCTCTTGCAAAGGCGCTGCCATTTTCGTGTAGCCCTTGATGAACCTTCTGTAGTAGCCTACCAAGCCAAGGAACTGACGTACCTCCCGGACGGTAGTAGGTGTGGGCCATTCCTGGATGACTGTGACCTTCTCTGGGTCCGGTGCTACTCCTTCTGCACTGACCACGTGACCTAGGTACTGGACCTTTGGCTTCAGTAAATGGCACTTGGATGGTTTCAGCTTCATTCCATATCGGGATAGCGCTTCAAAGACTTCAGCCAGGTGTTTCAGGTGGTCCTCGTAGGTCTTGGAGTACACGATGACATCATCCAGGTAGAGCAGGACGGTCTCAAAGTTGAGGTGCCCTAGGCAGCATTCCATAAGCCTCTGGAAGGTCCCGGGGGCATTGCAGAGTCCAAATGGCATGCTGTTGAACTCACAGAGGCCCATTGGGGTGGTGAAGGCCGTCTTCTCCCGATCTTCTTCTGCTACAGATACTTGCCAGTAGCCACTAGTAAGATCTAGGGTAGAAAAGTAGTTAGAGGCTTTCAAGGCAGCGAGGGATTCCTCTATCCTTGGCAAAGGGTAGGCATCCTTGTGTGTTATCTGATTTATCCGTCTGTAATCCACACACATCCTCATCGTGCCATCCTTCTTTCTTACCAGGACCAGGGGAGCCGCCCAGGGGCTACAACTGTCCCTTATGACGCCTGCCTCCTTCATGTCTTTCAGCATGTCCTTTGTGCGCTGGTAATGGGCTGGTGGAATAGGCCTATGTCTTTCCTTAATGGGAGGATGACTGCCTGTGGGTATGTGATGTTGCACCCCTTTGATCCTACCAAAGTCTAGTGGGTTCTTACTAAAGACCTGCTCGTATTCCTGCACGACCCTGTAAACCCCATGTTTCTGGTAGACGGGTGTAGAGTCAGTCCCCACGTGTAGTTTCTGGCACCAGTCCTCTAACTGCTTTTGGGAGGTCTCATCCTCTGTTGAGTCAGCTTGTGTCAGGGGACCTACAGGTGTTATGGCGTCATTTGAGCATGTAAACAGTTTGGCTATGGTAGCGTACCTTGGTAGTCTGGCTTCCTCCTCCCCACAGTTCAACACTCGTACAGGCACTCGTCCCTTGTGTACATCAACTACCCCCCTGGCTGTCAGAATCGTGGGCCAGTGGTCTGAATGAGTGGGCTCTAGTACAGCCTGGTAATCTTGTCCTCTGAGACCTACCGCTGCTCTACACCACATCATCATTTCACTCCGTGGGGGTATCACAATGGGGTTTGCATCCATCACCCGTACACTACCAATCTCACCGCCAGTCTGTTTTACCTGTTGCTTCCTCAGAATGATTCGGATCTCCTTTTGCAAGGCTCTTTGCGACCTGCCCTCAGCACCTTCAACAATCTGGTGAAGCAACAACAACACTTCCCCTAGGCAATTTTCTATGACATTAGTGCCTAAAATCATTTGCGGGTTCCTTTCTCTAATATCAGTGTCCACAACAATCAGTCCTTGTCCCTTCATTTCCTGCCTTCCCACCTTTATGGTTACCTCTTTGACCCCGATCTGGTCTATAGGTTGTCCGTTGGCAGCATAGATGGTGAGGGAGGGGTCCGGTGGTCGGAGATCGTCGTCCGACCAAAACCTACGATAAAGGACATACGGGATCGTGGTGACCTGAGAGCCGGTGTCCAATAATGCCGGGGTAGGGATCCCGTCCAGGACAATGGACAGGACAGGACGTCCACCCACGTACTGATCACAGCAGCGACCTGGGCCTGATCTTCTTAATCCTGAGGACTGGCCCCCGGCCCCAGGTTTGGCTCGTTTAAAGGACAGGCCCTTGCATAGTGTCCTGCCTCCTGGCAACGACGACAGATGGGTTGTCCAGATGAGTCATAGCGATCACTGCTCCTGCCTCGGGTTGGGGGACCTCTTCTCCTCCGCATCCAAGGGACGTCCTCTGGGTTGTCAGCTAGCAGGATCCGATGAGGGACTTTGGTCTCTGAGGGCAACTGCATTGCTTTCAGGATTTGTGCGACGTCCTTAGTGAGCTGTTGCACCTGGGAGGATAGCGTACTTATGGTCTCTGCTGGCGCGTTGAGTCCTTTTGTAGTTATCAGGGTCTGCGAGGAGGATTCCGCTCCTGCAGCCGTGGAACTGGCAGGCCATGCTGGTGCGACGGGGTCTGTGTCCACAGGAGGTTGGAGTGCTTTCACTGCCCTGTCTTTCAGAATGGCAAAGTCCACGTCAGGGTGTTCCAGGGACCACAGCTTCATCTGCTTCCCATCCTCAGGAGAGCGCAGGCCCCGCAAGAATTGTTCCTTCATCATCCGGTTTCCTTCCTGATCACTGACAGGGTCCACCAGCTTGAGAGCCCGTAGTGCAGCCTGCAGCCTGAGGGCATAGGCTCTTATGCTATCTTGGGGCTTCTGCCGGCAGTTATAGAAGTCCGTCCTCAGCTCTCCCTCGGTGCGGTGTTCAAAAGCAGCTGCTAGTTTGGCAAAGATGGTCTCAACAGAGCTCCGGTCATCATTGGTCCAGGACTCAGCTTCCAATTCTGCTGCCTCAGTCAATTGTCCCAGCACCACAGCGGCCCTCTGCTTACCAGTCATCGCGTGCATGTCTAGCAGGGTGCTGATCTTCTTCTTAAACCCGGTCAGCGTGTCTATTTTACCGGCGTATTGGGGCAGCCATTGCGCTCCTGGGACATACAGCAAGGAAACTGGCATTATGGGGGAGATTTCGGCCGGCGCGGCTGCGACCGCGGCACCGGCACCAGGCGCTGCTGCGTCCAGCGCGACGGGGGCTGGCATCGCTTGGGCTGCGTCGCCCTGACCAGGGGCATTACCTCCTGCAGCGTCCATTTTTCTTCAAAAATCTCCGCGCCCCCTTTCCACTTCCTGGATCAGAACGCTCTCTGAATTGTGGGGGTTCTGGGGCGGCCACACCTCTTCGTGGGCGGTGCTCTTCTCCCTCGCGCGGGCTGCAGCGCGCGCTTTTGAAGATGGCAATATGGCGGCGGTTCAATTTTTGCGGTCGGACCTCTGAGGCACACGGTCACCTGTCTGAACAGGTCTAGTCCTTATCCTGTTCGTGACGCCAGAAGTTGTGAAGCCCCGCTAGTATGTGTCGGTGCAGTACCTTCAGGGACTCCACGTGGATGGAACAGTCTGGTCACAGGTAGGGAACCTTCTTTTAGGATTGTCGTGACGCCACTCTCAGTATTGCGGTCAGCGGGGACCGCCACTGCAGATTAAGGGATGCCTGGGGCTGATGGTGGGTGCAGTCAGTATATTAACCCCCTGAGAGTGAGGCAAGCCCCAGGTCCCGGTGTATGTGTGTGGGACCACAGGTCGCAGAATGACTCAAACACAGTCCAAGAAGTCTTTCAACGTGTTTACTCACTGTTTGGAGGTCACGGTGAGATGCCCGGGCGACACTGTGATAACCAGGTTGAACCAGGAATTCCAGGAGGCCGTTCTGAGGGTAGCTGTCCGCTCGCCTTCCTTGCACTCTTTCTGTTTTAGGAGGATCCTTTGCTTGAAGCGTGGTAGGACCCCTCCAGGGAAGCTGTTACCACCCTGCTCCCCTCTCTCTGGCTCGTCTGCCGGCAGCGTGGCCTTGGTGGGATGGCTTCTGGCCCTGTCCCCTTATGGGCCTGGTGATTGCTGCTTGGCTCAAGCTCTGTGTAGTCGTGGTGAGGGCATGAAGTACCCCCCCCCACCTGTAGGTTAAGCAGCTCTGGATGATCTGCTGCCTGTACTGGGGACCTAGTTCCCCTTGTGTGCTCGGATACCGGGATCTCCGTACTCAGCCACCCTTCTCTCTGGATGATTTTCAGGCCGACCCACGGTACTCCTTTCTCCCCCGCTTTCAGCTACTGCACTCCTCAGGACCTGTCTGACACGAGAGCTCCTCTGCTCCCTTCCACACACTTCAACCTCCAGCTCCCGACTCTCCTCACTTCCTCTCTGCCCTGCTTCCTAGCAACCAGCCTCTGAACACACCCCCTAGCTGGGAATTGAAAGTTAACCCCTACTGGCTACCCAAGGGTCCCCTCTAGTGATGTGGGAGACCTGGTCACTATGTGTTTGTGTGTGCACCTCATCCTGGCCTTTGGAAATTACCTGGAAGCATTGTCCCCGCATGGGTGCAATACTCTGTGGTGCCTGACCGGGTCAGGGGCGCCACAACTCCACCGTCTGTGTCAGGACGTGCCGACTGTTGTGGATGGAGCCCTACGGTACCACTGAATGCTTTTGATTTCTTAATTACATTTTAATTTTCCAAGTAATATTATGATAAATGCATTTTATAGAAAATAAATCTCGTCAGTCCCCATCTGGGAACCCTCAGTGACTGTGTTCTCAGTGAAGTTGCTGAGGAGTCAATTCAATGGGTGAAATAAACAAGAAGGACAGGTTCTCGCACATGACAGAGCATGTTGATAAGAGAGATTTCCAGGTCTGTCTAATATACACCGCCTTCACTCCTTTTGTCTTGTCTGAGGTTCTCACGGATTTATACAGACTGGTGATTTCACACCCAAAAGTCAGATCTCTCACTCCTGTGCTGAAATAACAGGTCCCTCAGAAAGGTGACTACACCAGTGAATCAGGGACTCCGGGGTTATAAAGGCAAAGTGCAATGAGTCCCAATGATCTCAGAGTGCTAACTGGAGGTAACTCGATCAATATCTAAGTGATTACTCTCCCATTAAACCGGCCATATTCCATGGCTGGCATCCTTCTCCTTTCCCATACAGAGGAGTGCTCTATTGGCCAAGTAGTCTTGTGTTCTCTAGGAGAAAGTCATCGACTGACACGTTGGCTAATTTCTGGAAGAATATTGCATTCCGCAGTCCTAAAGACACGTGCAATCGTCATATCTCCTGACCACCACCATAGGGTGTTGGATGAACCAATCAACTTCAGCGGGTTCGGCCAGGAGGACTTTACTTTCCGATGCTTCCTGGTGCACCATGAATGACGGCCCAACACGGAAATGTTACAGTGCAGCAAATAAGTGTCTGTTGGTGGCATACACGCTACCACGGGAGGCGGTGAGCTCTTCATCAATGAAAATCTTCAAGCGCTAGCTGGGTAAACATATAGCTGGGATGATTTAGGAAAACCTACACTTGTAGGAGCTGGACCTAATGGCCCTTGAGGTCCCTTCCAACTCTATCATTTTATGATTTTATGATGTGTGTTTTTCCATACATCAAAAGAGTTATACCACTGACTTTTTGTAGATACAAAAATATGCACCAGAGAGATGGCTGAAAATAGGAAATGCAGCCATACATTGCCCTTCTCATGTGGCTTCATTTTCACTCTACTTATTTTTATTGTAGCTTTCTTAAAGGGAACCTGTCAGGTCCAATATATAGCCAGAACCACGAGTAGTTCTGGGTGCATATTGCTAGTCCCTGCCTAACCGTCCCTGTATACACTAGCATAGATAAAGAGATCTATAGAAAAAGTATTTCTAAAGATCTTATACCGTATGCTAATGAGTGAGGGGGCTAGTCCCAACTGCGTTAGTTCCCCAGGCTAGTCGGCTCCATTAGCGTGTTAGTACACCCCTGTGGGCATTAGTTCCCCTGGCTAGTTGGCTCCATTAGCATGTAAGTGCGCTCTTGTGGGTCCCTGTGGACGTACTATCATGCTAACAAATGCGCAGCATCACAGGATGATCTCACCTCTCTGCTGCCATCGTGTCCGACTCTGGATTTCGGCTCAGTGCGCATGATCCCAGAGTTTCGGTCATGCGCATGTACCGCCCCGTGCTCGGCTGCAGTCGAGACACTCGGATCCGGACTCGTTGGTGGGTGGCTCAAGCGCCTCTGGACCCGGAGTCACTTCGCTCTGAAAGGGTTGCTGGCGCTTTTGGATGGGGGTAGGTAGGTGCACGGCCGGAGCAGTGTTTGAGTTCGTGATGCCACCCACCGGTTGTGGTGAAGTTGGACACCACCGCTGCGATTACGGGGCACCCCGGGGGAGATGGTAGTGCAGCAAGATGTTAACCCCTCCGTGTGTAGGGGTGATGGCCCCGGGACCCGTTGGGGATAGCTGGGCGGTGCAGGGTGGTGCGCGGCCAGATGGCACTGTTGTACTCACTGTTATTGATACACTAAAGTCTCTGGTAAACCAAGTTGATGGTGGTCGGTGCCCGCAGCCGGCTGCGTCTGGTCCCCCACTCGGTTGGTGGTCTCTTGGCCTTTCTCCTGCACCGTGTTGTGTTCTTGGGCTGCCTGTGCTTGCAGCGTCAGGAGTCCGCTCCCCGGCTTGGTAGATGTCAGGAGAGCCCTTTTGCCCGCAGGGATCTCTCTGCCTTTGCGGTGGCTTTCTATCCCCCTCGGTGGGCTGTTGTCTTCAATCAGGACTTGGGTGGGAAAGGACCTATAGTCCAGACCGCAATCAGTTAATTAACTCAGTCCAGTGGATTCTGGACCTCATTTCAGGGTCTGAGTACTTCCCTTGTGCTCTGGTTTCCGAGTCGGTTCCCCAGGTCGGTACCGTCGGCCCACTACCCTGTCCCGGTCCACCACGGTTCCACCGAGTAGTCTTCCCGGCTCCTGCAGACTAAGGCCACCGTTTGCCTCCTAGCCAAGGTACTAGGGCTCCAACCCTGGCACCTGTCAGACTGCTTCAGACCTGGGCACAGGCCTGCTTCCACTACTGACCAGTCACTACACACTCTCCGATCTGCAACTCACTGTGTTTTTCCTGCCTCAGGCCCTCTGAACTCCTCGGTGGGCGTGGCCAACTGCCTGGCTCCGCCCCTGGTGTGTCCATCAAGCACTGAGACAGGTGACTAGGGTTTAACGTTTGGCTGATGACACCTTATTGGGGGACAGGTGTAGTGTGGGGGGTCTATCTGTGACTACCTGACTAGCCAAGGGCGTCACACGCACTACATGGGTTTGAAGCCAGGACGCGTACACCCAAATTTCTAGTGCGCATTACCCAAACTTCGGAATTATGCGCACTGAGCCGAACTCTTGGACTCGATGGCAGCGGAGAGGTGAGTGAGATCATCCTGTGATGCTGCGTATTCATTAGCATGTTAGCATGCCCACAGGGGCCCACAGGGGTGTACTAACACGCTAATGGAGCCGACTAGCCTGGGGAACTAACGCAGTTGGGACTAGTCCCCTCGCTCATTAGCATACGGTAAAAGATCTTTAGAAAGACTTTTCTATAGATCCCTTTATCTATGCTGGTGTATACAGGGACAGTTAGGCAGAAATTAGCAATATGGCACCCAGAACTGCTCGTGGCTCTGGCTGCATATTGCACCTGACAGGTTCCCTTTAGGCCCTATGTGCACGCTGCGGATTTACCGCAGATTTTACTGCGAATTTGCTGCAGAAAATGTGTCTAACGTTGCTGCAGTCATTCCCCAGCAAATCCTATGGGTAAAAAAAAATGTTGTGCGCACAATGCGTTTTTTTATACCTGCGGATTTACCCACAGAATTTTCGCTGTGGAATTAATATGCGTGTCACTTCTTTTCTGCAGGGTCCCTGCGGTTTTGCCATAGATAATGGTAAAGACCCGCAGGACCAACCTGCGGAAAAAACGCTGAAAATCCGCACCAAAACCGCACCAAACAGCAGCAAAACTGCATTCGGATTTTTTTACCGCAGGTTGTGGGATTCTTTCAGAGGGTCCGGTTTTTCCTTAAGAAAAAGTCACTTTCTAGTGCGCACATGGCCTTAAGGTGACATTTTTCTGCAGTTTTTTTCTTGTAAAAAAAAAAAAAGAAGAAAAATGTATTAATGTAACTTGCACATTTGTTGCATTTTTCACATTACCACCTTATAAGATTTTATGACAAATTTTGGAATCACATGATTGAATCAATGAAAAAGGTACGGTAAATCTATCCTTAAAAGAGTAACTAAACTTTTATTTTTGTTACTGTTTGCAAAATTAGTTATTAAACATTGCAAGTCTTTTTATTAGGGGGATTTGTCCTGATTCTAAAGCCCGCTTTACACGCTTCAATATATCTCACAATCCGTCGTTGGGGTCAAGTTGTAAGTGACGCACATCCGGCATTGTTTGTGAGGTATGTGCGTGTGACAGCTACATGCGATCAGGATTGGAACGCAAAACCGTTGATCGCAAACACATCGTATCATTCTCTAGAATTGAGCGTTTTGTTGCAGGAACCTAGTCAATTGTAACGTGTGACATCCCTCATACGATTTTGATGTCTGAGGCTATGGTGCGCAGGTGTGCGCTCTGCACCGCAGCTTAAAAAAAGGTCCGCTTCAGAGCGCAGCTGAAAAGCTGCGTTCTGAAGCGCCTCACAATGTCTGTCATTCACTAATCTCTGTCAGTCGGTCACTATCTCTGTCCCTCTCTCTCTGTCCATGTCAGTCTATCCCCCTCTCTCATATACTCACCGATCCCCGGCGCTGCACGCATTCACACTGCTCCGGCGGCTTTTACTATTTTGAAAAAGCCGGCGCCCATTAAACAATCTCGTATTCCCTGTTTTCCCCCGCCCACCGGCGCCTATGATTGGTTGCAGTGAGACACGCCCCCACGCTGAGTGACAGGTATCACACTGCACCCAATCACAGCAGCCGGTGGGCGTGTGTCTATACTGTGCAGTGAAATAAATAATTAAATAATTTAAAAAACGGCGTGCGGTTCCCCCCCAATTTTAAAACCAGCCAGATAAAGCCATACGGCTGAAGGCTGGTATTCTCAGGATGGGGAGCTCCACGTTATGGGGAGCCCCCCAGCCTAACAATATCAGTCAACAGCCGCCAGAATTGCCGCATACATTAGATGCGACAGTTCTGGGACTGTACCCGGCTCTTCCCCGATTTGCCCTGGTGCGTTGGCAAATCAGGGTAATAAGGAGTTATTGGCAGCCCATAGCTGCCAATAAGTCCTAGATTAATCATGTCAGGCGTCTATGAGACACCCTCCATGATTAATCTGTAAATTACAGTAAATAAACACACACACCCGAAAAAATCCTTTATTAGAAATAAAAAACACAAACATATACCCTGGTTAACCACTTTAATCAGCCCAAAAAAGCCCTCCATGTCCGGCGGAATCCAGGATGCTCCAGCGTCGCATCCAGCGCTGCTGCATGGAGGTGACCGGAGCTGCAGCAGACACCGCCGCTCCTCTCACCTCCACGCAGCTAATGAAGACAGCCGTGCGATCAGCTGAGCTGTCACTGAGGTTACCCGCGGCCACCGCTGTATCCAGTGACAGCAGGTAACCTCAGTGACAGCTCAGCTGATCGCGCGGCTGTCTTTATTAGCTGCGTGGAGCTGACAGGAGCGGCGGTGTCTTCTGCAGCTCCTGGAAGCGACGCTGGACCATCCTGGATTACGCCGGACAAGGAGGGCTTTTTTGGGCTGATTAAAGTGGTTAACCAGGGTATATGTTTGTGTTTTTTTATTTCTAATAAAGGATTTTTTCGGGTGTGTGTGTTTATTTACTGTAATTTACAGATTAATCATGCAAGGTATCTCGGGGAGACGCCTGACATGATTAATCTAGGACTTATTGGCAGCTATGGGCTGCCAATAACTCCTTATTACCCTGATTTGCCAACACACCAGGGCAAATCGGGAAGAGCCGGGTACAGTCCCAGAACTGTCGCATCTAATGTATGCGGCAATTCTGGGCGGCTGTTGGCTGATATTGTTAGGGTGGGGGGCTCCCCATAACATGGGGCTCCCCATCCTGAGAATACCAGCCTTCAGTCGTATGGCTTTATCTGGCTGGTTTTAAAATTGGGAGGGACCGCACGCCAGTTTTTTTAATTATTTAATTATTTATTTCACTACACAGTATAGACCCGCCCACCGGCTGCTGTGATTGGGTGCAGTGTGACACTTGTCACTCAGCGTGGGGTCGTGTCTCACTGCAACCAATCATAGGCGCCTGTGGGCGGGGGTAAGTGTGTCGCCCGGGGACCAGGGGTTACTCAGATCCGGGCCACGAGGTCACTTCTGTGGGTATCACGGTAGCGTGACCCGGTCTGTGATCCCAGGCTCCACAGTAAAAGGGGATTTGGTAAGGGAGATTTATTGTTGTCCGTGACGCCACCCACGGTTGTGGTGATTGTGTGGACACCACCGCTGCTCTGTATGGGGATCCCGGGAGCGGTGACAGGGAGCAGCTTTGTTGTTATTTCTCCCCTCCGTGGGTAGGGGGTTGGTTGTCCCGGGGCCCGGGGATGGGGTAGGGGTGGATGGCAGGCCGGGTGCGGGGCCTGGTGAGGTGCAGGGTCGCAGGGGCAGCGCTGTGCCGCACGGCACGGTGGTACTCACTCAGCCAGAAATAAGGACACAGTTTCTTAGTAAAACACTCGGCTGGATGGACGGGTCCCACAGACGCTGCGGTGTTTTCCCCTGACCTAGTTTGGTGGTGTAAGTCCTTTCCTGCACCTTCTGCACACTCCTCCTGCGCTCCGGCTTCCAGCTGGCTCCCCGATTCAGTACCGGTGGGCCACCGCCCAGCCCCGGCTACCTACGGTTCCACCAACTGTCTCCCCGGCTCCCTGCAGACGGCCACTACCGTCTGCCTGACTCTCTGCTCGGGGGCCTTAGGCTCCAACCTAAGCCCCTGTCTGCGTCTGCCTCTCTGCAGACCTCTTCTCTCCTCCTCCGCCTGAACTTGACTGGGCTTGTTTCCTGCCTCAGGCCAGCTAACTCCTGGGTGGGCGTCTCCATCTCCTGACTCCGCCCACCTGGTGTGTCAGTCTGAGCCCGAGGAAAGGAATCAAGTTTCACTGGGGATGTCTGCTGTGAAACTGCTGGGGGTGGGTGTGTGTGTGTGTGCTGTTACCTGTGGCCCCTGGCTTGTCCAGGGCGCCACATTAGCAGGGAATACGAGATTGTTTAATGGGCGGCCGGCTTTTTCAAAATAGTAAAAGCCGCCGGAGCAGTGTGAACGCCGTGCAGCGCCGGGGATCGGGGATCGGTGAGTATATGAGAGAGGGCTGCTCAATTCAGTTACTCAGGAGTTTAGCAGTCACCGGTGAGTCCTTCACAGGTGACCGCTAATCAGGACGCGGCACAGACAGAGCCGCAGCATGACAATGAAGTCGGGTGAAGTTCACCCGAGTTCATTCTGACAGTGCGGCTCTGTCTGTCTGCTGTCATCTGCCATTCAGCTCTGCTACATGGCTGTCTGTGTCTGCTGTCAGCGGCCATGTAGCAGAGCTGAATGGCAGATGACATAGTAAAAACGCATCCCTACACATTACACACGCTTGTCAAGTCAATAAATAAAAAAAAAAAAAGGTGCCCAATGCATACATCACAGAACACATGATCTAAAGGATCGCACACAAAATTGATCAATTTAACAGACTACTAACGCTCGTGTGACAGCAAATGAACGACCTACGTGCAATCTCATAAGATCCCGTATGCAACCTGGGCGTGTCACATCGCAAATGCGATTGTACAACTAATTGCAACGTGTAAAGCAGGCTTTAGAAAACAAAATGTGCTTACTGGCTTCTAAATCCTGGCTTATCCCCAGCCTGTTTGTTTGCTACCTTCAGCTACAGTGATATCGGAATGTATTCATTTGGAGTACAGATGATGGCAGTGATGGGTCAGCTCAGTACCTGCCTCACTATCTCTGGGGATAAGCTGCTGCAGGAGAATGTTGTGGTAAGCAAAATCCTCGGAGCAGGAAACAGAGGCTGCCTCTTTCACTGCCATCATCTGTACTCCAAATGACAATGAGCTGATAGCAATTCAGCTCAAGGCAGCAAATACACTGGAGAGCAGCAGGCAGGGCCAGATTTACACATTTCTATGCATTAGACAAAAGCACACAATTCTGTGCCCCCTCCCCCTGGAACTGGTGTCACTCACAGCTACTAACTCGCCACGTTACAACTTCTATTTCAGAAGCTATGGCGGCAGCAGAGATAGAAGCAGAAAGCCGGAGCTGCATTTGCATCTCCTAGTGCTACAGCATCTATCACCCTGGATCCAAGCTATCCTCTTCAGAGGGGTCAGCAATTTTGTAAGCAACTGCAGCGCTGTCCCCGTGACTGAGCTTAACGTCTCAATTTACCATATTTTTCATTTTATAAGATGCATCAAATTGTAAGATGCACCCCAAATTTAGAGATAAAAAAAGTCTGCATTTAACCAAGGGGGAATGTGGCGCCCTGGACAAGCCAGGTCGTCACAGGTACTGCAACAACACACCCCACACCCCGAGATAGGCACATCAGTCACACACAAATCCTTGTTGCCTCCCTCCAGGGGCTGATGTCCACACCAGGTGGGGTGGAGCCAGGTGGTTGGCCCCACCCACTGAGGAGTACACAGTCCTTGAGGCGGGAAAGGAAGTCAGAGGAGAGTAGAGAAGAGTTGAGTTAGGGAGAGTGGAAGGAGAAGGAGTGAAGTGGTAGTAGAGGAGCAGACTGACCGTGTCCGGGTACGTGGCCCAGGCACCAAGGTTGGCAGACGGTGGTGGCCGTCTGCAGGAGAGGCCGATCGACGCGGAACCGTAGGACCGGGGACGGGCGGTGGCCCGCCGGTACCGAACCGGGGAGCGAAGAGAAGCCAGCACAAACCGGCAGGGCCTGCGGACCCCGACCAGGCTTGGAGTAGCTGTTAAATAGGTCAAATCCGTTAGCGACCGGAACCTCCAGGGTTTCCTAGCAGCAAACACCCGATTGAAGGTAACCGTCCAAATAGCAGAAAGGGAAATACAGCTACCACCACAGCTAGAGTTCCCAGGGCCAGAGCCTGCGGGCAAAAGGGGCTCCTCCGGCACATATCCAAGCTGGGGAACGGGTTACCGGTGGGAAGCCATCGGGACTGAAGATACACAACAGGTGCAGGGAAAGGCAGCCACCACCAACCGTCCGGTAGTAACCACAGCAGCCGGCTGCGGGACCCGTCCATCTAGCCGTTTGTTTTACCGGAGACTCTGTATCCATTCTTGGCTGAGTGAGCACCACAGTGCCATCTGGCACCGCGCTGCCCCCGCGACCCTGCACCTCACCAACCCTGCCTCCCCGTCACCTCACCGGGCCCACCAACCCCCCTACCCACGGAGGGGGAAAACAACATCTCGGCTGCTCCCTGTCATCGCTCCCGGGATCCCCCGTCCAGAGCAGCAGTGGTGTCCCAACCTCACCACAAACCGTGGGTGGCGTCACGGACCAACTCCCCAAACCCAAACCACCCCTTTCACTCACGGACGAGAAGCGCCGCTCGAGTCCCCGGATCCGTCCTACCGCTCGAGCCACCGAGCAGCCAGCAGCAACCAGCAGCAGCGCCGGACCGGAACGTGGTGAGCGCAGCACCCTCCCCGCCCGCGACAACTTGGCATCACGAACAGGATCTTACCGTTCTACCGGCTGGTAGAAGTGCACCTTGTGTCCCGCCGGCGGTGTCCGGTCGAAAAATTTCAGAATCCGCCATCTTGGGCGCGAAGATTTTCCCGCTCGATCGTCTTCTCGAGCAGTGGAGGCGCGAAAGCCGAAGCTCCGCCCCTGAAGAGGAGATGCTGAGAAAAGACCAAGGGGGGCGGATGGCGTCCGGCTGCATGTAAACCGCGGCTATAAAAGCAGGGACGCCAGGACTATGCGGCCATATTTGGTTCCTGGAAGATACCGCTGCCAAGATGCACAGTCCGTCCGGTAACACCGCAGTCCCCGCGCCTGGTACCGCAGTGTGGGTGGAAGTCCGGACCATCCATCCAGTTGAGCAGCCGCCTGCAGGTCCGAATGCAGCTCCTCTTGGAGGAGTGGGTGGCCGACATGGCGGACGTGGTGGCGGCTATACGGAGACGCGAGGTGGTGGAAAATTTGGAGGAGCGGGTAAGCGACCCATACCCCTGTATTCCCAAGGGATCGGCTGCTGCGGCCGGGGGGCCCGCCTGCGCCCGCTCACCCTGCTGCCTCCCCCACTACCTGTGTTAGTCGCTACCGGCCCGCCACTAGGCCCGCTACCCGCACAACTGGTAGTGGAACCCTGCCCGTTCGCCCAAGCGGACCGACCTGCAGTTGAAGCCTGTAGCCGCCCTGAACCGCTTCCCTGGAAGTTGCCGAAGACATTGTCCGCCGGCGAAGATGTACCGGTGGCACTTGCAGTGACCGTGCCTAGCTCCGTTCCGGCACCGGCGGTCCGTCCCATGCAGGAGGAGGCGGAGGTCAAGCGGGAGAGGACCCCTGTACCCATCCCCCACGCCTCGGCTGAGGCTGCGCCGGGTCGTTGCTGTGAGGCAGCACCCCAGGCCATGACACCGCGGGATCTTCCACAGAGGGCGCCAGTAGTGGGCAGTGTGGTGGAAATCCCGCGGGGCCCGACCCGCGCGCAGGGGCAAGCAGTAGCCCCTTACTGGGACAGGGAACCGACCCTGCTGGGCCGAAAAATTGCGGAGAGGGAAAAGCGGAGGGCTGAGCTGATAGCCCGCACCATCCAAGAAAAGGAGAGCCTCCGCAGAGCCACCTTCCGGGTACGGGGCCCGATCCACGAGGGGCAAGTGAGAAGGTTCGATGTCCGTCGGGGGTACGGATTTATCTTCGAGCCGGGCCTGGAGGCCGAAGTCTTTGTGGCCCGTCGGGACGTTAATGCCCACCTGCCAGATGGCCACCCGGGCCGCAACCTGCTCCCAGGTGACTTAGTTACCTACACGCGGCATTGTGGAGAGAGTGGCTGGTTTGCCCTGGACGCCAAACTGCGAGGAGGCCAGGAGGCCCAAGTGTCGCGGGCGGAGGAGGGGACGCCGCACTCTCCCACTGCTGCTCGGGTCCGGCTGCCGCGGCTGCTGCGGCCTGCTGCTGCTCGGTGGCTCGAGCGATGGGCCGGATCCCGGGGACTCTAGCGGCGCTCCTCGCCCGTGAGTGAAAGGGGGTTTTTTGGGTGTGGGGATTGTTTATTGTCCGTGACGCCACCCACGGTTGTGGTGATTTGGTTGACACCACCGCTGCTCTGTATGGGGATCCCGGGAAGGATGGTATGGAGCAGCCAGTTGTTGTGTTGCCCCTCCGTGGGTAGGGGTTGGTGATCCCGGGGCCCAGTGATGAGGTGGGAGATGCAGGGCTTGGTGGTGTGCAGGGACGCGGGGGCAGCGCTGTGCCTTGCGGCACTGTGGTACTCACTCAGCCTGAGACGTTGACACAGTTCTCGGTAAAACACACGGCTGGAAAGACGGTTCCCACGGATGGCTGCACTTGCTTTCCCCAGTAGGTGACGGTGATGTCCCTTATCCTGCACCTAATGTTCCTGTGTTGGTAGCGATGGGTTCCCACCGGTAACCCGCTCCCCGGCTTGGATATGGGCCGGAGGAGCCCTACTTTGCCCGCAGGCACTGGCCCTGAGAAACTGGTGCCCTGGCGGTGGCGGTGTCTCTCCTCAATGGTTGGACTGTTGCCTTCAATCGGGACTTGGTTGTTTGGAGACAGACGTCCCCTTCACTGACGGATTTGGCAAATTTACGGTGACTCCTAGCCTTGCCGGGGTCCGAGAGGCCCCTGCCCTGGTGCTGACTGTTCTTCGTATACTGCTCCAGACCGCCGGGCCACTACCCGTCCGCGGTCCTTCCAGCAACCTCCGAGCAGTCTCCCCTGCAGACTGTCACCGCCGTCTGCTGACCTTGCTGACACTGTCCTGGCACACAGCCGGACCAACTTCAGGCTTTACTACTGTCACTTCAGCTTCTCTCTTTAGCTTTACTCCAACTTCACTTCTACTTTACTTCACTTTCCTAAACTTGAACTCCACTGTTTACTCCTTCACTTAGCTCCTCACTCTAGCTCTTCCCTGAGCTGACTCTAACACTCATCTGCCTGGTTCTTCCCGCCTCCAGGGCTGTGAACTCCTCGGTGGGCGGAGCCAACCGCCTGGCCCACCCCCTGGTGTGAACATCAGCCCCTGGAGGAAGGCAACAAGGATTTTGGTAGCCTTGGTGTTCCTAACTGGGGTGTAGGGTGTGGTGGTGCAATGACCTGTGACCCCTGGCTTGCCCAGGGCGTCACACAAGCATCAGCCCAGCCCCCTCCTCCGGCTTGCGTAGTGGATTTAAAGTAAAGTCAGTGGTCCCTCCGTTGCACCGTTGTCCCCGTTGGGACCACCAGTGCCATTACTGAATGAACAAATCAACCGAGATGTAACCTGATTATCAACCGTGATTGAACCGGCCGTTGCCGGCAAGTTGTCCCCGAAGGGACCCTTTGCACCGTGCGTAAGGAACTACTTACGGACATGCCCGAGAACTCGCAGGGCAACCACAAACTTGTGGAATGTAAATAGTTGGCATAATTCCCTTACCGCCTCCAGAGAGGCTGATTTGGAGGATGGGCCTGGAGGGAAGGGATGGCCCAGGCCCGCCACTACCGAAACCGGTGGCGATTTTCCAGGGGTCAGGGGTTCCCCATGGACGTGGGTCCCCTGAAAAGACCGTAGGGTATGAAATACCGTACCCGTACCCGCTCGGGCAGCCTGGATATGGACTGGGGGTCAAGGGGTGCTGCCCACTTCTTAGGGGCAGCATCAGGGCAAGGTTGTTTGGGCGGGAGAGAGCAGAAGCCGACCGTTACAGCTAATAAAATGTGTTTGTAACGTTAAAAGTACCGTGCCTCCCGTTGCAGTGTTTCTCAACTCCAGTCCTCAAGACCCACCAACAGCTCACGTTTTCAGGTTTTCCTCAATCAGGTTTTCAGGATTTCCTTAATGTTGCACAGGTGATGGAATTATTTCCTTTCTAACATTGAGGAAAAACTGAAAACATGATCTGTTGGTGGGTCTTGAGGACTGGAGTTGAGAAACACTGCGTTAGGGGAAGTTTCATAAAAAAACTTGTGTTTACTGTTTACATGTTTTCTACCTCTTTTACAGTTTTACAAAAATAAAACCGGTGGTGGACGGGCAGCCCGCGGACGGTCTGCATTTAACCAAGGGGGAATGTGGCGCCCTGGACAAGCCAGGTCGTCACAGGTACTGCAACAACACACCCCACACCCCGAGATAGGCACATCAGTCCCACACAAATCCTTGTTGCCTCCCTCCAGGGGCTGATGTCCACACCAGGTGGGGTGGAGCCAGGCGGTTGGCCCCACCCACTGAGGAGTTCACAGTCCTGGAGGCGGGAAAGGAAGTCAGAGGAGAGTAGAGAAGAGTTGAGTTAGGGAGAGTGGAAGGAGAAGGAGTAAAGTGGTAGTAGAGGAGCAGACTGACCGTGTCCGGGTACGTGGCCCGGGCACCAAGAGCAAGGTTGGCAGACGGTGGTGGCCGTCTGCAGGAGAGGCCGATCGATGCGGAACCGTAGGACTGGGGACGGGCGGTGGCCCGCCGGTACCGAACCGGGGAGCGAAGAGAAGCCAGCACAAACCGGCAGGGCCTGCGGACCCCGACCAGGCTTGGAGTCGCTGTTAAACAGGTCAAATCCGTTAGCGACCGGAACCTCCGGGGTTTCCTAGCAGCAAAGACCCGATTGAAGGCAACTGTCCAAACAGCAGAAAGGGAAATACAGCTACCGCCACAACTAGAGTTTCCAGGGCCAGGGCATGCGGGCAAAAGGGGCTCCTCCGGCACATATCCAAGCTGGAGAGCGGGTTACCGGTGGGAAGCCATCGGGACCGAAGATACACAACAGGTGCAGGGAAAGGCAGCCACCACCAACCGTCCGGGAGTAACCACAGCAGCCGGCTGCGGGACCCGTCCATCCAGCCGTTTGTTTTACCGGAGAATCTGTATCCATTCTTGGCTGAGTGAGTACCACCGTGCCATCTGGCACCGCGCTGCCCCCGCGACCCTGCACCTCACCAACCCTGTCTCCCCGTCACCTCACCGGGCCCCGGGACCACCAACCCCCCTACCCACGGAGGGGGAAAACAACATCTCGGCTGCTCCCCGTTATCGCTCCCGGGATCCCCCGTCCAGAGCAGCGGTGGTGTCCCAACCTCACCACAAACCGTGGGTGGCGTCACGGACCAACTCCCCAAACCCAAACCACCCCTTTCACTCAAGGGTGAGGAGCGCCGCTTGAGTCCCTGGATCCGGCCCACCGCTCGAGCCACCGAGCAGCCAGCAGCAAGCAGCAGCAGCGCCGGACCCGAGCGTGGTGAGCGCAGCGCCCTCCCCGCCCGCGACATCTGTGATGGCAGTGGCGGGGGCTGTGATGGCAGTGATGGGGGCTGTGCTGGCAGCGGTGAGGTCTGTGCTGACAGCGGTGAGGTCTGTGCTGGCAGCAGTGGGGGCTGTGCTGGCAGCGGTGAGGTCTGTGCTGGCAGCAGTGGGGGCTGTGCTGGCAGCGGTGAGGTCTGTGCTGGCAGCGGTGAGGTCTGTGCTGGCAGCAGGTGTGGCTGTGCTGGTAGCGGTGGGGTCTGTGCTGGCAGCAGTGGGGGCTGTGATGGCAGCGGTGGGGTCTGTGCTGGCAGCAGTGAGGTTTGTGCTGGCAGCAGTGGGGTTTCTGCTGCCAGCGATCGATCTTTGCTAGTGTGATGCGGCAGGTGTCACAGATGCTCTGTTGGAGATGAGGGCTTCAAAGAAATAGCACCCGGAGTCGGCACGTGCACAGTTTGAGCTCTTGGCTCAGTGACAAGCTGATATCTGCACATGCGCCACCTCTGGGCGCCATTTTCCCTATGTCTGCTGCTGGGAGATTAATGGGCCAGAGGCGTACCATGCACAGATGAGATTTTGAGCTGAGATCTCCATCTGCATATGTGCTGATTCCGGGCGCTATTATTTGAGGCCAGAGCATCTGGGACACCCGCTGTATCACTCTGCTCTACACAGCCACCGCAGCTTGCACAGCCAGCCAGCCGCCTGCACAGTCAGCTGCCCGTACAGCCAACCAGGCACCCGCACAGACAACCAGGCGCCCGCACAGCCAGCCAGGCGCCCGCACAGACAACCAGGCGCCCGCACAGCCAGCCAGCACAGACAACCAGGTGCCCGCACAGCCAGCCAGCCGCACACCCCCACAGCCAGCCAGCTACTTGCACAGCCAGCCAGCCACTCGCACAGCCAGCCAGCCACTCGCACAGCCAGACAGCCGCCCGCACAGCCAGACAGCTGCCCGCACAGCCAGACAGCCGCCCGAACAGCCAGCCAGCCACTTGCACAGCCAGCCAGCCACTTGCACAGCCAGCCAGCCACTCGCACAGCCAGACAACCACTCGCACAGCCAGACTGCCGCCCGCACAGCCAGACAGCCGCCCGCACAGCAAGACAGCCGCCCGCACAGCAAGACAGCCGCCACTGTAGCCAGCACAGCACTAATTTTCCACCTTCTATAAGCCACATTCGGATTTTAAGACGCATCCCTTATTTTCCTCCCAAATTTTTGGGAGGAAAAGTGTATCTTACAATCCGAAAAATACGGTAGTCAATATATATGGATGTAACTTTAAAAACCAGCATTTTATATGGCCTTTCCAAAATAATACAGAATTTTTTTTAAATATTAAGTTATTTCTTCTGTATATATGCCACCCTGACTGCTGCACCCTTGGTATGGTTTAGGTTGGCCTTAAGGCCGCTTTACATGCTGCAATATCGTTACCGATATCGCTAGCGAGCGTACCCGCCCCCATCGTTTGTGCAACACGGGCAAATCGCTGCCCCATGGCGCACAAAATCGCGCAGACCCATCACACTACTTTACCTGCCTAGCGATGTCGCTTCGACCGGCGAACCGCCACCTTTCCGTTCGGCGTCACAGTGACGTCACTAAGCGGCCGCCCAATCACAGCGGAGGGGCGGAGATGAGCGGGACGAACATCCCGCCCACCTCCTTCCTTCCTCATTGCGAGCGGCCGCAGGTAAGGTGAGGTTCCTCGTTCCTGCGGTGTCACATGTAGCGATGTGTGCTGCCGCAGAAACGAGGAACTACATCGTCCAAGCAGCAGCAACGATAATCGAGATGAGGGGGGGGCATGTCACCAATTAGCGATTTTGAACGTTTTTGCAACGATTCAAAATCGCTAATAGGTGTCACATGCAACGGCATCGCTAACGCGGCCGGATGTGCGTCACAAATTCTGTGACCCCAACGACATCGCTCGAGCGATGTCGCTGCATGTAAAGTGGCCTTTATGGGAATTCCAGGATTTGGAAGCCATTGACATAATTTTTTTTACAGAAATTAAGACAAAGTAATTTTCAAAGTTTCCTAACTTTACATAGTGACTAAAGCCTTGACAGAAGCTCTAATGAAACCCAAGAGTGAACAGGACAGTATGATAATTATTTTTAATATTATTATTATTATATGATTGTCATTATTCTAGATAATTATTTTTTACTATTCATTTTTGTTCCCTTCTTAATTAGAAAAGTAAACCGACTCCCTGGGCGCAAGGGCGATTTTATCATATGATGGATAATTCATGGAAATATTAATAAATCTAAATCCATGTCGGTAATCCTGCCATAATCTGACATATTTTCCTTTCCATGTTCTATTCTCTTGACTTTTAGGCTATGTGCACACGCTGCGTTTTTTTGACGCTGCGTTTTTGTGCGTTTTTGGCCGCTAAAAACGCACAAAAACGCACCCGCTTCAAAAAAACGCAGCGTTTTTGCCGCGATTTGGTGCGTTTTTGGCTGCGTTTTGCTGCGTTTTTGATCTCTGCGTTTTCCTGTGTTTTTCCAATGCATTGCATGGGGGGAAAATGCAGAAAAACGCAGGAAAGAATTGACATGTCCATTTTTTTTTTAAGTTCAAAAAAGCGCTGCAGGTAGGCGGATGAATGTCAATCCATGGGATATATAAGGGAGCACAGGCGGCTCAGACACAACGTGTGGCGGCCCTTGATAAAGGTAGCCGAAACGCGCGTCGGGCCTGTGATCCTGGATATCCCACATCGGTTTCAAGCTACTTCTGGGTATGTATTTACGATCCTTTGCTGGGTATGACGACTTCGTTCACTGGTAACTGGGTTCTTCTAATTTTCATATGCATATCAGCTTTTTCAGTCCTTTGGGGGTTATTTGTGAGCTTGCATGTTATAATTTATTCACCCTTGTGGTTTACATTCTATTTATGAGAAATCCCATGCAAGCTGTATGATAGATATCTGGATCTCCACTAGTGAGGTTTTTTTCTTTGTTAGCCTTGTAATTGTCTATATGTTTCTACACACACATTGTTGTGGTGTTGACTTTATACCTTGAATAAAAGTTCTTTAAAAAACTCCATTGTGTTTTCTACATTTTTTAGCTTAAAAAAAAAGTTGTGTGCGGACAGCAAAAATGAAAACTCATAGACTTTGCTGGGGAAGCAAAGTCATGCAGTTTTGAGGCCAAAAACGCACCCGAAAAACGCGCAAAAACGCCGCGAAAAACGCACTGTGTGAACTTACCCTAAGTCTTGCATTTCGGTATCTAAATGCTATGATTAGAAGGCTTGACAATGGATTAAGCTAAATAACAGCGTTTTCTCCATTGTTTGGAGATTCTGAATATGTCAGCAAGTTACTGATTGCAACTTTTTGTGGAAGCGATAATACTCCAAGCCCCGGGGGGGGACACACGTATGGAGAAGACCGATTGTATTTTGCAAAAAATTATCACTGCAACAAAAGTTGGCTTGGTGCCTACAGATAGACAAGCAAATCAACTTTTTACCAGTCATGGGAAACCGAACTGTATTCCTTCTGTATTATTAAAATGCAGTGTCTGCTCCACCCAGAATTAAGTCATGGGAAAGGAAACCCATTCTCATTATTTAACTTGCGGTTTATATTCAGGGAGAAACCAGAAGTGTCATGTGGGTACAGGTGCAAGTAGACTTATTTCTATTGAGAAAACAGCAACAGAAACTCTGCCAATTACTGTCATCCACAACAATACCTTATCATCATTTTCTTTATTTGTGTCATTTACTTTTTACTAATTTAATTAAAGGACTTTTCCATTTTTAGATAAAAATTACCCAAGACATTAACTGCAAAAGCCTGCTCTGGGATCGTTTACACGTTGCAATTTCTCCACTTTTTCCACTCGTGAGATTCTAAAATGTCATGCACATGCTGCTTTTTTTTTTTCTTTGCAGATTTGAACCATTAAAGCATTTTTAACGTTTGCATCATCTCAAATTTTTCAGCATTTTTCACCCATTTAAATGAATGGCCCAAAAAAAATACAAGTAAAAATACATCAACAACGCGCACATAAAAAACATGCATATTTTAAACTGCAATACTCAACGTGCAGCTTCCGCTGCTCCTGCGCCTCCTCTTGGCTTCTCCATACCGGCTGCAATGGTGATGTCCTGTTTAAATCGTGACTGAGCAGCCATTTTTTAGGTTCATTTACCTTTTTCTAATTTAGCTTAAAGGATTTACATTATTACATATAAATTACCCAAGTCATTAACTCTTTGAAATTACAAAACCCTGTCTTATTTAGCTTCTGCTGCTCCAGCGCCTCCTCTTTGCTTCTCCATACCGGTCTTTGTTAACATGGCTGCAATGGTGATGTCTTGTCTGAATCATGTGACTGAACAACCAATTTTTAGTTTCAGTGCCATTTACCTTTTTCTGATTTAGTTTAAAGGTTTTTCCGTTTCACACAATTATCCATAGCATTAAATGTTTGAAAATAGCAAAATCTGCCTTACTTAGTTTCTGATGCTCCAGCGCCTCCTCTTTACTTCTCCATACTGGCTTCAATGGTGATGACTTGTGTAAATCATTACTAAGCAGCCATTTTTGGGGTTCATTTACCTTTTTCTAATTTAGTTTAAGGAGTTTTCAATTTTCACACAAAATTATCCATAGCATCAAATGCTTGAAAATAGCAAAATCTGCCTTACTTTGATTCTGCTGCTCCAGCGCCTCCTCTTTACTTCTCCATACCATTCTTTATTGACATGGCTGCAGTGGCAACAACCTGTCTAATCGGTTAGACTGAACAGCCAATTTTGGTTTCAATGCCATTTACCTTTTTCTAATATGACATTTAAATTACCCAATGCATCTGTGACGCCCTGGGCAAGCCAGGGGTCACAGGTCACAACACCACATGCACCCCACATTCCCTGCAGGTACACACAAGGTCAAAACTAAAATCCTTGTTGCCTTCCTCCAGGGGCTGATGTCCACACCAGGGGGTGGGCCAGGCGGTTGGCTCCGCCCACCGAGGAGTTCACAGCCCTGGAGGCGGGAAAGCCAGGCAGAACAGTTAAGGAAGTGAAAGTAGAAGGAAGTGAAGTAGTAGTGGAGCTAAGGAGAAAAGCTGAAGTGACAGAAAAGTGAGAGTAGTGAAGCCTGAAGTTGGTCCGGGTGTGTGCCCCGGACTGTGACAGCAAGGTTGGCAGACGGTGGTGACCGTCTGCAGGCGAGACTGATTGGAGGTTGCCGAAAGGACCGTGGACGGGTGGTGACTCGGCGGTACCGGAGCGGTATACGAAGATTAGTCAGCACCAGGGCAGGGGCCTTTCGGATCCCGGCAAGGCTAGGAGTCGCCGAATTTGCCAAATCCGTCAGTGAAGGGGACGACTGTCTCCCAACAACCAAGTCCCGTTGAAGGCAACAGTCCAACCGTTAAGGGGAAACACCGCCACCGCCAAGGCACCAGTTTCCCAGGGCCAGCGCCTGCGGGCAAGAGTGGAGCTCCTCTGGCTCATATCCAAGCTGGGGAGCGGGTTACCGGTGGGGACCCATCGCTACCAAAGAGACTTTCATAGGTGCAGGGAAGAGACCGTCACCGCTAACTGCAGGGAACATCAGCACCGTGAACCATCCGAGGGACCCGTCCAACCAGCCGTTTGTTTACCGAGAACTGTGTTGTGTTTACTGGCTGAGTGAGTACCTCCGTGCCGTGCGGCACAGCGCTGCCCCTGCGCCCCTGCACCTCCACAGGCCCCATCCCCGCCTGTCCACCATTCCAATCGCACCACCGGGCCTCGGGAGCACCAAGACCCCTACCCACGGAGGGGCAAATCAACAACTGGCTGCTCCGTACCATCACTCCCGGGCTCCCCCAAACAGAGCAGCGGTGGTGTCCATTCCATCACCACAACCGTGGGTGGCGTCACGGACAATAAACTATCCGAAATCCCAATCCCCTTTCCCTCACGGGCGAGGAGCGCCGCTCGAGTCCCCGGGATCCGGCCCATCACTCGAGCCACCGAGCAGCGGCAGGCCGCAGCAGCCGCGGCAGCCGGACCCGAGCAGTAGGGAGAGCGCGGCGTCCCCTCCTCCGCCCGCGACACATCCACTGCATGAAAATAATAAAACAATCTGCCCCTGCTTCTGGTGCTCCAGCACCTCCTCTATTTTTCTTTCTCACTGGTCTTTGCTCACATTGCTGTAATAAAAAGACCTGTCTGAGGGTATGTGCGCACGTTGCTTTTTACCTGCTTTTTACCTGCTTTTTTGCTGCTTTTTCTTCTGCGCTGTTTAATGCCAAAATGGATGTGTTCTTCTATTCAAGCAAAGTCTATGGGAATTTGGGTTTCTTGTTCACACTATGTTGTTCAAAATGCTGCCTTTTTGTGGCAGAACTTTGGTCAAAAACTCAGCTTTTCAAAGAAGCAACATGTCAATTGTTTTTGCCATTTGGGTTTTGCACTGCAAAGCTGAGTTTTTGACCAAAGTTCTGCCACAAAAAGGCAGCATTTTGAACAACATAGTGTGAACAAGAAACCCAAATTCCCATAGACTTTGCTTGAATAGAAGAACACATCCATTTTGGCATTAAACAGCGCAGAAGAAAAAGCAGCAAAAAAGCAGGTAAAAAGCAGGTAAAAAGCAACGTGCGCACATACCCTGAGTCTATGACTGTACAAGCCAATTTTTGGGGGCAGTAGTTATGCTGGGTGTGCTGAGATCATAGGAGAACAGGCTACAATTACGAAGAGATCATCAGGGAAAGAGGCAAAAGTATTTTTTAAAATTTTTTAGACTACCTGAACTTGCGGATTGTTACGAAACCCCAGTAAACAAAGTGGCAGGTACTGGATATTTTGCACCCGTATATTTTCATGAGCTCCCTACCCACAGGTATGGATCAGTTCCCGTAGAAAGGGTCTGATGGGAGAACTTGCAGGAAATTCTCCATGCAAGTTTCTTTTGGAAGGCATGTTCCCCTACAGAGAAATTTTAAGTTGGTGACATAAGGAAGAGGGTTCCTGATTGACATGTTTCAGCTAGGAACAGAGGTCACGTAACCTGTAATGACAAGATCGTTGTGGTGCTGAGACAGATGGGAATGAGGTGTGCCCAAATAAGTGTGTGCTTTGGCACCTTGTAAGTTTGTGCAATATAACGTGCATGAGAATGAGAAGTAAGGGCTGAAAGTAAGAGCAAAGGCCTGAATCTTGTCATCCGCTTTAGGCCGCTCCAGAGTCAAAACGTGAGTGACTGAAGCCTGAGGAGGATCGGAGCTCAAAAGGGCATTTGCAGTGAATGACTATCAGGAACTAGAGTTCCTCGGAGGGCTCATTTCACAAAAATTGTCCAGTCTAAACAGGCTGTCAATCACCCGACAAATGAGCAACACACTTGGGTGAAATGATGGTTTGCTCAAAAGATCAATGAGAAAGAGAGCGTGAGTGAAACTGTGAACACTTTCTGTGTATTGTTCCTAAAGCATCGTAGAAACCCTAATCAAGGTTAGCATTGTACTAAAGACTAGTTGTTTTAGCAGGATCATCAGGAATGCAGAGACCAGAGAGGATAGAAGTGGCCTTGGCAAGAGCGTTTACAGATTATATGCCCCCTTGGCTCAATCACTGAACCCCCACATTTGTGGAGACAAATGTTTTTCCAATTGCATTTGTCCTCTGGGTCTAAATGGGAAAACAAAGCTCTTAAACATACCGATACTTAATCTCTTCATCCACATCTACTCCCATCTTGTGAACTTGATTGTCATATCTCTTTTTTCAACCATACCAGCTATGTTTCTGTGCAGGTTTTAAGTGTTATTCTCAAGTTATCTATTGAACAGCTTACATCTCTGCTTGCTACAGTCATTAAAGGGCGGCAACCGTCCGGTGGTGGACTCACTGGACCGTGCACTGGACTCCCCTGAAGGAGCAACCAGCAGCGAAACCCTATACAGGGACTGTGTGGTGCTTCAACAGAAGACCTAAATGCACGGCAGCCAGGGACCGGATGTGGTAGTCTCTATGGATGGGTATAGTCACAATGTTCAGTGCTGGGGTGCACAGATGTGGCGGCACAGAGGTGAAGGCTCAGACGTGACACCACTATGGCTAAGGCTCAGGTGTGGCATCACAGCAGAGATGGCTCAAGTGTGGCGTCACAGCAGGGATGGCTCAGGTGTGGCGTCACAGCAGTGATGGCTCTAGGATGAGACAGAGGTTAGGAACAGACAACTGGTGCTTGGATACAACACAGTAATGCACTGGAACCTGACAAATAGCAACGCACTATAAGCAATGTTGCTCAGGCACTTCCTGTCAGGGAAGGAGGTCTTAAATATCTTTAGGGCAATAGATGACCTCAGTTATTGCTTCTGGGTAATGGGACGCCGGCCCTTTAAGAAAGTGGGCGTGGCCACGTGCATACCCTACAGGCACTTACTAATGCCCTATGTGTGGCCTGGAAGCAGCAAGAGGTTGCAGCAGACTCCGGGACAGGAGAGGAAGGAATGGAGCCGCTGGACAGTTGAGAGGGAGGATGCCCCCGCTAAGGACTGGAAGCGGTGACGTGTGGAGATACCATGCTGGGACCGGAGGCAGCAGAGCTGTTGGACAGGTGGGAGCGGGGGCACGTGTGGATGCCATGCTGGAACTGGGACTGGGTGCTACGTCTTCCATCTTCTCACTTCCTGGCTTCCAGCAGGGTGAGCACTCTTTGAGTGACAGTTCTGGTGAGTAGCACAGCCCAAGTATTAGTAGAAATGTAAAGCTCAGTAAAGGTTCGGCTATAACACATTCAGACAGCAGTGGTTTGTTCTGAAATCTAAACTGCTAGAATTGTATTTTCATATACTTAAAACAGTACATTAGAACAAGCACACAGCTTGTGGCAGTGAGAGCAGTGATGCTAGCTGGTGGTGGATTGTGACTGCACAGAACTACTAAGAGCAGTTGGTCAGGATCTGAAAGAATGGCGAATGGTTTTAAGAAGTTAACTGCTACATAGAAATCAATGCTCCTGAGAGAGACAACTGTAATGTTAGGATTTAATTCCTCTAGATTGTAACTTCTGCACACACTTGGCCAGGAACTGGTGACCAAGCTCCATGGAAACAAGCTGTACACTATGTGAGATGAAAGCTCTCACAGAATGAAAGCAGAAAAGTCAAGCAAGTCAGTTGCAAACTTTCTTATTTTCATTCTATTTAAAGCGATGTAATAACTTGAAAATGCCCCTTTAACAGCCTCTAATGAGTATAAACTTTGCTAGAGAAAATCCCCAGGGCCAAATTGCGAGATATCAGGCAATGAATAAGAGGTGACGAGCCTTGGGAGCGGCAATGTATGTATGTCTGTCAATGGGCAGAGTTTAGCAGTCAAGCAGAGACAAGATTGGGAGTTCAGGGAGAAAGAAGACCACCCATCACGAGGCACAATGGCCGACTACATTTACAAAATAATTTTAGATTCCCTGTTGCGAAAAAGTTGGAAAAGTCTGTCCCGCAGTAATATTTACATGGTAAAAACAAGTAATGTATTGTTGATGATTATGAAGCATTATAGTCAGGAGAACAGTTGATCCTGTTATTATACTGGACTGCAGTCATAGAATACTGGAGAATGATGTGTCCTTGTCGTGATATGGCCACTGGCCAGCTCTCACGGCTTCATTCTTGCTTTGAAAGTGAAGATTAGCCTTAGTTAGCCGCCACGTTATATAACATTTGACAACATTTCATTGTAAAACACCTCCTGTGAAAATGAATATGTCTAATACAGCATGGGACAAGTCATTTTGTTAGTTTTCTCTATCATGTTGTAAACTCAAAAGGCCATTATGAACTCTAATCCATACACTGCAAAATTCGGGAAATTGGAAGAATTAACATAAAATGCGTGTCAGTGTTGGACTGAGCTAAAAAGGGCCCCATATTGTGCCAGCTGCTGCTTATATAGGGTGGGGGGGGCTCAATCCTGCTTAAAAGTCTACGAGGGGATTCTGCTGTTCCTCCATGGGCCATTTCGACCTTGATGCTTGTATTGTCTAAATAATGTTTATCTTAGGCTTGCCAGGCGAGCAGGGATTTTAGTGGACCCATTGGGTCACAGAGGGGCTTGACTATGGACTCAAACCTAGTTTTCTCCAGAGCGAGTTCCAGATGGTGGAGGTGTTACGCTGCAGATAGGATCCGGGTGCCACTTGGGAAGACTGGTGTTGCGTCGGCTGGCCCCAAGGGTATGGGAGCGACAGTCTTTGGTATAGAGTTGCAGCAGCAGCTTGTGTAAAGGTCCATCCATGATGAAAGGATAGACGGATGGATGGCAACAGATGGTGACGATGCTGTGGCGCCCCTGAGGCTTCAGGCGCCACAGGGTGCTGCACCTCCATTAGGGTGTATTACTTATCCTGGGTCCAGGAAAGGTCGGCACCGGTTTCCACTCACACAAACATACAGTCACAGTGGATTGCCCTCCCCAATGGGGACTGGGCCAGGGTCGGGTCACTGTAGGGTTTACAGGATGCCGCCGTACCAGGGGCTCCCCGATCCACTGGAACCAGGGACTCTAGGTCAGGGAGAAGCAACCATGACTGACATGTTGGGCGACAATGCCATAAGGTAAAACTGTTCAAACAAAACGACTTATTGATTTCTGCCATGAACTGTAGGCTAGTGTGAACTTGCATTGAAGAGATAAAAACTAGTCATCCATCATAAATAATTTCAGCACAAGACATTTTGGTCAATTGTTGCTTTTAACATTGTGGAGTAAGTTTGGGAAAGGCCCTTTACTGCTCCTCATGAATGTGCCCTAATGTCACAATGTGACTTCAGGTGTCACACCCAGTACAAGAGGATTCTCTGCAATCTGCGCAGCACAGAGGGAACACAAGAGTAGTAATACAGCGGAAGAGACCTGGCACTAAGGAGAGGAGAGCGGGGGTCACCTCCAAACATTCTCCTGAGGCTGATCTCTGCACTCCTTAACATTCCTAGACAGGTCCATCCCCCTGTTCCCTGTCACGTGCCTAAGCACTTTCTGGCCCTGAACTCCCCCTGACTACTGAAGGCCAGCTAGTCTCTTCATTGCAATAAGACAACACGAGGTAGGTAAAAGAAACAGGTGGGGAAAGACACCACAAATAACACTCCGCAGCTTCTCCAGCAGGAACTTCTCAGCTGTAACAGAAGCAACACCTCAGCTTCTCCAGCAGGAACTTCTCAGCTGCAACAGAAGCAACACCTCAGCTTCTCCAGCAAGAACTTCTCAGCTGCAACAGAACCAAAACCTCAGCTTCTCCAGAGACTTGCTCCTTCAAAGTGAACAGCATAGGTATGAGCTATATCCGGCATAGGAAGGAGTGAGGAGCTGATGTTTCTAACAAAAAGGAGTGGCTGCAGCTGAGGTTACAACTTCCTATTAGATCACTGTATGATAGAAACGAGCCTTAACCCCTTCAGTATCAGATGGAATTAAATAGGCTCCAACTCAGGGTAAATGATGATCAACAATACGCTGTGATGTTTTGATCCCAGATCCCCTGATCCCAGATCAGGCCATGGCACACACTCCTGACACCTAGTGCACAAAGCGAGGTCCATAAAGGCATAGTTGTGGGACTTTAGGGTGGAAAACATGACCGGTTGCTGGCAATTTAATTTTCAGATCTGTACGACATTTTTTACTAATGTACACTCATAAGTTAGGTACATGTTCAGCCTGAATTGTTAACCCTCTTTTTATATAGGAGGTTAATGGTCTACCATTGACGCATGCGTCTATATTACTAAATACCATGTAGCTATTCCCTATAAAAGTTGTTAATTTTTTTTATATATAGTTTTTCCATAAGCTACAAATAATGCAAACATTTTTCTTATTGGGATTATCCCTTTTATTTGATTTTTTTTCCTATGGGATTGCAGTGTTTCCTTAACTGGAAAGTCTAATAAAAAATGTACACATTGTTTAAATCAGACCTTTCTGTTAAATTAATTTACTGAGAACTTTTACAATTTTTTTTTATATTACAATCTGTATACAAAAAAAGAGATCTTGCACGTTACAAACTGGCCACACTAGCTATATTAAACTGATACTTCTGTTATTCCAGGAAGAGTTTTCAGCAGCTGCATTATCGTAACTGTAACTGGCATAATTACAATGACATGTAACACCTCTATAGACGGCTAATAACACAAGTTTTACCAATCATAATGGGCGATTTCATAACTCTCAACGTTCCCACTTCAGTAACAATGGGTCTGACTCAGTTTATTGCTGCTAATGTACATTTGGATTTCCTGAAGGAACTGGAAGAAGTAAATTATACTTTTTCCTGTTCCTAATTGTACCAGACGACATTGTGAAAATTTCAAAATTCTAAAAATGTGTAACTTTTTTCAATACAGTTTATATGAAACAAAAAACCATTAGCAATAATTAAAAAAAAAATCCATTTGACATAACAGTATATCACACATTCACTTTATTTTTTTTCTCCCAAATTTTGTCTTTTCTGTCCTCTTCCTCCTCCTTATCTTTAGGTATTCGTCTCCCTTCCAGGGGTCACGGAGCACTGATCTGGCTGATGGACCGAAGTCCTAGGAATCGGGTCTCCTATCTCTACTTGTAAGATATGTTTCCTATAGCAGTTTAAGGACTTTTTAAAGTGCCTCAACACCTCTTTATAGGGTTAGCCAGTTCCTTTACATTCCAGCTAATAATATTAGTTCTTGTCATTGTCCCCTTTCAGAGACGTAGATCACATTAGTAGGACGGAGACTCTTCCCTTACCCGCTATCCCCAATCCTCTGCCTTTTACCCACCTTCTATCCTTCCATAGACACTTCCTTGTTTCCACAATTCTACATGATTTGTCTCTCTTTGCAGTTAATGTCTAACATTTAATTAAGTGAAGTTTAAAAACAGCAAAGTAAGAACAGTGTCACAGGGGAAAGACATTCATGTGGTTTCTGGCCATAGAAAGTCACAGTGTTTTGCTGCGTAGAATGCTCCCTGACTTTCCATTGTTCTTGCTGTCAGTTTTCATTGGTATAGGTAGCTTTCGTGCTGGATTCATCTCTCCCCCTTTTTGCCCAGCAGGAGCTCTCCTTCCACCCAGCTGCTGATCATTAGCACTCTCTTGATGCTTATATACCCATTCCTTTCTTGGACTGGTCATTATTTTTCAGTCCATTCAAGCCTTGGTTGCAAGCAGGTGGCTTGTACTCATCTGTTGTATCGTTGTCAAAAGCTTTGCTGAACTTCTACATGTGTCATCTGTGGATATGTAGTTTATGCTTTTATCCCTGTGTGTCCTCCTTGTGTCTTCCTTTAGTGTTTAGTGGGGTTGGTGAAGAGCTCATCCCATCCGTTCGCTATTTAGTGTTCAGCACAAGGGATACGTAGGGTCAGGTATTCGGCTCGGCGCATAGGTGCGGAACCTATCTAGGGTGGTGAGGGACCCCAGGGACCAGCAGTAGGTTTGGTCAGGAGTAACCAGCTTCGCTTTCTCTAAGACATAGGGTTTCCCTTCCCTTTCCCCGTTCACTTGTTACTTTCCCGTACCTAGCGTGACAGTCCGGTACTCCAGTGCCTCCCTTTCTGTCCACTCCACAAGCTAAACCAGACCAAATTTTTGTGCTTCCGTCAAGTGAAAAAAGGATTGTATGATGTCATTTTCAGGAAAAAACCTTTAGCTCAGATTGGCATTGATCTCATTTTCTAAAGTACAATGCATATTTGTGGTTCTTTGCACTGGTCTCTGCAACTATGAACCTTCCAATGTCACTTTATTCTTCTTCTATGTAGTCAGTATGCCATTATTCTGAAATTCAGGCATTATTGCGATCACCACTGTAGATCATCTCTATTTTTCCTCCGTGGCTTGGACACCACATGGGGGTTTTTTCTTCCCTCTTCAGCCACAAGATGTTTTTAGTAAATCTTTAGATATCATTTTAATGCTGCATGTAATATAGATTTTGAGATACCAAAAATACAAAATTCTATTTTGTTTTGCTCTGTTCTCTAGGTCTCTTGCTGCACATATTGTAGTTGGTGATTCTCCTTTATTATAACATTCTTTGTTTACAAATATTACAAAATTTAAAATATTACAAAAATTACAATATTTACAAAAATCTGCTAAAGCTTCCATCCTTCTCTTTCTTGGTTTTATAGCCCTTACATAAATCGGACATTTTTTGATCATTGTCCTGTTGCAACACAAATGATGGTCCCACTAAGTGCATAACAAATGGCATGGCGGTCATTGCAGAATGTTGTCGTAGCCATGCTTGTTAAGTGTGGCTTCAATTTGGACTAATTCACCAAGCGAGTCAGCAGAAAAGCATCTGCACACCACCACAAGACCTGCCGGTTCATGCTTCACTGTGGGCACCACATATGTAGAAACAATGTACTCACCTATTATGGCTCTCATAAAGAAATGACCATGATCTACATTTTTGCCTCATCAGAGCATAATACAGATTTTCAATGATCTCTTGGCGAGTCCTTAGGTATTTTGACCCAAACAAGGATTGTCTTGTTGGTGGTCCTCAGTAATGACATTTTTTCAGCAATTCGATCATAAAGGTGTTCAGTCTCCTCTAGAGAGTTGATGTTGAGATGTATCTGCTACTTGATGACTGTGCATCATTTATGATGAATGTTATCTGAATGCTATCAATTTGCAGTTTCTGAGGCTTCTATCTCTAATGAACTTATCCTCTGCAGCAAAGGTGATTCTTGGTCTTACTTTCCTGTGGGGATCCTCATAAGAGCAACACTTGATGACTGTGCATCGTTTGAAGATTGTTACATGAAGTGCTATCAATTTGCAGTTTTTGAGGCTTCTATCTCTAATAAGCTTATCCTCTGCAGCAAAGGTGATTATTGGTCTAACTTTCCTGGGGGGATCCTCATAAGAGCAACACTTGGTGACTGTGCATCGATTGATGATTGTTACATGAAGTGCTATCAATTTGCAGTTTCTGAGGCTTCTATCTCCAATGAGCTTATCCTCTGCAGCAAAGGGAATTATTGGTCTTACTTTTCTGAGGGGAACCTCATAAGAGCAAGACTTGGTGACTGTGCATGGTTTGATGATTGTTACATGAAGTGCTATCAATTTGCAGTTTCTGAGGCTTCTATCTCTAATGAGCTTATCCTCTGCAGCAAAGGTGATTTTTGGTCTTACTTTCCTGGGGGGATCCTCATAAGAGCAACACTTGATGACTGTGCATCGTTTGATGATTGTTATATGAAGTGCTATCAATTTGCTGTTTCTGAGGCTTCTACATCTAATGAGCTTATCTTCTGCAGCAAAGGGGATTATTGGTCTTACTTTTCTGAGGGGAACCTCATAAGAGCAACACTTGGTGACTGTGCATGGTTTGATGATTGTTACATGAAGTGCTATCAATTTGCAGTTTCTGAGGCTTCTAACTCCAATGAGCTTATCCTCTGCAGCAAAGGTAATTCTTGGTCTTTCTTTCTTAGGGGGATCCTCTTAAGAGCAACACTCCAAATACATACTCATAGGGAATTTAGACTGTGTGCCCCAATGGTGAAGCGCTGTGGAATATGATGGTGCTTTATAAGTAATCCATAATAAATAAATAAATAAATAATAAATAAGAGCCAATTTCATAATCACTATTAATGACTTTCAAGACTGCACTTGAGGATGCCCTCAAGGTTCTAGTTATTTTCCAGATTGACTGACTGAATAAGGAGGTGGATGTGCAGTACCAGGCTGCGGCCTCTATCAATTGATGGGGCTGCTTCACAACTGAGCATTTCCGGCCACCTGCTGCCGGCACTGAGAGCGGCTGATCGGCGGAGGTGCCGGGTATCGGACCCCAACTAATCAGACAATGATGACCCATCCTAAGAATAGGCCATCAAGGGAAAAGCAGTGGACAACCCCTTTAAGAGTTGAAATTGTTACATGTTTTTTCAGGGCAATTGAATTTTTTGCAGTATTTTTGATTCACTGTGAATCGATTCGTTGTGAATCGAATGTCCTGGCAAAGTTTGGTGAATCTGATGAATCTAAATTTCAAAAGATTCACTCATCTCTACTCCCTATACAACTGGAACCATGCTGATTCCTCTCCTGTGCCTCCGCGTGCCAGGAACCTCTCCTCATTGATGTCTATTCAGTCATCACACTCCCTTTTGCTGATCAAATGGACCGATCCTGCCATGCTGTGCTCCGTTTACCATGGGCAGATCGTGTTGCCCATCTCTGGTACTAGGCTTATTCGGGAAAGGGCACCAAGTAGTGCTGTAACCTCCTCAGCTACATGCTATTGAGCCGCAGTATATAAATGGAATAAAATTGCTACATAGCTGACTTTTCAGTCTCTGGCATGGATCCCCACTCTCTCAGAAGGCATCTAGTCATTTGCTACATGAAGCAGGTGCAGACTTTTTATTTTTAATTTTTAAAGGGAATCTATCAGGAAGTTTTAGCTCGCTGATTTAAAGAGAACCTGTCACCACTTTTTTGGCAAACAAGATGCGGCCACCAACACTGGGCTCTTATATAGAGCATTCTAACAAGCACCCCCCTACATCTTCACCCTCCTCTCTGTCTATCACCCCACCCGTTCTCTACGCTCTGCAAATGTCTTTCCACTAACATCCACACTAATTCGAACCTCCCACTCCCGGATCCAAGACTTCTTCCGAGCTGCACCAATCCTCTGGAACGCTCTACCCCAAGAAGTTAGGACGAATCACAACTTACTCAGCGTCAGACGCTCCCTAAAAACGCATCTTTTTAGGGCGGCCTATCACACTCCCTAGCCGAACTAATTTCACCTAATCCCTCCACAACTTATCAGACCATAACCCCACGACAAACTCCATGGCACCCAAATGCATCTCAAGGTTCTGGCCATCTGGTCCAGGAAGCCATTATCTATCCCCCATTTCCTTGAGATGGCTGGATTGTCATTGTAAATAAGCACTTGTACCTATCCCCCCCCCATCTCATTGTAGATTGTAAGCTCTCATGAGCAGGGTTGTCTCTTTTTTCCCACTAAATATTGTATTTTCTATAACTGTTTTGTTTGTATACGATCCTCCTGAATTGTAAAGCGCTGCGGAATATGTTGGTGCTATAAAAATAAAGATTATTATTATTAAAAGAGCCCAGGCCGCTATGTAGAACATAAAAAAACACTTTATAATACTCACCTAATGGTCACGCTGCGGTGGATGTCGCTCAGATGGGCGCCTTCGTCCTCCGGTGCCGGCGCCTCCTCTTTCAGCCATCTTCATCCTCCTTCTGAAGCCTGTGTGCATGACGCATCTATGTCATACACACTCGCCGGTCCCGCGCATGCGCACTGCAATACTTTGATCTGCCCTGCTCAGGACCTGAGTGCCGGCGAGTGTGGATAACATCGGACGCATCATGCACTGCGGCTTCAGAAGGACGACAGAGGCGGCGACAAAAATGACCGAAAGAGGCGGTGCTGGTGTGACGACCTGGCAAAACCAGGTAGTCACAGATGACTGTACCTCCCCACCAAGGGTGCAGGAATCGCTTCCTCCTTAGGATTACACACACCCCCACATGGTGCATATGAGCAGCCGCCCCTCCCCCCCAGTCAGGAGCTGAAAAGAGCAGCAGGGCAGGAGTTAGTCAGTCGGAGGAGAGCAGCAGAGCAGTGAGGAGTGTGTCTCCTGGGCTGCAGAGAAAGTTGCAGAGCAGTCAGGGGTTAGAGCCCCTGGACTGCGGGAACAGGTCAGGCACTAGGAGGGGACCCAAAGTGGACCGGGGCAGGGTAGTGGCCCGCCGGCATCGGGAACCCGGAATAGTGCAGGGAAGTGGACTTCCCCCGTTCCAACCAGAGGAGCTAAGCAGACTACAAGGTGCAGTGCAACCAAAAGAGGGCTCCTGCTTATTGCACCGTGTGTGGGACCAGCACACCCCTCCAAAAGGCTCCTGGTCACCGGCAAGTTGGTTTACAGAGGACTCTGTGTTTTAAGACCACACACATCAGCCTAGCTTCATCCAACACCAAGACAACCGAACTGTGAGTTTTCTGCTCCCTGTAATCCCTGCCACCACCACAACTCCCAATTGGGCCCCGGGACTACACCTCCCCTATCCGTGGAGGGGATTCCACCTTGCTGCCCCACACCACCAGTCCCGGGCACGATCCCTAGAGGCAGCGGCGGTGACACCATCTCATCACCGCAACCCACGGGTGGCGTCACGGACAATCTCCCTTACCTAATCCCCTTTTTGTTGTGGAGCCTAGGATCACAGACCAGGTCACGCCACCGTGATACCTACAGAAGTGACTCCTTGGCCCGGATCTGAGTACCCCCTATTCCTGGGCGACACAAATTGGCGTCACGAACAGGATACTTACCTGTTCACTTACTTAGTGAAGTGCGCCTTGAAGTGAAGTCAGCGGTGACCGTTTTCAGAATCCGCCGTCTTGCCGCCATCTTTTGGCGCGAAGATTCCCGCCAGAGTCTTCTTCCCCGCAGAAAGGGCGTGAAAGCTCCCGCCCCGCCCCCTGGGAACAAGGCTGAAAGGAGTGCCCACAAAAGACCAAGGGGGGGCGGGCAGAGAAGCGGTGACATGTAACCAGAGCTGTAAAGTGCAGGGACACCAGGACTCTGCAAAATTCCGTTCCTGGGCACAAGAGCGGCAAGATGGCACAGCAGGCTACAACCCCGACGACATCCCATCCGGCCTTGAGCCAGACTGCAGCCCCGACGACGTCATCCCCAGCCCCGGCAGTCCGCCCGGCCGCGACAGCAAAAGAGATGACGTCGGCTCCGGCAGTCCGCCCAGCCGCAACAATGATGACATCGGCTCCGGCAGTCCGCCCGGCTGCAACGGTGATGACGTTGGCTCCGGCAGTCCGCCCAACCGCAGCAGAGGCAACATCCGACTGGAAGTCTGCCCCAGATGCGGTGCCAGACGCTCCCAGGTAACCCATCCTGGCTGTGGAGCAGCCGAGGTGTACCTGCACAGAGGAGGAGCAGGCCACTGAGCGATTGGGCCCTCAGCGGTTAGCAAGGCCAGTTGTAGCCGGCGCCGAGGGCATCCGAGTGGGCCTGGCTCCTGAACAGGAGGCAGAGCATGGAACCCGTGCCCCGTACTGGGAGAGGCGGCAGCAGCAGCGGTAGCTGAATATGGACAGCTACCCGCAAATAAGTTAAAGGTTTCAAGTTTAAGTGTCTGCCTACCACCTTTGTTGAACCTCCCCACGTTCCCCGAGAGAGGCCATCGGGGGTCGGAGCCCCAGGTGGAAGGTGGTAGAGGCCCGTCGTTCTTGTTGAACCCCTCTGGTGGGAGCCAGATTGGACCATCAGGGTTGTGAATGGTGTATGACATGTCGATGTCACTAGGGACCCTAGGTGGAGGACGATGGGCAGTTAACTGTTTTGGTAGCGAAACCCGGCTACCCCTTTTGCCCTGTTATTCCCCACCAGGACTGTGGCACAACATGGAGTGGACTGTCCGAGGAGTGGCCTGTGATGAAGGTGGCCGAGGTTCAGTCACCATGAGGACCGTGGATCTGTTTGTTGCTGTGGACTGGTGGGAGGTGGGCTATCGGTGCCGTAACGTTTAAGTCTTTAAAAGTTTGAGCAAACGTACCTCCTGATGAGGGAAGATGTATGATTGTAATGTGTTTAACATTTTCTTTTTCCCGTTAAAATAAACGTCAGTGGCCGGATAGCCCACGGATGGGCTGTGTTTAACCAAGGGGGAATGTGACGCCCTGGCAAAACCAGGTAGTCACAGATGACTGTACCTCCCCACCAAGGGTGCAGGAATCGCTTCCTCCTTGGGATTACACACACACACACCCACATGGTGCATATAAGCAGCCGCCCCTCCCCCCCAGTTAGGAGCTGAAAAGAGCAGCAGGGGAGGAGTTCAGTCAGTCGGAGGAGAGCAGCAGAGCAGTCAGGAGTGTGTCTCCTGGGCTGCAGAGAAAGTTGCAGAGCAGTCAGGGGTTGGAGCCCCTGGACTGCGGGAACAGGTCAGGCACTAGGAGGGGACCCAAAGTGGACCGGGGCAGGGTATTGGCCCGCCGGCATCGGGAACCCCGACTAGTGCAGGGAAGTGGACTTCCCCCGTTCCAACCAGAGGAGCTAAGCAGACTACAAGGTGCAGTGCAACCAAAAGAGGGCTCCTGCTCATTGCACCGTGTGTGGGACCAGCACACCCCTCCAAACGGCTCCCGGTCACCGGCAAGTTGGTTTACAGAGGACTCTGTGTTTTAAGACCACAAACATCAGCCTAGCTTCATCCAACACCAAGACAACCGAACTGTGAGTTTTCTGCTCCCTGTAATCCCTGCCACCACAACTCCCAATTGGGCCCCGGGACTACACCTCCCCTATCCGTGGAGGGGATTCCACCTTGCTGCCCCACACCACCAGTCCCGGGCACGATCCCTAGAGGTAGCGGCGGTGACACCATCTCATCACCGCAACCCACGGGTGGCGTCACGGACAATCTCCCTTACCTAATCCCCTTTTTGTTGTGGAGCCTAGGATCACAGACCGGGTCACGCCACCGTGATACCTACAGAAGTGACTCCTTGGCCCGGATCTGAGTACCCCCTATTCCTGGACGACACACTGGCACTGGAGGACGCAGACGCCCATCTGAGCAACATCCACTGCAGCGACAGGTTTAGGTGAGTATTATAAAGTGATTTTTACGTTCTACACAGTGGCCTGAGCTCTTATATACAGCATGTTAGAATACTGTATATAAGAGCCCACTGGTGGTGGTTGTGTGACGCCCTGGACCCCAGGGGTCACAGAATAACATCACACACATGCACACCCCCTTCCCTGGTAGGGAACACCCGTCAACAAAACCCTTGTTGCCTCCTCCAGGGTCTGATGTCCACACCAGGTGGAGCGGAGCCAGGCGGTTGGCCTCACCCACCAAGGAGTTCACAGGCCTGGAGGCGGGAAAAAGTCAGTTAGTTAGAGTTTGAGGAGAGTCGAGTTGAGGAGTGAAGTGGAGACTGTGTGTGTCTGGGTC
Organism: Anomaloglossus baeobatrachus; assembly: GCF_048569485.1. NCBI lineage: Eukaryota > Metazoa > Chordata > Amphibia > Anura > Aromobatidae > Anomaloglossus > Anomaloglossus baeobatrachus. The sequence continues at coordinate 119,649,020 of NC_134364.1, forward strand.
GGAGCCCAGGCACCATCAGCAAGGTCGGCAGACGGTGGTGGCCGTCTGCAGTAGTTAGTGGACATCTGCGGAACCGTAGGACTGGGGGTCGGGCGTTGGCCCGCCGGTACAGAAATGGGGAGCGGAGTGAAGCTAAGCACCAAGGCAGGGTACTCAGACCCCGACTAGGCTCGGAAGCCGCCGTAACGGTCAAATTCTCTGATTGCGGTCTGGACCTTAGGGGTTCATTCCCATCCAAGTCCCATCAGAAGGCAACAGCCCAACCCGTCCGGATAAGAGCCACCACCAACGGCCAGAGATCCAAGGGCCAGCGCCTGTGGGCAAAACGAGCTCTCCCGACACGTACAAGCTGGGGAGCGGACCACCCGTGGGAATCCATAGGGGTCAAACACTTACACACAGGTGCAGGGAAAGACAGCTGCCATCAACCCGTCCAGGGAGAGTGAAGACGCCACAGCTGACTGCGGGCCCCGTCCATCCAGCCGTTTGGTTTACCAGAGACTCTGTTATTGACTACTTGAGTGAGTACACCAGTGCCATCCGGCACAGCGCTGCACCGTATCGCTGCCCCGCTCCCGCGCTGCCTCCCCGCATCGGCACCTGCACCTAGCCCCTACCCACCAACATCCATCCAACCAAACCTCTCCCCAACCGGGGCCCCAGGACCAACCGCCCCTACCCACGGAGGGGCCAACACCTCAGCTGCTCCCCGCCATCGCTCCCGGGAACCCCCGTCACCAGCAGCGGTGGTGCCCACCATCACCACAACCCTGTGGGTGGTGTCACAACCGACATCCCACCACCAAACCTCCCCCCTTTTCACTCGTGGGCGAGGAGGCGCTGCTCGAGCCCCCGGGTCCGGCCCCGTGCTCGAGCCACCGAGGAGCAGAAGCACTGGACCAGAGCGCCAGAGATTCCCCAGGCGAGCGGCGTTCCCAAAGGAAAACCCCTCTCCGCCTGCGACAGTTGCAGCTTATAGGGCATAAAACTGGTGACAGGTTCCCTTTAAGAGCAGCACGATATAGGGTCATATAACCTGATTACAGTGATGTACTAGTTTCTGGGTTGCTTGCTTCAGTTTTAATAACTTCATAGTTTTATCTGCTGCAGATCTACCAGTGCTCTGAATGCTGAGCTCTGTGCAACCCCTGATTGTCAACTTTCTGTGTACACTGTGCATAGGCAGAAAGCTACCAATCAGTGGTGGAGATGGGCTTATACAGAGCTTATAAATATGCAGGATTATATGGCAGGATATTTACTAGACACGTAGTGATAAACTCCTTCAGTGACTTTGTAAAAAAAAAAAAATTGAAGTGTCACATCGCTGGAATCAGGGTCTCTGTCTCTACATTATTTAAGATCATTTGTACTTGTATTCTCAAATAGAGTTTAAAAAAAACTCTGTAAAGATAGAGGAACACATGTATAATGATCAATGAATGAGGAAAAAAGGGGACACATTCATAAAGGCACTTATCTGTTTTAACACTAAACATAAAAAGAACAGCCAAAGCCAGGTGTGACCGGAGTTGTAATTCCAGTATTTTCGGTCATACACTTGCTGATGTAAGAGCGGCTGATAATTCGTTGCCAGCATGTCGCTCTGCGGTCATTTGCATGACGGGAATAGTGTTGGCTTATGAGCAACGTGACAGCTCTGTGCACTGTAAAGGATTAATCCCATCTTTATAAGTGGATATTGTCAAATATTGCTTGTAAATATGTACCGCCCCTGCAGCAGTTACCGCTCGGATCCGGGGGTGATTATTCGTGGTTCGAGGGTCTCCAGACCGCGGGGCTAAGGTTCACACCCGAATGAAGAAGGGGAGTATTTACAGGGGAGATATACAGTTTGTGAGGCCACCTGTGGTGTGCGGTAATAAGGAGTACCGCCGCTGCCGTTGGGAGTACCCGGGGTGATGGAGTGGGGCAGGTAGGTGACGTGACCCTCCACGGGTAGGGGAAGGGCCCGGGACCCCGAATGATGAGATGAGGGTACAGGTGGAGCGCAGACTCACTGGTTGCAGGGGTTAATCAGGTACTCACTCAGCAAGAAAGCAGACGCTGGCAACGTAGTAAACCAAGTCTCTGGGTGCCGCTGTATCTTGAGGGGAGCTCGTCCGGGTCCCGTCCCCTGCAGCACTGCCTGGTGGTCCGTGACCTGCCTCCTGGCACTGTATTTTAGAGTGTAATTTGTGGCCCATCAGCTTGGAGCTTTCCAGGCCCCCCTCCCTACCATGGGTAGCAGAGGAGCTTGCTCTCAGGAGCTCACGCTTGGGCTGCTTTGCTTGGAAAGTTCTATCCCCCTCATTGCGCTAGTGCCCCCGATCTCTGAGCTTCGTGGGAATAGTCCAAATAGGTCCTGTCCTCCGCAGGTTAATTGCCGGGTTGCTTGAAGCCTCTCCCTGACCTAGGGTCCATGTACCCCGACGTGCCTTCGTCCCAGCCCGGCTATTGAACTACGGTTTCTGGCTATCCTCCAAGACTAGCCAAGCACCCAGTCCCAATCTCCCGCAACCGGGTCTCCGACTCCTCCTGGTCCAGACTACCGTCTACGACCTAGTCTGCTTTTCCCCTGGGAGCTCCAACTCCCAGCTTCTTCAGAGCTCCTCACAGCTCGAGGGCTACCACACAACTCACTTGTCACCTCCCACCTCCCTGCCTGACCCCTAGGTGGGCGGCCCTATTCCTGCTTAGCAGCCCACTGGTATGCCTGACAGGGTGTGATGCGTGGTGTACCTAGGATTTGTGAATGCTGGTGGAGGCAGTACCGCAAGGTGGGGACCCAGAAACATGGGGGGTTGAGCCCTGCACGGGGAGAGAAAGAGCGTGCAGAACCCTGTGACGACCTGACTAGTCCAGGGCGTCACAAATACAGCACATTAAGCATTTTCTGCTTATCGAAACTTACAACTTGGAATCTGTCATTAATTTTTGCTCGTAATCTGAGAGCAGCAAGATGTAGGGGCTGAGACCCTGATTTCAGCAATGTGTCACTTAGTTGGTTGTGTGTCTTTGTTTTGAATAAAGTGTTTTATCAGCAGGTGATTATCAATACAGGACTAGATATCTCATGCCTCCTAGTCCAATGCCGCCCACAAAACAGGTTTCTCTCAATTAGTGGTGTCAGCGGGGTTATACAGTGCTAAGCATTCCAAGCACTACTAGATGTGCAGCAGAGAAAACAGTGGTTGTATCAAAACGACAGCAAGTAGCCTTCTAAGTGACACATTGCTGAAATCAGGGTCTGAGGCACTACATCATGCTGCTCTCAGATTACATGCCAGAAACCTGGTGAAAGATTCCCTTTAACCCCTTTGCCACCGGCGGTTTTCTTTTTATCTTTTTTTGCACTCATTCTCCCGAGAGCCGTAATTTTTTATTTTTCACTATAGCCAGGGCTTGTTTTTTGCAGGCCGAGTTGAATTTTGAACGAAACTATTTAGTTGTACCATACAGTGTACTGGAAAACTATAAGGAAATTCCAAGTGCAGTGAAATTGCAAAAAAAGTGCAATTGCACGATTTGTTTTTGTTTTTTTTTATTCACCGTGTTCACTATATGGTAAAACTGATGTGTCATTATTCTGCCTCAGGTCAGTGCGAGTGAGTTCATAGACACCAAACGTGTATAGGTTTACTTTTATCTAAGGGGTAAAAAAGAAATTCAGAAGTTTGTCCAAAAAAAGAATAGCGCTTTTGTTGCCATTTTCCGAGACCCGGCCGTAGTGTTCTCATTTTTTGAGATGTATGGCTTCGTGATGGCTTATTTTTTGCATCCTGAGCTGATGTGTTTAATTTATACCATTTTTATGCAGATGCTACTTTTTGATTGTCTGTTATGGAATTTTTTTAAAAATTTGCGGTGTCCAAAAAAACCGTAATTTTGGCGTTTGGAATTTTTTCCTCGCCACGTCATGCTCCAGAGTGGAAGTGGATTGCGGATCGACCCATGCCTGTGAGGCACACATGTCAACTGTTCAAATCAGCAGACATGCGCGTGGATCACCGGCAGCTGCCTGCAGCAGCTGCAGGTGATTACACTATGACCGCTCAGGACATATTATTACTGCCCGCAGTCGTTAAGGGGTTAAATCACACTGTCAGTGCTTGACAGCACTATCTAAAGGGTTAACAGGTCACCTGATCCACCCGCTCATGATAAACACACATGTCTACTGATCGGATTAGCATACATGTGTGGGGATTAACATGTGCTTGCCACCGGATCCCGCGGAAACGGGAGATAGGCGACCAAGGACCATGTTGTGAATACATTTTCCAGTTTGGGGCTTCCCCTTGTGGTCAGTGCTGGCGGTGCAGTTGATTTGTGGAATGAAAGCCACACACCTGTGGAGGACTGGCAATCAGGTCTCTCAGATTGTGCTATATAGCTGAGTAGTTTTCTCCTGTTACTTGCCGGTGCTCAATGGTCTTCTGTGTGTTAAGGACATTCTGAATCCAGCCCTGCTCTCTACCAGAACTCCTCTCAGATAAGATGGTCTTGGACCTCTGCTTATTGTTTCCCTTTTCTTGTTGTTTTTTTATGCTTTGATACTAATACTTGATTCCTATTTTGTCTGTCTGGAGTTCCTGGTGGAATTGGATCATTCCCTGCTGGGAGTTGTCATGTAAAACTCTTGAAGGGTCCTTACCCCCCTCTTTACCATCAGCCACAGATCGTCATGACGATTATCTGATCGGCCTGAAAGTTTAGGTATTTATGACTTTAGGTGATGGTAGAGCTGCAGCCAAAAGATGCATAGAAAAGACATCCCTTTGGTCTGTTGGAGAGAAAAACTTCTAAAACAGTTTTTAAGCGCTACATTAATGCTAAAAAAATGAAAAGCATATTGCTAGAATCCCTGTGGAGTGCTGAACCCAGCACACCATTTATCTTCACTGGAAGATCGCTGGTAGCGCAACAATTGAGTATTGGCCAGTAAAATCATGCTAGATGCGTTGTGTTTGGTATCTATGTAAATGTAAAATCGAGATATAAAATATGACGCTAATATATTTCACCAGTGTGGCCCAGGGGCAAAGATATGTGAAAAGCTAGAATTAAAGAACTTTGTGACAATCTCGGCACAGTCCACAAGAGACTGTAAAATGAGGTCACAGAGAGGGGGGTTACCGAAGGGCATAAGAGCGACTAGCTCCTTGATGAGGGGAGTCAGTACTGGAGGGCATCAGTAAGTGGTGATGCTGGCCTTCTCTCTACCATCTTCTTCTCTTGGAGTCCCTCCCTCCCTAAATTCAGACGTCACATCTATGGCACGAGTTTAGTAAGTTTCACGTTTATACCTTTTATTTTTATGTAACTGTCTATACTGTATTTGTATTGTTCCCTTTTGTAAATTCTTGTATATTTTTTTTAAACACTGCCTATTTTCGGATTAAATATATAAAATTTAATAGTTTCTTTCCTCATGCTTTATATACGAATCCAAAAAACCTGAAGGGCCTTATGCTATCTGAAACGGGTACCCAGCTACCTATAGAAAGTCTGGGTGGTGGCAGCGTAATTATTATTGCATAGAATTATTGGAGTGCTATCATTAAGGGTACCAAGGTATATATATATTCCATTAGTGGGAATCGGTAATATATACATTTACCCTTGTTGTGAGACCTCCAATATTTGCCATTATTAGCTTAGCAGCCTCATTCTGTTCATTGTCCTGCAGTACCAAAAGTGGTCTGCCGGCAAGAGGGACACTAGAGAGTAGTCGTGTTTGTGACAAATCAGCGAACAGCTGTGGGATATCTGAGTGACTTCCCCCCCCGGCTATTCATGACAGGAGTGTCTGTATACCCAGATCCATGATTCTGCAATGTATTGTGTTTTGTCATGCTTGGTATTAATTCAGTCCCTCATCTATATTAGTGTTTTTTGGATCCCAGTAACATCAGAGTGCTGATATAGTGGGGGAGAGGCCGTTTGGTCTCAGAGTTTTTCCATATCAGACATGCTGGTATTTATTAGGGTTTTTACGGCTGCAGACAGTACGCCTTCCTATCCTTTCCTATAAAGATAGTTTGGGCCTCACTTTTGCTGAACCTGTTTTTCTAGCTTTGTATTGTGTTTTCCTACATCACCGTAGTCTTTACATGTGGGGGGCTATCTATATCTTTGGGGATTGCTCTGAGGCAGATTAGCTTTTCTTATATTTCTATCTGTAAGAATATTTAGTTCTCCAGCTGTGTCGAAATGACTAGGTCATCGTAGGCACGCCTCACGGCTACTAGTTGTGTGTTAGGATTAAGTCTTCAGTCCGTTAAGGTTCCAGCCATTCTGGTTACTTTTTGGGTTTCTGCATTTTTTGATCCTCCTCGGTCGCTGAATCATAACAGTAGCACCGGCCTTACCTAAGATTCTAGGGTACTCAAAAGAAGGAAAAAAAAAGTGTGTCAAAATTTTTTTGTGTTTATTTTTCCTCTTTATCTCTGGGTGCCGTGGAGGATCTTGCACTGTTATGATTCAGGGACTGAGGAGGATCAAAAAATGCGGAAACCCAAAGAGTAACCAGAGTGGCTTGAACCTTAACGGACTGTAGACCTAATCCTGACACACAACTAGAAGTAGCCGTGGGACGAGCTTACGATGACCTAGTCATCTCGACACAGCCGGAGAACTAAATATTCTTACAGATAGAAATATAAGAAAAGCTAATCTGCCTCGGAGCAATCTCCAAGGATATAGATAGACCCAACATGTAAAGACTACGGTGATATAGGAAAACATTATACAAAGCTAGAAAAACAGGTTCAGCAAAGGTGAGGCCCAAACTATCTTTATAGAAAAGGATAGGAAGGAGCACTGTCTGCAGCCGTAAAAACCCTAATAAATACCAGCACGTCTGATATGGAAAAATCCTGAGACCAAACGGCCTCTCCCCCACTATATCAGCACTCTGATGTTACTGGGATCCAAAAAACACTAATATAGATGAGGGACTGAATTAATACCAATCATGACAAAACACAATACATTGCAGAATCATGGAGCTGGGTATACAGACATTCCCAGCAGGGAATGATCCAATTCCACCAGGAACTCCACCTAGGCAAATATTAGTATCAAAGCAGAAAAAACAACAAGAAAGGGGAAACAATAAGCAGAGGTACAAGACTAACTTATCTGAGAGGAGTTCTGGTAGAGAGCAGTGCTGGTTTCAGAATGTCCTTAACACAAGGGACATCCATTGAGCACCGGCAAGTAACAGGAGAAAACTGCTCAGCTATATAGCTCAATCTGAGAGACCTGATTGCCAGTCCTCCACAGATGTGTGGCTTTCATTCCACAAATCAACTGCACCGCCAGCACTGACCACATGAGGGAGCCCCAAACTGGAAAATGTATTCACAACACATATAGTTACGTCCTTGGTCATAAAGGGGTTAACATTTTTCTTTTTTTTATTACTTGTTGTCATGTGGACTGACGTTACATGATTATAAGCAAAATTTGGATATTACAACCGGGGCAAAATGGGAAGTGAGACAGTCCAGTTTTGTGAAAAAATTATTTGCCCCTCATCTGTTTTGTACTAATTCTTCAAACTTCTCACATAAATGTTGTCCTATATCCAACTATCCTATGTGACAGTCTCCCTCTCTTCAGGAAACCCACATCATGCGGCTCTGCTACTCCTCAGACCTGAGGTCTGTTCTTGGGACAGGTTGGGTCCTGACTGACGTTACCACAGAAACCATCTCTCTCCCTCAGCACTAGCTCCTCCCCTATAGGCTGATCCCAACTGCCTGTTTCCGGGCAGATTTCACCTTTCTCCAGCACCTATAACACTTATATACCTTATTAAGCCTCCTACATTATATACTACACAACAATACACCGTATACCAAGGTGGATAGCACTTGGCACACTGCTCTACACATTTAAAGTCGTCTCCAATGGTTCAAACATTTTTATGTGTGATACTTAAGGCCCCCATATACATTAGACTAATGTCAGCCAAGCCTTCTGATATCTGGAGGCTTGACCGACATTGGAGCCTCCTGACTCTCGCCTCACAGATGATGTCTTTGGAGATAAGAATCCAGCATGTTCATTTTCGATTTGCTGATCCTTTTTTGTTAGAAATGACTGGCGGCAGCTCTCTTGTAGAGTGTACAGGAGCTCGGAAGTACGAGAAGTCAGGGGAGATAGCTGCCAGCCAAGCAAAGGACAGTTATCCATTGTTTAAAGGGGTTGTTCACTACTATTACATTGATGGCCTATCATTAGAATAGGTCATCAATGTCTGATCAGCTGGGGCCCGACATCCCGCACCCCTGGTGATCAGCTGTTCTCGGTCTCGGCGGCAGGAAATGCTCAGTTCTGGCGCTGCTCCGTCTTCTGATAGCGTCCACGGCTGGGTACTGCACATCAATAGGAGGTGGATGTGTAGTACCTGGCCGCGGCTGCTATCAGAAGATGGAGCAGCGCCAGAACTGAGCAGTTCCAGCTACAGACTGCCGCCGCCGGGACAAAGAATAGCTGGTCATCGGGGGTGCGGCGAGTCGGACCCGGGCCAATCAGACATTGATGACCTGTCCTAAGGCGGGCTTTACACGTTGCGACATCGCAGGTGCGATGTCGGTGGGGTCAAATCGAAAGTGACGCACATCCGGCGTCGCTGTCGACATCGTAGTATGTGAATCCTTTTACATACGATTAATGAGTGCAAAAGCATCGTTATCATATGATCAGTGTAGGGTCCGACATTTCTATAATTTTGCAGCAGCGACAGGTACGATGTTGTTCCTTGTTCCTGCGGCAGCACACATCGCTGTGTATGAAGCCGCAGGAGCGAGGAACATCTCCTACCTGCGTCCCGGCTGCAATGAGGAAGGAAGGAGGTGGGCGGGATGGTTATGTTCCGCTCATCTCCGCCCCTCCGCTTCTATTGGCTGCCTGCAGTGTGACGTTGCTGTGACGCCGCACGACCCGCCCCCTTAGGAAGGAGGCGGTTTGCCGGCCAGAGCGACATCGCAGGGCAGGTAAGTGCATGTGAAGCTACCGTAGCAATAATGTTCGCTACGGCAGCTATCACAAGATATCGCTGCTGCGATGGGGGCGGGGACTATCGCGTTCGACATCGCAGCATCGGCTTGCGATGTCGCAGCATGCAAAGACTGCCTAAGGATAGGCCATTAATGTAAAAGTAGTGGACAATCGCTGAGGAGTGTAAAACTACTTAAAAGTTTTGCTCAACTCTTAGTTATGCAAAAACGTTGCAACTTTTTGGTGAAAAGGGAGGTACATTACAAAGAAAATGTACATCATTCTGTGACTATCGTATATTTTGCACGGCCACTAAAAGATGCACCAAATTCATTAGAAGTGCTCAGATATGGCACATTATCATCAAGACTATCATACAAAGTGGAAACGCCTGTCTTGATAAATTGGGTTCTACATCCTTGTAATAAATAAAATTCTTATTTATGTAGTTAGTTTTGATCTATGAACCTAAAAGCCTTTAGCAAAAAAAAATCTCATCTATTTCAAAACAGAGACTTCAAGTTATGTCCCTGCCACTTTCAAGTGGTCAAATGGGATCCAAGTTCCAGAGAAGTGGGATGTGGTCTTCATCTTTCTTAAAGGGAATCTGCCAGCAGGTTTCTATAACCCCGCCCACTTCACTGATTGGCAGCTTACTGTATACACTGTGCACTGTAAGAAAGCTGTGGTGGGGCAGGGTTACACTGATTATCTGTACTGGCTGGCACCTGACATCTAGTCCTACAGTGATAATCTCCTACTTACAAAACACTGATTGTATGTAAAGCACTATGAAATTAATGGTGCAATATACTGTAAGTGAATAAATATTATTTTATTATTGTATTGAAAGTACAGCAAACTGCTGAGGAAGTGACACCAATAAAATCAAGTTCTCTGCTACTACATTATGCTGCTCTCTGATTTACGCCTCCTGAAGAAGAAAAGCACGAAACGTGCATTGGAGCGGCAGGGAGATCTTAACACAATGTTTCACATGTAAGTTATATTCATTATTTCTTTGGGTGATGAATTATTAAAGAGTTAGTCTGTAATTAAAATAACCAGCATAATAGATTATTGTTACCATTATGGTTTCTATTGGATATTATTATGCCTGGTTTAATAAATTATGTGACCTGAAATTTTTCATGTTTTGTTATTCTTAAAGATAATACTGTGGCCCTATGTATTTTTGATTTATATCCTGCATTACCAGGCAGCACTTGCTTAATTTGTGTAATTATATGTGAATTTTAATAAATTTATGAATACATTTTGAGCTTTTATATTCTATGTGTGGATATTGATTATGTCCTAGGTAGTTCTGTGTGATGTTTTCTCTGATTTAATAGCAATAACCTGCTGACAGATTCCCATTAATGTGACTCTCTCTCTCTTTCTGGACATATTATTGTATGAAGGTTCGTAAATCTTCAAGGCATTCTTTTGCAATCTAGAAAATAGACCTCCGTTACTGTTAGTATGATGTCTGTCATTAGGAACTAAGTGCTTTCTGAGTCTTGCCAGTCTCCGGGGACCTGCACCCCGTATGACTGACATGTGACTGTGGGATTCTTTCCTTGTCTTACATTCCTCACCGAGCAGTTGCTGTTACTCTATATGGTTTCTGTCCTGAGCATAAGCAATAAGCAAAATGTTAGTTTAGCTGACTAACATACCAAGAGCCACATGGTGACATACGGCACAAGGAGCTAAACTTCACATTCCAGCATTCCTTTATAGGTTTATTGTCCTGTCTGAATATACAGAATTTTTTGGTCTGCAGCTTTATTGGCTGCATGTTAAATTTAGCAGAAAGCTGGTACCCACTACTTAATAATATATGTTTGGTGTTCTGGTGCACACAGTTATGTACTGTAGCGCCCCTGAGGCCATCAGAGAGCTACAAGGTACTGCATCCTCACCAGGATGCAGGGCCTACCCCCTAGGGACCCAAAAAAACAGTGCCGGTAACATCCAAACACTCACAAAAATCCCCATTTTTCCACAACATCCCCCATAGCCTGCTACCAGGCAAGGATTGGACCAATGGATGGCCGCCTAGAGGTGGAGCCAATCCAGTCCACTAGACGACCAGGTGGGGGGAGCAGACAGTGTAGCGGGTCAGACTGAGTCAGTGTGAGAGTGGACAGTGAAGGAGTGAAATTGAGCAGACGAACTGACCGGGAGTGAACGTTGACCTTAGGGCCCAGGCAATTAGTTGCCGGTGGAGTACACCTGGAACTACGCACCAACGGGGTACAGAATCCTAGATCAGGCAAATGCTCCAGGCAGACCTGATAAAATCTGCACAGTGAGGGGACCATCAAGTACCTCACTGACCTTGAAGTTCGTGACTCAGTAGCAAAGGGAGAACCGGGGACGGGACCAGAGACTCCATCCCCACAGGGTTCACGCTACCATCATACAGACTGCTGTAGAAGACAATCAGGAGGGGGCCCCCAGCTGCTCCACGCCATGGGGACCCACCAACCAAAAGACGGGTGCAGCGGAAGAAGGCACCATGTTACTAAACCGGCACTGGGACTAAGGGGACGGCCTCGGGTGACCAGTTACCACCAGAAAGTGGGTAGAGAACCAGTTGCACTGAAACCCTTGTGTGGCCTACCTTCTTCCGACACCCGTCACATCACCTGCCCTCTGGGGCCCGGCCCTGCTTTTGGAGGGCCTAACATCCAGGCTGCCATTAACACCAGCCCCAGTAGTGAATATTGTGCAGCGGCGGCTCCATCCACATAGCCGCAACACCGCAAGTGACGTCACGTATAACCTTTATTCAACAATCCCCTGTAAAAATTCTCCTTTTCAAAAAGCACCCAGAGCATGGGACCGGACAATGGCCACCAAAGTGACATTTCCCAGTTATACACCGCCCGGTACCTGGACGCCCTGGCATCACAGTAATAAGTGAACAAGCTGCATATGGAGACGCTATCTATTTTATAGAGAGGGAAACCCCTTTAATGTTTTTGTGTGATTCCTAAGATAAGACCACTAGTAAAGTATATATTGTACATTCTTTGATATTGCAACTCCAAGATGGAAAAGTTGTGTAATTATGGAAATCACAAGATGAATAGTGTTATGCTAGCCAGGTTAGTGGATCCACTGGACCGAAGGTACTGATCACTGGCCTGGAGGAGCAAACTATATCGGACACTGAGTCTTCACTAAAGTCCCCGAAGTGGCGATAGGCACACACAATGGTAGTCAATAGAGTGCCGCACCAGGGTGCCAACAATACCTCAGCAGCTGGCACCACGAATACATATGTGACGCCCCTCCGGCTTCAAGCGCCACAGGGTTCGGAACCTCACCCGAGGTGCAGTATTCATTTCGGATATGGAGGAGGTCGTCTTCAGTAATCACCACCAAACACACTCAACCAACACATAACACGGGAGCTCTTTCACTGGGACTGGGCTATGGTAAGTGCTGGGGTGGCCATCACGAGTTATGGGACCTCTTACTCATTAGTTCAGCAACCTGGGGGGTGGGGCACCAACAGGGGAAGTGAGGAGTCATCTCACACACAAGTCAGTCAGAAGTTAGCTCCGTACGCAGCAGGCATCAGGAAGGACTCAGGAACAAGCAAAGACACGGTCAGTTCGGGGCCCGCGGTCTAGAGCTTGAAGCTCGACCGGGGTTCTTAGAAAAGAAGGGGAATACCAGGGTTCGCGGGGAGTGCAGAAGACACCTGTGACCCGTTCCACGGCTCAGGAGTTGGGATGGAGGGAAATCGTCGAAAGGTGACACACAGAAGGAAACACCGTCCTCGACCTCCGAAGTATCCGGGATCAGCTGAAGCCCATCACAGCGTACCTCGGTCCTCCAACAGCGGTGTGTGACTAGTGAGTAAAAGAACTTGAACTGCACCTTCTGTGTCGTCCCATCACTGCCGGCGCCCGCAACCTCGCGGCCCTTCGCCATAGGCGACTACTACTCCCAACATCCTCACTGGGGCCTAGCTCTACCTGTGGAAAGCTGCAACACCCGAACTGTGTCACCATCTGCATCGGCGGCTCCCATATTGGCCGCACACCACAGGTGGCGTCACGAATAACTACCTCCATCGTCCCCATCCCCAGCTTTATTGACACCGCCGGGGTCACGGAACTGGGCAAGGCTACCGCGGCGACCCAGGAGAAGCACCGTGGCCCAGTAACGGGTAACCCCCAGACTCCGTGAACGCGTCACATACAGTCTCTGGTTGTAGAACCAGCAGCAGATATTGTAGGAGCAGCAGGTGTGGATACTTGCAACAGCAGAAATTGTGAAAGGTGGCCAGTGAAGATACTTGCAGCAGCAATGGATATTGTGGAAGACAGCCAGCGTGGATACTTGCAGCAGCACTGGATATTGTACAATATGGCCAGCGTGGATAGTTCAAGTAGCAGATTTACCATGAACTGATACACAAATAGGAATGAGCAACAGCACACAGAACAGTAACAGCAGCTGCAAAACAAAGGGACCTAAGAACTAGCAACGCATAGAACTCATTGACAAGGCACCTCCCTTAAGGGGAAAGTGCCTTAAATATCTGCTGCCGCAGCCGAGCTAAGAGGCACTTCTGGGTCAGGGTGCACTGGCCCTTTATGAAAATGCACTCTATGGGCATTTCCAGGTGGTCTGTGCGCAGGCCATGGGAAACAGCAGCAGGGACTGTGGAAGGAGCAGTCACTGCTGGGAAGTTGAGAGTACTGGTGTCCTCACCAGGAGAGGGGGGTAGGACAGTGCAATGATGCTGGTATGGGCATTACAGATAGACATGGTAATGATATTCCAATAAGTAAAAATGGAAACTAAATTTTCCTTTTAGTATCTAACATCCAATTTCACTTGCAGTGTGGAATTAATTAGTCATGGAATCAGTGGTCTAACGATTTCTCCAAAGTGTCCCAAGAGCTGTATTTCATCCCAGTAACACCAGGTTGCATGTTACATGTTCTACTGTGAGCAGCCTGAGCTGCCATGGCCTGCAGCATTTCCAAACTTGTCTTCCATTGAGCATATCTAGATGTTATTGGTTGGCAAGTGCAAAGGGAGCTGCCAGCAGTGCATCTAGATAATTTTCCCAAGTGCATTCAGCTCAGCAGAACATTCTTCAGACAAGCATTAATCAAACTGACTCTTCACTGTAGACTGGAAGACAGTTTCTAGTGAATCTCTTTTTTGTGTATCCTATAAGAATGTGTGACGCCCTGGACTATCAGGTCATCACAAGTTATTGTGCAATCAGCCCTTCTGTGCAATATCCACCTCCTCCTTGGTTATGGGTCCCCAACTGCATGGTGTTGCCGACAATAGCTAGTAAAATCCTAGGTACACTCTGTACCACATCCACCAGACACACAAGTGGACACAACTTTGGGCCTAGTAGGAGCTAGACCCGCGGTCGCAGGGGATCGTGACAAGGGGCACAGAACTGTCGAGGAGGACAGCCGGCGGCCTTGTACTATCACTGGGCTGGGACCAGGGCACGACGGGGTACATGGACTCTAGGTCAGGGAGTAGCTTCAGGCAACCTGACAATTTACCCGACGAGAACGGAGCCTTCAAGATCCGCTCTCCACCCACTCCAGAATTGGGGTACTAGCGCAACGAGGGGGATAGGACTTTCCACTGAAACGGTCCAGAAAATCCCAAGCGTGAACTTTGAGAGCAAACTCCCATAGTTAGCCCGACTAGTTCTATACTACCGGGACCAACAAGCTGTTACGAACCGGCGCCGCCATAGCCGCAAGCAGTCTGCTGCGGTTCCTGTTGCGCCCAGGCGCCGGCTGCCGTTCTTGGCCGTGCCTCGGGTCGTCCAGTTGGCTGTTCCTTCCACCACGTCTAAGTGTGGAGAGGCGGCTAGTGCGCATGCGTGCGCCGATTTACCCCAGCCAGAGTCTAAGTCTGGTGTTTTGCCTACTGAGCATGCTCAGACTGATTGTGTCATTTCTGAGACTAAGTCCTCAGTTCAGGCTACTGAGCATGCTCCCACAATTAATCCTAACAGCCTCTTTGCACAGGTACTTGGACTTCGGGCTGTGTCTAAGTTCTGGGATGTGCCTACTGAGCATGCTCAAACTGATAGTCTGCTTTTTGAGTCTGTTGCTCAGGCTACTGAGCATGCTCAGGCACTTAGTGCATCAGAGGCTAGGTCCGGTAAGGACCTCACTGAGCATGTCAGTGAGGTGGCAGGCCCTGATAGGGCAGAGGGTGTCAGGTGCCCTGATGACGTGGCAACTCCGAACTGGCTCGCAGAGGCCCACCCCTATGATCTGGCACCTCACCATTGGTCGTCAGACGATGACTGGTGAAGTGTTTGGGGCGTGGCTGCCATGAGGTCATCAACGACGTGGCGGTTCCGGATAGGTCGCATGTGACGTCACTGATGACATGGCACTCTGCTATTGGACCTTGGTGGTTCCACCCTGGGTTTGGGACGGACCCAGGTTATAAAAGTGGCTGGAGACAACATGGAGGTGCGCAGTCTTCATTTAGAGTTCTTGGTGGCATAAGCCTTGTTGGAAGCGATAGGTAGGGCTAGGCGAACGGTGCCTGTCACGCCAAGATTCGTGGCTCAGCACATGAGGGTCAGGCGCCGTGCTTCCTTGCTAACATTCCTGTTGTGCTAGAGCAGTCCAGTGGCGTTAACTGGGCTGCGGCTGCTGCGTCACCTGTTCAGTTGTGCCTCCTACGCACACGGACAGAATACCTGTTGCGTCACCTGTCCGAGAGTGCCCTCTACGCACACGGACAGTGTACCTGCTGTGCCACCTGTCCGGTTGTGCCCTCTACGCGCACGGACAGCGCACCCCAGAACCCCTGTGAAGTTAACAGGGTGTTCCTGGATTGGGTGTCTGAACCCTATTATCCTCCTTGGCTTCCCAGTCAAATGCTACTGGTGTGACTACCTGGTCTGACGTGTCCTTTACACACGTGGCCAGTCGAGTGGTGGCCAGAAACGCTAATCGGAGGACCGCTCGGCCTGACGTGTCTTACACATGTGGCCGACAGGGCGCTGTCGCAGCGGTCTTCTCGGTCAACGCTAACTGGTCACCATCCGGCCTGACGTGTTCCCTACACACGTGGTCGGAGTAGTGTCCGCTCCACCGAAACGTTAACTGGGTTGTTGTCTGGTCTGACGTGTACCTACACACGTGACCGTGTCCCTGGGTTATCTCAGAGCCGTCCAGCTCTATAGTCTCCGCCTAACCCACAGGGTGCCAGCAGCTCCATTGCCATCTGGAGCACGGTGGGTCCCGACTGGCGATTGGGATATATACCCCCTGGTCCTAATCTGCCGGTCCCCCCGTAACAGTAAGACTGCGCCAGGGTCTGGCTGGCATGGCGGAGATGGAGCAGCTACGTCAGTTCATACTGCAGCTTGATGCCAGAGTGAGGTCTCTGGAGAAGTCTGCTCTTGCTGCTGATATGGATGATGTGGTGGCTCAAGCGGCTGCAATGGTGTCCGTCACCAAGCCTACTCCAACCCTCCCTCACCTCTCGCTGCCCAACAAGTTTGCGGGGAACAGCAAGGCATGTAGGGGATTCATGAACCAGTGCTCAGTCCATCTAGAGCTGTTGGCTGCACGGTTTCCTACAGAGAGGTCGAAGGTGGGGTTTATCATCTCCTTGCTCTCTGATAGGGCACTGGAGTGGGCTACACCATTGTGGGAGAGGAATGACACCGTAGTACAGGACTCTAAGGAGTTTTTGGAGTCCTTGCGACAAGTGTTCCTGGGGCCTCAGGTCACTCACGACTCGGCCCTACAGCTACTGACTTTGGAGCAGGGGCGTACCTCCTCAAGTCAATATTCTGTGAGTTTCAGGACACTTGCTGCAGAACTGGGGTGGTCAGAGAGGACTCTCATTCCACTGTTCTGGAGGGGATTAGCCTCGCACGTGAAGGACGCATTAGCGTTGCGTGAGGTACCAACTACCCTTAAGGGCCTCATGACTCTGGCTACCCGCATTGACCTGCAGACCTCCGAACGTCAGCTGGACCACAGGGCAGAGGGTCGTTCAGCCACTGTAGTGGTCTCTCCTACTGCACCTCCCTTAGAGGACATCTCTGTCCCTATGGACATCGCTACGGTTGGTGTTGCTAGGTCTTCGAGTTGCAAGGGCATTTCCTGTTTCGCTTGTGGACAGTATGGTCATTATGCCAACCGCTGCCCAAAGCGTCAGGGTAAGCGACCGCGATTGGTGACCATAGCTGGAGGTAAACTGGACTCTGCGTCATCCATTAGGGTGACGTTTCCCGCGTCCATTTCCTTTAACGGGTCAACATGGTCCACAAGGGCGAGTGTGGACACAGGTGCTGGGGATAGTTTCATCTCCTCCTCTTTTGCCCGGCGGCATGCCATCCCGCTTGTGCAAATGCCAAGGCCAGTGAGAGTCCATGTGGTGGATGGGTTCTTGTTGCCCAAGGTAGTTCACCAGCGGACAGTGCCCATTACCCTTGCCATGTCATCTGGTCATAGGGAGACCATTTCATTTCTAGTTCTCCCTAAGGGTGCAGATGATATTCTGCTGGGTATTCCTTGGTTGAAGCGGCATTCCCCACATATCGACTGGTCGTCTGGGGTAATTACGCGGTGGAGCGAGTCTTGTAGCTCCCACTGCATGTCTCCATCTTCCGCCCGTCGCTCAGTGGTATCTGTGGCGACTATAGACCATTCGAGTGGGAGGGCCGCTAGAGGGGGGGTACTGTTACGAACCGGCGCCGCCATAGCCGCAAGCAGTCTGCTGCGGTTCCTGTTGCGCCCAGGTGCCGGCTGCCGTTCTTGGCCGTGCCTCGGGTCGTCCAGTTGGCTGTTCCTTCCACCACGTCTAAGTGTGGAGAGGCGGCTAGTGCGCATGCGTGCGCCGATTTACCCCAGCCAGAGTCTAAGTCTGGTGTTTTGCCTACTGAGCATGCTCAGACTGATTGTGTCATTTCTGAGACTAAGTCCTCAGTTCAGGCTACTGAGCATGCTCCCACAATTAATCCTAACAGCCTCTTTGCACAGGTACTTGGACTTCGGGCTGTGTCTAAGTTCTGGGATGTGCCTACTGAGCATGTGTGAAGCCCCACAAGTGCAGTGTCGGTGCATTACCTTCAGGGACTCCACTCAGCTGGATCTTGTCACAGGTAGGAGATCTTCTTCTTGTCGTGACGCCACTCTCAGTATTGCGGTCAGTGGGGACCGCCACTGCAGGTTAAGGGACGCCTGGGGCTGATGGTGGGTGCAGTTAGTTGTAATAGCCTCCTGAGAGTGATACCTTCTTTGATACCAGGTGCTACGATGAACCCATATCCTGACTTGAGGCTGAAGTCCTCCACTACTCCTCTGCAAAGGGGTCCTCGGACCTGTGCTTTGGCTCTTCTCAGGAACCTTTTTTCTTGTAGGTCTCTGGCCGTGATTTCTCTCTGCTCTGGGGATGGCGGTGCAGGGGAAAACTGGGTTCTGCTGCGGCGCTGTGTCTTGCAGGCTAGATTCTGCGAAGTGCAGCTTACAAGCTCCCAGGTGGGGCGGTTGGGCAGGTCTTCTTCCGCAGGAGGTGTCAGGTCTTCCTCGTCCCAACGGGAATATGGCAGCATCTCCGGCTCTGGGACTAGCACTGCTGCTGGCTCCGGGGGCAACTCCTCAGCTTCTTGCCCTCCTCTCCCCCTTAGTTCTTCGCTGCACTCTGGTCGTGGCAGCGCTGGGGATGAGTGTTCCTCAGCTGGCCCAGGCGGTGGACTCTTCAGCGTGGTTGCTGCAGGGGTTGCCTTAGGGGTGTTCGGAGGGAGCATGTATCGGTCCACCATCTCCTGTGGGAACTTAGCCTCCAGGTCAGCCTTCAGCTGCCAGTATGCGGAGTCTTCACCTATCAGGGATTTCCTAGTATGGACTTCCTTAGGCTGGGGAGCGGTGTCTGCTCTGGCCTTGCAGGCCGGGGAAAATGGTGATGCAATCTCTTGGCGGGCCGCGCCCTGTATGGCGGCGGCCTGGTCTTGGCGGGCCGCGCCTGGCATGGCGGCGGCCTGGTCTTGGCGGGCCGCGCCTGGCATGGCGGCGGCCTGGTCTGTGCGGGCCGAGCCTGGCGTGGCGGCGGCCTGGATCTGCGTCGCTGTTGCGGCCAGTTCTTGGCGGGCCGGACTGGGCGTTGCTGCAGGGACCGGGTCTTGGTGGGCCGAGCAGGGCATCGCTGCGGCGGCCGGGGCTTGGCGGGCCGAGCAGGGCATCGCTGCGGCGGCCGGGGCTTGGCGGGCCGAGCAGGGCATCGCTGCGGCGGCCTGGGCTTGGCGGGCCGCACCTGGCATGACTGCGGCCTGGCTCAGCGTCGCCGCGCCGGGCGCCTCTTCTGGGACCGCGGTCGTAGCAGCAGGGGTCGGAGCACTTGCGCTGGCCGGGGCAACTCTGGACTCACCCATCGGTGGCACCATCGGGATCTGAGTCGTCGCCGCTCGATCTGGCAGGCGTCGCGCGGCTCCCTCCTCGTAGGTCCGAACCGCCGCAGCCATCTCCAGAAGCTCCGTGCGTCCCTCACTGAGCTGTCGCATAATCCTGGCCTCCAGCTGATCGCAGAAGATAGCAAGCTCCCGGCACCACCAGGCAGCAGAGCCTGGTTCTGGGTATCCACGTCCGGACTCCATCTCTTCTCTCTGCAGCAGCAGGCTTGTGGCTCTCTTTCCTTCCCGACGTCTCTGGACGCTTCCGCTCTCTTCACAAGCGAGGTCAGAACCCTGCAGGGGATCTCTGGGTAGCCACACCTCTTCGTGGGCGGTAACTTCTCCCAGCGCGGGCTGCTGTTGTTTTTCAGCGCGCTTTTCATGGTGGCAATATGGCGGCGCTTCCAATTTTCCAAGCGGACCGCCCAGGCACATGGTCACCTGTCTGAACAGGTCTAGTCCTTATCCTGTTCGTGACGCCAGATGTGAAGCCCCACAAGTGCAGTGTCAGTGCATTACCTTCAGGGACTCCACTCAGCTGGATCTTGTCACAGGTAGGAGATCTTCTTCTTGTCGTGACGCCACTCTCAGTATTGCGGTCAGTGGGGACCGCCACTGCAGGTTAAGGGACGCCTGGGGCTGATGGTGGGTGCAGTTAGTTGTAATAGCCTCCTGAGAGTGAGGCAAGCCCCAGGGCCCTGTGTAGATGTGTAGAACTACAAGGCGCAGAATGACTCAACACAGGCAGGATGTCTTTCAGGGTTTTTACTCACAGTTGATGGCAGGGTGAGTGACCCGGGCGTAGCTGGGATGAACCAAGTGGGAACCAGGTGTCCTTCAGGCTGACTTGTGAGGGTGACTACTAACTCGCCTTCCTTAGCCCTTGGTGGTTTGGGGGTAACCCCGACTTTGAGTCCCTATGGGGGTCACCCAGGGAAGATGCTGAAGCCTCTCTCCCCTTCGTTTGCCGTGTGCTTGTCGCCTGGGCCAGATCACTCCAGCTTCTTGCCTCCTGTGACCTATGGGCCCTAACTGTGGCTACGTGGCTGCGGCTTTTAGGTGTTGTGGTGTGGGCTTTGAGGGCCCCACACCGGCAGGTTTAGCGAGGAAAGGTGGATCTATCCCCGCTCCGGGATCTGCCGCCCGTTTGGGCCTGGTTCTCCCTAGCAGTCTCCTTACTTCCCACTCTGTGCTCTCTCTCTAGCTGGAGATGGGTTTCGGGTAGCACTCCTAGTTGACCGTTCTCCCCCGTCGGTAGCCACTGCGCGGACGCTGTCAGACTACAGCAGCCCAGGGGAAGGGGTCAGCTCTCCTCGGAGCTCCCTGGACTCTGCCCTGAACTGGCTCACTGCTCCTCCTCTCCTGTTCTTGCCTACGCCACCTAGCAACCAGACTCTCTTACCACACCCCTTGAGAGGAGATGGAGGCTTTTGGCCCCCTCCACTATTCCAGTTAAGGTGAAGGCTTTTCCCCCTCCTGGGATCCCCAGGGGTCCTCTCATGGGTACATGTGTGAGACCTGATCACTATGCGCCTGTGTACCACACCCCGGTCAGCCTTCTGGATTACCTGTGTTGTACTGTCCCCAGCATGGGTGCAGTACTCAGTGGTGCCTGACCAGGTCAGGGGCGCCACACATGCTCAAACTGATAGTCTGCTTTTTGAGTCTGTTGCTCAGGCTACTGAGCATGCTCAGGCACTTATTGCATCAGAGGCTAGGTCCGGTAAGGACCTCACTGAGCATGTCCGTGAGGTGGCAGGCCCTGATAGGGCAGAGGGTGTCAGGTGCCCTGATGACGTGGCAACTCCGAACTGGCTCGCAGAGGCCCACCCCTATGATCTGGCACCTCACCATTGGTCGTCAGACGATGACTGGTGAAGTGTTTGTGGCGTGGCTGCCATGAGGTCATCAACGACGTGGCGGTTCCGGATAGGTCGCATGTGACGTCACTGATGACATGGCACTCTGCTATTGGACCTTGGTGGTTCCACCCTGGGTTTGGGACGGACCCAGGTTCTAAAAGTGGCTGGAGACAACATGGAGGTGCGCAGTCTTCATTTAGAGTTCTTGGTGGCATAAGCCTTGTTGGAAGCGATAGGTAGGGCTAGGCGAACGGTGCCTGTCACGCCAAGATTCGTGGCTCAGCTCATGAGGGTCAGGTGCCGTGCTTCCTTGCTAACATTCCTGTTGTGCTAGAGCAGTCCAGTGGCGTTAACTGGGCTGCGGCTGCTGCGTCACCTGTTCAGTTGTGCCTCCTACGCACACGGACAGAATACCTGTTGCGTCACCTGTCCGAGAGTGCCCTCTACGCACACGGACAGTGTACCTGCTGTGCCACCTGTCCGGTTGTGCCCTCTACGCGCACGGACAGCGCACCCCAGAACCCCTGTGAAGTTAACAGGGTGTTCCTGGATTGGGTGTCTGAACCCTATTATCCTCCTTGGCTTCCCAGTCAAATGCTACTGGTGTGACTACCTGGTCTGACGTGTCCTTTACACACGTGGCCAGTCGAATGGTGGCCAGAAACGCTAATTGGAGGACCGCTCGGCCTGACGTGTCTTACACATGTGGCCGACAGGGCGCTGTTGCAGCGGTCTTCTCGGTCAACGCTAACTTGTCACCATCCGGCCTGACGTGTTCCCTACACACGTGGTCGGAGTAGTGTCCGCTCCACCGAAACGTTAACTGGGTTGTTGTCTGGTCTGACGTGTACCTACACACGTGACCGTGTCCCTGGGTTATCTCAGAGCCGTCCAGCTCTATAGTCTCCGCCTAACCCACAGGGTGCCAGCAGCTCCATTGCCATCTGGAGCACGGTGGGTCCCGACTGGTGATTGGGATATATACCCCCTGGTCCTAATCTGCCGGTCCCCCCGTAACAGTAAGACTGCGCCAGGGTCTGGCTGGCATGGCGGAGATGGAGCAGCTACGTCAGTTCATACTGCAGCTTGATGCCAGAGTGAGGTCTCTGGAGAAGTCTGCTCTTGCTGCTGATATGGATGATGTGGTGGCTCAAGCGGCTGCAATGGTGTCCGTCACCAAGCCTACTCCAACCCTCCCTCACCTCTCGCTGCCCAACAAGTTTGCGGGGAACAGCAAGGCATGTAGGGGATTCATGAACCAGTGCTCAGTCCATCTAGAGCTGTTGGCTGCACGGTTTCCTACAGAGAGGTCGAAGGTGGGGTTTATCATCTCCTTGCTCTCTGATAGGGCACTGGAGTGGGCTACACCATTGTGGGAGAGGAATGACACCGTAGTACAGGACTCTAAGGAGTTTTTGGAGTCCTTGCGACAAGTGTTTCTGGGGCCTCAGGTCACTCACGACTCGGCCCTACAGCTACTGACTTTGGAGCAGGGGCGTACCTCCTCAAGTCAATATTCTGTGAGTTTCAGGACACTTGCTGCAGAACTGGGGTGGTCAGAGAGGACTCTCATTCCACTGTTCTGGAGGGGATTAGCCTCGCACGTGAAGGACGCATTAGCGTTGCGTGAGGTACCAACTACCCTTAAGGGCCTCATGACTCTGGCTACCCGCATTGACCTGCGGACCTCCGAACGTCAGCTGGACCACAGGGCAGAGGGTCGTTCAGCCACTGTAGTGGTCTCTCCTACTGCACCTCCCTTAGAGGACATCTCTGTCCCTATGGACATCGCTACGGTTGGTGTTGCTAGGTCTTCGAGTCGCAAGGGCATTTCCTGTTTCGCTTGTGGACAGTATGGTCATTATGCCAACCGCTGCCCAAAGCGTCAGGGTAAGCGACCGCGATTGGTGACCATAGCTGGAGGTAGACTGGACTCTGCGTCATCCATTAGGGTGACGTTTCCCGCGTCCATTTCCTTTAACGGGTCAACATGGTCCACAAGGGCGAGTGTGGACACAGGTGCTGGGGATAGTTTCATCTCCTCCTCTTTTGCCCGGCGGCATGCCATCCCGCTTGTGCAAATGCCAAGGCCAGTGAGAGTCCATGTGGTGGATGGGTTCTTGTTGCCCAAGGTAGTTCACCAGCGGACAGTGCCCATTACCCTTGCCATGTCATCTGGTCATAGGGAGACCATTTCATTTCTAGTTCTCCCTAAGGGTGCAGATGATATTCTGCTGGGTATTCCTTGGTTGAAGCGGCATTCCCCACATATCGACTGGTCGTCTGGGGTAATTACGCGGTGGAGCGAGTCTTGTAGCTCCCACTGCATGTCTCCATCTTCCGCCCGTCGCTCAGTGGTATCTGTGGCAACTATAGACCATTCGAGTGGGAGGGCCGCTAGAGGGGGGGTACTGTTACGAACCGGCGCCGCCATAGCCGCAAGCAGTCTGCTGCGGTTCCTGTTGCGCCCAGGCGCCGGCTGCCGTTCTTGGCCGTGCCTCGGGTCATCCAGTTGGCTGTTCCTTCCACCACGTCTAAGTGTGGAGAGACGGCTAGTGCGCATGCGTGCGCCGATTTACCCCAGCCAGAGTCTAAGTCTGGTGTTTTGCCTACTGAGCATGCTCAGACTGATTGTGTCATTTCTGAGACTAAGTCCTCAGTTCAGGCTACTGAGCATGCTCCCACAATTAATCCTAACAGCCTCTTTGCACAGGTACTTGGACTTCGGGCTGTGTCTAAGTTCTGGGATGTGCCTACTGAGCATGCTCAAACTGATAGTCTGCTTTTTGAGTCTGTTGCTCAGGCTACTGAGCATGCTCAGGCACTTATTGCATCAGAGGCTAGGTCCGGTAAGGACCTCACTGAGCATGTCCGTGAGGTGGCAGGCCCTGATAGGGCAGAGGGTGTCAGGTGCCCTGATGACGTGGCAACTCCGAACTGGCTCGCAGAGGCCCACCCCTATGATCTGGCACCTCACCATTGGTCGTCAGACGATGACTGGTGAAGTGTTTGGGGCGTGGCTGCCATGAGGTCATCAACGACGTGGCGGTTCCGGATAGGTCGCATGTGACGTCACTGATGACATGGCACTCTGCTATTAGACCTTGGTGGTTCCACCCTGGGTTTGGGACGGACCCAGGTTCTAAAAGTGGCTGGAGACAACATGGAGGTGCGCAGTCTTCATTTAGAGTTCTTGGTGGCATAAGCCTTGTTGGAAGCGATAGGTAGGGCTAGGCGAACGGTGCCTGTCACGCCAAGATTCGTGGCTCAGCACATGAGGGTCAGGCGCCGTGCTTCCTTGCTAACATTCCTGTTGTGCTAGAGCAGTCCAGTGGCGTTAACTGGGCTGCGGCTGCTGCGTCACCTGTTCAGTTGTGCCTCCTACGCACACGGACAGAATACCTGTTGCGTCACCTGTCCGAGAGTGCCCTCTACGCACACGGACAGTGTACCTGCTGCGCCATCTGTCCGGTTGTGCCCTCTACGCACACAGACAGCGCACCCCAGAACCCCTGTGAAGTTAACAGGGTGTTCCTGGATTGGGTGTCTGAACCCTATTATCCTCCTTGGCTTCCCAGTCAAATGCTACTGGTGTGACTACCTGGTCTGACGTGTCCTTTACACACGTGGCCAGTCGAGTGGTGGCCAGAAACGCTAATCGGAGGACCGCTCGGCCTGACGTGTCTTACACATGTGGCCGACAGGGCGCTGTCGCAGCGGTCTTCTCGGTCAACGCTAACTGGTCACCATCCGGCCTGACGTGTTCCCTACACACGTGGTCGGAGTAGTGTCCGCTCCACCGAAACGTTAACTGGGTTGTCGTCTGGTCTGACGTGTCCCTACACATGTGACCGTGTCCCTGGGTTATCTCAGAGCCGTCCAGCTCTATAGTCTCCGCCTAACCCACAGGGTGCCAGCAGCTCCATTGCCATCTGGAGCACGGTGGGCCCCGACTGGCGATTGGGATATATACCCCCTGGTCCTAATCTGCCGGTCCCCCGTAACACAAGCAAGTGACCTTAGAGCCAGGAGGAAGGTCACAGATCATCAGGCAGCACCATCGGGGACTGCACCCAAACTAGCTCCTCTCAGCGGCAGTGGTGTCCAGAACTTTGCTTTACCCGGTTGTCGATGTCAGCTTTATGGACTGAGTGAGTACGCAAGTGACCCCTTCGCACCCAACGGCACTCCCCATCCACCATCACCTAGTCCCGGGGCATCCCCCCCTATCCATGGAGGGTCCCAACACCTGGCTGCCCCACTCCATCGCTCCGGGTACTCCCAACTGCAGCAGTGGTACTCCACCTTACCACACACCACGGGTGGCGTCACGAACTCTAAACACAGTCCCCTGTAAATACTGTCACGCTCCCCGGGTCCCGACGTCGTTCCTCACTCACCGCTCCGGTCCCCAGGTCTCCTGCCTCCAGTCACACGTCCTCCTCGGCACCGCTCCCTGCTCTGGCCTCTGGCACCCGGGCGTCGCGCATGCGCATTAGGGCGCGCGCGCGGTCACTGACCTCCTCTTAAAGGCCCAGCACTCCCTAAACAGGATATTGCATCAGTCAGGGTCAGGTATATTAGGAGCTTCCTGCCTGGAGGGCGTCGCCTGTTCTATGAGTTCTATAGCTAGGAGTCCAGGCCCCGCTTGCTGTGTCTTGCATTAACACTGTGTCTTCCACAGAACCACTTCTACCAAGTTAACCTGGTCCTGTCCACAACCTGTCCAAGAAGTCCTGCGGGGACTGTCCTGCCAAGCTATCCTGGCCTGGGCCACAGCCTGTCCGAGTGGTCCTACGGGGACTATCAGCTGAGACGCCACCATCTTCTTCAGTCTGAACCTGCCTCCTACCCTCGGCTTCACCCGGTGACCTTTGCCTCCTCTACCGGTTGGACTCTGTTCACGTCTGACGTCTCTACCTTTCATCAGTACCCGGGCACCGTCATCACACCTGGCACCAGGAACTCTTTGTCCCCAGGGACTTCCTCATTCCAGCTTCTGGAAAGGACTCTGACCTTATCCCGCCTAGTGCTCCGGCAACCGTGCACCTAGGCCCTCTGGTGGGGTGACTGGACAGTCCCTGTATAGGGGTTAGCTCTGTGTTGCCTCACTGGGGGAGTCCGGTGCACGGCCCAGAGGATCCACCACCCGGGCATTACAAATACCCCCCTTCATTTGAGGGGCCGCACGATCCCCGGGTCCGGACGCCCCTCGAGCCACCGTGGATCCAGATCCAAGCAGCCCGCCTGCTGATACGGGGCAGCACACCTCAAATTCCTGGCATCACGAACAGGATACAAGCAGGACCCACTTACCTGGGTGACGTGCGCCTTGAGGATCGAAGCCGCGAGTCAAAATCCCGTTTCCCGCCAATTCCGCCATCTTACGCCATCTTTTGGTGCCAAGACGCCATCTTGTCCATAAAACCCCCCAAAGTAGAAGCCCCGCCCTTCGTCCTGAGAGTGAGCCGGAACCGGAAGTTCCCAGAGGGCCACAGCTTCGGAGAGCGTGTGGAGTGAAAACCAAGGGGGCGCGACGGCAGCAGCAGAAGAGAAGCAGGGACGCCAGGACTCTGCCATAACATTCCTGGAAAGCACAGAGGAAAGATGGCGGAGCGGAGCTGGTCACCGGAACGTGCTGTTCCCTGGACCGCGACCTGGATTGAGGAAGAGACGGAGCAGCTTTGCAGGAGAATGTCGACGCAGTTCCTGTTTATACTGGACCACTGGAGGGAAGAGATGAGGAGCCTGGCGATGGCGGTGCGAGCCCGTGAGACTGAGATCCCACGTGAAGAGCGGGTAAGCGGTTACCCAGTCCCTAATGATTACCCCAATCCGACAGATGCAGCTGAGGGATCTGGACTGCCCCCGATCCCGGTGAGCATTCCGCCGCCACCAACCCTGTCCTCGGCGGACGCCGAGCTGCCTGCTCCCACCATAGCAGCAGAACCTTCAGCCCGTGTACGAAGATACAGCTGCAGAACCCCCCGGTTCCGTCCCTTGACCCGGTTACAACAGCGGTCACCTCGACACCGGCCAGACCAGACCGGGCTGCATCACCGGGCCCGTCCTTAGAGGCGGAGCACCCGGACTCTGCAACCCCGGCTGCGGAGCAGTCGGTACATCTACCTGATGTGGCGAAGGTGGAGCCTGAAGAGCTGCCGGTTCCACCGCCGCGCGGCATCCTAATGGCTGTTGGGGCTGCAACAGAGTACTTAAAGCTAGAGCCAGGTAGCGAGCCAAGGCCGGACGCTGTCGCCCCCCTACTGGGAACGACAACACTCAAATCTTAAACCAAAGATGACGAATCAAGATCAGAGGCAACGGGAGATGGTTGCCCGTGCACAGAGAGAAAAGGAGCACTTGGGAAGGGCCACCTTCCGTGTCAGAGGGCCGTGGCGTAGAAGCCATGTAAGGTGGTTTAACCCCGATAAAGGGTGGGGTTTCCTCTGGGAGGCGAACCTCTCTGAAGAAGTGTTTGTCGCTCGGAGAGATATAGAGCAACATCTCCCCAGGAACCATCCGGGCCGTAACATGGAGCCAGGAGAGGTGGTTACCTACAATCGACATTGGAGTGAGCGGTGCTGGTACACCCTAGATGTAAAGCGGCTCGCTATGGTTGATGAGGGGGTTGTACCGGCCGCCGCCGTTGATTACCAGCCTCCAAGTGAGCGGTACCAGTAAATGTGTAATGTTACTGCAGAACTGTTAGGTGTCTGTGTTTCGTTTATTATTTTCCTAAGGTTGTTATTTTTCATATAGAAAACATTAGAAGATAAGTGTCTAATTAACAGGGTTTGAATGAAAAGAAAAAAGTTACCTGATTTACGAGAAGATTTTTATAGTGTGTACGCCGGTACGTGGACTTCGTTTTTATATATACAGTCAGGGCCAGAAATATTTGGACAGTGACACAAGTTTTGTTATTTTAGCTGTTTACAAAAACATGTTCAGAAATACAATTATATATATAATATGGGCTGAAAGTGCACACTCCCAGCTGCAATATGAGAGTTTTCACATCCAAATCGGAGAAAGGGTTTAGGAATCATAGCTCTGTAATGCATAGCCTCCTCTTTTTAAAGGGACCAAAAGTAATTGGACAAGGGACTCTAAGGGCTGCAATTAACTCTGAAGGCGTCTCCCTCGTTAACCTGTAATCAATGAAGTAGTTAAAAGGTCTGGGGTTGATTACAGGTGTGTGGTTTTGCATTTGGAAGCTGTTGCTGTGACCAGACAACATGCGGTCTAAGGAACTCTCAATTGAGGTGAAGCAGAACATCCTGAGGCTGAAAAAAAAGAAAAAATCCATCAGAGAGATAGCAGACATGCTTGGAGTAGCAAAATCAACAGTCGGGTACATTCTGAGAAAAAAGGAATTGACTGGTGAGCTTGGGAACTCAAAAAGGCCTGGGCGTCCACGGATGACAACAGTGGTGGATGATCGCCGCATACTTTCTTTGGTGAAGAAGAACCCGTTCACAACATCAACTGAAGTCCAGAACACTCTCAGTGAAGTAGGTGTATCTGTCTCTAAGTCAACAGTAAAGAGAAGACTCCATGAAAGTAAATACAAAGGGTTCACATCTAGATGCAAACCATTCATCAATTCCAAAAATAGACAGGCCAGAGTTACATTTGCTGAAAAACACCTCATGAAGCCAGCTCAGTTCTGGAAAAGTATTCTATGGACAGATGAGACCAAGATCAACCTGTACCAGAATGATGGGAAGAAAAAAGTTTGGAGAAGAAAGGGAACGGCACATGATCCAAGGCACACCACATCCTCTGTAAAACATGGTGGAGGCAACGTGATGGCATGGGCATGCATGGCTTTCAATGGCACTGGGTCACTTGTGTTTATTGATGACATAACAGCAGGCAAGAGTAGCCGGATGAATTCTGAAGTGTACCGGGATATACTTTCAGCCCAGATTCAGCCAAATGCCGCAAAGTTGATCGGACGGCGCTTCATAGTACAGATGGACAATGACCCCAAGCATACAGCCAAAGCTACCCAGGAGTTCATGAGTGCAAAAAAGTGAAACATTCTGCAATGGCCAAGTCAATCACCAGATCTTAACCCAATTGAGCATTTCACTTGCTCAAATCCAGACTTAAGACGGAAAGACCCACAAACAAGCAAGACCTGAAGGCTGCGGCTGTAAAGGCCTGGCAAAGCATTAAGAAGCAGGAAACCCAGCGTTTGGGGATGTCCATGGGTTCCAGACTTAAAGCAGTGATTGCCTCCAAAGGATTCGCAACAAAATATTGAAAATAAAAATATTTTGTTTGGGTTTGGTTTATTTGTCCAATTACTTTTGACCTCCTAAAATGTGGAGTGTTTGTAAAGAAATGTGACAATTCCTACAATTTCTATCAGATATTTTTGTTCAAACCTTCAAATTAAACGTTACAATCTGCACTTGAATTCTGTTGTAGAGGTTTCATTTCAAATCCAATGTGGTGGCATGCAGAGCCCAACTCGCGAAAATTGTGTCACTGTCCAAATATTTCTAGACCTAACTGTATATATAGTAGTAAACATGGACCATGGTCATAGGACTGGTTATGACCAACACACACAAACTTGTGTTCCTGTAAATAATTGCACCACTTGTGCCCACCAGAGTCATCTATTAAAACACCCGGGACCTTAACCTGGTCACGGACCCACCATAGGTATGCAGCGGGTCAGGTTGTTTGGGTGGCAGGTTAATGGGATCTGGGACATTGGGACTGTTACAGGAAGAGGCTGCAACGGAGCAGGTTGAACCTCCGCTGCTAACTAAACCGGTAGCGTTCCATCGTTGGAATGATGAACTCTAAAGTTAAGCAACGTTCAAGTATCCAGCCTCCCTATTGTGGGAAGTATTTTGTAAATAAAAATGTTCCTTCTTTTTCACTTTTGCAGTTTGAAAAAACAAACAAACCTCTGATGTCCAAGTTTAACCAAGGGGGAATGTGATGCCCTGGACTATCAGGTCGTCACAGGGTATTGTGCAATCTGCCCTTCTGTGCAATATCCACCTCCTCCTTGGTTATGGGTCCCCAACTGCATGGTGTTGCCGACAACAGCTAGTAAAGTCCTAAGTACACTCTGCACCACACCCACCAGACACACCTTTGGACAGCCTGAGTGGAATAGGGGCGCCCACTTGGGGGCTTGGTTAAGGGTGCTTTACTCGCTACAATATATCTTACGATGTGTCGTCGGGGTCACGCTGTAAGTGACGCACATCCGGCATCGTAAGTACATTGTAGCGTGTGACAGGTACGTGCGTTTGCGATTGAACGGTAAAACGTTCATCACATGCACGTCGTTCAATTTCTAAAAATTGAACGTCAGGTTGTTCATCGTACCCGGGGTAGCGCACATGCAGTGTGTGACACCCCGGGAACGATGAACAGATCTTACCCGCGTCCTGCGGCTCGCGCCGGCTATGCGTAAGGAAGGAGGTGTTTATGTCCCGCTCATCTCCGCCCCTCCGCTTCTATTGGCCGGCTGCCACGTGACGCCGAACGCCCCCCCCACTCCAGGAAGTGGATGTTCGCCGATCACATCGAGGTCGTATGGACGGGTAAGTACGTGTGACGGGGGGTTATTCGTTTGTGCGAAACGTTCAACAAATTGAACGTGCCGAACATACGATGGGGGCGGGTACGATCGCATACGATATCGTATGCTGGATCGTATGGTGTAAAGCAGGCTTTAAGGGGAGGTCAAGAGTGTCAGAAGTAGGTCAGTGAAGTGTTGGAAGTGAAGGAGAGAGGAGGTCAGGAGCCGGGCTCCTTGGAAGCACTAGGTAGCAGACGGTGGTCTGGGCCTAGTAGAAGATGGACCCTCGGCCGCAGGGGATCGTGACAAGGGGCATGGCATTGTCGTGGAGGACAGCCGGCGGCCTTGTACCATCACCTGGCTGGGACCAGGGCACGATGGGGTACATGGACCCTAGGTCAGGGAGTAGCTTCAGGCAACCTGACAATTTACCCGACGAGAACGGAGCCTTCAAGATCCACTCTCCACCTGCTTCAGAATCGGGTTACTAGCGCAACGAGGGGGATAGGACTTTTCACTGAAACGGTCCAGAAAATCCCAAGCGTGAACCCTGAGAGCAAGTTCCCATAGTTAGCCACACTGGGGAGCGGGACCCGATTAGTTCTATACTACCGGGGCCAACAAGCAAGTGAACTTAGTGCCAGGAGAAAGGTCACAGATCATCAAGCAGCACCATCGGGGACGGGACCCAAACTAGCTCCCCTCAGCGGCAGCAGTGTCCAGAACTTTGCTTTACCCGGTTGTCAGTGCCAGCTTTATGGACTGAGTGAGTACGCAAGTGACCCCTTCGCACCCAACGGCACTCCCCATCCACCATCACCGAGTCCCGGGGCATCCCCCCCTATCCGTGGAGGGTCCCAACACCTGGCTGCCCCAGCCAAGCAAGCATGTGTGTATAAAATCAAAGGAGATTGCAGTGGGCTGAAAGACCATTTAGCAGACTGATTTCAGATGTGTATGGCCACTTTACAGCAGCTGGTTGTTTGTTGTGACAGGAGACCACCCTGGGATCAACTTATTATTGGGTGACTCTTCTTTTTGATATACCTCAACGTGATCATAACCTTTAGTATACATAATTTAAATGGAATCTGACAGCGGATACATGTTGCCCCATCCATAGGCAGCATGTATCAGGCACTGGTTGTACAATTTTAGCCATGTATGCTGAGGATTTTCAGAGGATAAATACTTTAAAAGCCGCTAGAGACCGAACCGCACCTGAGACTTGTTTAATAGGCAGATCCCATGTGGCTTCTCTTTGCCAGCCCTCCTTGAGTGACAGGTCTATCTCTTCGTGCTTGCATAGGGAGTGACTGTCAATGGGTGGGACAAGCTGTCAGGATCCTGCCTGCCTGACTAGGCTCCCATGCGGTCCCCGGTGAGTTCTGCCCTCCTGCTCCCCTTGAGAGACAGGTCTCTCTCTTGGTGCATGCATAGGGAGAGTCCCGTCACTAGCTGTCAGTGGGTGAGAGAAGCCTTCAGGATCCCGCGTGCCTGACCAGTCTCCCATGCAGTCCCCAGGGACTTCTTCCCAACAACTCTCTTTGAGCGACAAGTCGCCCTTTTGGGCATGCATAGAGAGACACCTGTCAGTAACTGGAAGTGGGTGGGGAGAAGCCACCAGGATCCTGCCTGCCTGACTAGTCTCCGATGTGGTTCCTGGTAGCTTCTCCTCACCTTCTCCTCTTGAGTGACAGGTCGCTCCCTTTGTGCATGCATAGGAAGAAACCTGTCAGTATTTGACAGTGGATGGGGAGAAGCCACCAGGATCCTGCCTGCCTGACTAGTCTCCGATGTGGTCCCTGGTAGCTTTCCCCCACCTTCTCCTCTTGAGTGACAGGTCGCTCCCTTTGTGCATGCATAGGAAGAAACCTGTCAGTATTAGACAGTGGATGGGGAGAAGCCACCAGGATCCTGCCTGCCTGACTAGTCTCCCATTCAGTCCCCGGTGGCCACTCCCTGCCCGCTCCACTTGAGTCACAGGTCGCTCCCTTTGTACATGCATAGGGAGCGACGTGTCAGTAACTGGCAGTGGGTGGGCAGGGATCCCGCCTGTCTGGCTAGTGTCCTGGTCAGCTGTTAAAGTATGTTTTTCTGTGAGATACCGCAGTCTACATGACTGAAATTATGTATCAGCTGTCATCTTCCTTTGATATCTTCTTAAGGTTACACGAACCGTACCCCCAAGCCATGTCCGCTATCTAAACCAACAGGAATGATGACTGAATTTACATTTTCAGACTCATTCAGACTGTGTTTGCGTGGGTTTTATCTCGTTCGTTACTGTAGATTTGCAATTTCACACAATTTCCATTTGTAAGGTAATGAATGTCAGGAGACTTTTGAGTTTTGGGTCCCTGCTGTGTCTTTTTAGCCACATCATCAGAGAGCCATTTAAGTCAGAAACCGCTTTGGGGCAACTCAACATCTTTAGAAATCAAAACAACCATTAGTACCGAGTCTGCAAGGACATTCTCTATAAAATAAGTTGTATCAGGGCTTGTTTTTGCTTTTTTTTTCAAGGACAAAATTTTTGACTTAAAATGTAATTCAAGACAAAATTATTTACTATCAGTGAACACACTTGTTGTAATCTGTATATTTGCGTCTATGGAAACTTCGGGGTCTGCAGCATTCAGCTGTTATGGGTGACAGACTGTCATGTGGTTTTTGACAATGGAAGGTCACAGTGTTTGGTTGAGCAAAATGCTCCCTGACTTTTTATTGTTCCTGCTGTTAGTATTCAGTGTAATAGTTAGCTTCCCTGCTGGGTTCATCTCTTGCCCTTTAGGGCCCAGTGGAGGTCGCCTTCCATCCAGCTGCTGATTATCAGTATTCTCTTGGTGCTTAAATACACCCATCTTCCCTGGACTGGTGCTGGTGATAGTATTCAGTTGATTCTACCTCTGGTTGCAAGCCGGTTGCTTGTACTCATCTGTGGTATCATTGCTGAACTTCTACGTGAGTCATCTGTGGATAAGTAGTTCATGAACTTTCCCTCCCGATTGTCTTCTTTGTGTCTTCTCTAGTATTTAATGGGGTTGACAAAGAGCTCATCCCTCCTGTTTCCTATTTAGGGTCCAGCACTAGGGATACCTAGGGTCAGGTATCTGGCTCAGCGCATAGGTGCGGAACCTATCTAGAGTGGTGAGAGTCCAGCAGTAGTTTGGTCAGGTGTCACTGTCGCGGGCGGAGGAGGGGACGCTACGCTCTCCCACTGCTCGGGTCCGGTGGCTGCTGCCGCTGCTGCTCGGTGGTGGCTCGAGCAGTGGGCCGGATCCCGGGGACTCGAGCGGCGTTCCTCGCCCGTGAGTGAAAAGGGGATTTGATTGTGGGGATTTGGTTATTGTCCGTGACGCCACCCACGGTTGTCGTGATATTGGTGACACCACCGCTGCTCTAGACGGGGATCCCGGGAGTGGTGACAGGGAGCAGCTTTGTTGTTAGTTCTCCCCTCCGTGGGTAGGGGGTTGGTTGTCCCGGGGCCCGGTGATGGGGTAGGGATGAATGACAGGCAGGTTACGGGGCCTGGTGAGATGCAGGGTCGCGGGGGCAGAGCTGTGCCGCACGGCACGTGGTACTCACTCAGCCAATGATGAGGACACAGTTCTCGGTAAAACACACGGCTGGATGGACGGGTCCCACAGACGGCTGCGGTGTTGTTTCTCCCGGCAGGTTGGTGGTGACTGCCTTTCCCTGCACCTATGTACTGTAAACGGTTCCAATGGGTTCCCACCGGTAACCCGCTCCCCAGCTTGGATATGGGCTGGAGGAGCCTGTTTTGCCCGCAGGCTCTGGCACTGGGAACTTTAGCCTTGGCGGTGACTGTGTTTCCCTCTCTCGGTTGGACTGTTGCCTTCTGTCGGGACTTGGCTGCTGGGAAACCCAGAAGGTTCCCTTCGCTAACGAATTTGGCAAATTCACGGCGACTCCTAGCCTTGCCGGGGTCCGTAAGCACCTGCCAGATGGTGCTGGCTTCTCTTTGCGTACCGGTCCGGTACCGCCGGGCCACCGCCCGTCCACGGTCTTTACGGTAAGCTCCAATAGGCCACTCCTGCATACGGTCACCACCGTCTGCCAACCTTGCTGATCCGTCCGGGCCACACACCCGGACCAACTTCAGTCTGCTCTACTACCACTTTCCTTCCTCTCACTTTCACCTCCCTCACTCAATCTGCCTGCTTTTCCCGCCTCCAGGACTGTGAACTCCTCGGTGGGCGGGGCCAACCGCCTGGCCCACCCCCTGGTGTGGACATCAGCTCCTGGAGGAAGGCAACAAGGGTTTTTGTTCTGACTTCGGTGTGCCTGACCGGGAGTGTGGGGTGTGTTGGTGTAGTGCTTGTGACGTCCTGGCTTGCCCAGGGCGCCACATCACCATCTCCCCCTTCCATAGACACAGGGTTTCCCTTCCCTTTCACCATTACCTTGGTTCTTCCCGCACCTAGCGTGACAACAGCCCCCATTTCCTAACACCCTAGAAAAACTCAAACACTGTCTTTTATGCAATGTTTCATATCCCACAAATATCACCTATTGAGACCAGAAAGTTCACACCACCACAACCAGCATCAGACTGGCTACCGGAGGAATCTCCAGTAATGCAGGCCTGGATTCAGGTACCTGCATTGCACTCCGGAGCTCTCACCTGAGCTCAGGCGTGCAGCCTAGACTGTACCGCGAGCGCCGAGTGATTGATTCCCCGGCGCTTGCGGTTCAGTTCATGACAGCTGAGGACAGGCCGGGCTGATCTCCGGAGTTCTGGTGAGAGCAGCGGAGATCAGCCCGGCCTGTCTGCAGCTGACATGAACTGAACCTCAAGCACCGGGGAATCAATCACTCGGTGCTCGCAGTACAGTCTAGGCTGCACGCCGGAGCTCAGGTGAGAGCTCCGGAGTGCAATGTAGGTACCTGGATCCAGGCCTGGCATTACTGGAGATTCCTCCGGTAGCCAGTCTGACGCTTACTACAACTATGTGTTGGGAGCACATCTACCACCCCACTGCTCAGTCCTGCCATCGTGTACACCTGGCACAGCTGCGTGTCTCCACCAAGCAGCTGAGTCCTGTCCTTGATCTGCCAGTTTAGCCTTTCATGTTGATAATAGAAACATTGATCAGGCATGCTATTCATTGACTACTGGCTGATACTAATCTCATATGTATGGCCAGATATATCCTCCTCATGACCTTAACCTTGAAAATGAATAAGGAAATCTTCATGCTTTTGTTACCCCTGCCATCCCAGTATCCTTACTTTCCAGTGATGACTCATGGAGGGATAAGCTATGTTCTCCTCTTCCGTTATGCGCTCATGTACACTTGTTAGCGCCAAACTCTCAAATACATATATATATATATATATATATATAAATATATATATATATATATAATATGGAGGTCATGAAGAATACTTGCTGACCACTGTCTGCAGTGTATGACCACCTTTATTGTTCCTGAAAACTGCTGCTTTTTAACATCCTGAAGCTAATGGCCAAAAAGCCAGTGCCATATGGCCCCAATTAACCACCAAGCTATACCATGATATGACCACCTTATTACGTACCTGTTATTTCACTCAAAACCAAAGTAAAAGCATAAGCATCGATTCATCGCAGGTTTTAGGCCACTATTCAGGGGAAAAAAAGCTTTGAAAAGTCACATAGTTTTGGCACAGCTTGCAGCTGCACTAGAATGATGCAATTTTTTGATTTTAGGATGGGGGTGTGGTGACCAATGTTGAAATTTATGATGAGTGGTGGTGGCATTGGCTATACCACAAATCTTACTCTAGCAAAGACTATATTAGAATTTGTGGAAAGGTGTAAACAGAGGTGTCTGAAATGCCTCTGTACCGCCCCCACGTCAACGACCGAGCCGCTCAGATCCTGAGCCGCTGTGGCTGAAGGGGTCTCCAGATCTGGGGGAGGGTCCGCGCGGACACTTGAATTAAAAGAAGAGGGGGGGCAAGTATGTACAGGGGATTTGGAAAGTTCGTGACGCCACCCACGGTGCGTGGTAAGATGGTGTACCACCGCTGCTGTTGGTTGGGGGAACCCGGTGGCGGTGGTATAGCTGCAAGGTGTTTAACCCCTCCGTGGGTATGGAGTTTATGCCCCGGGCCCGTTGGGATGTTGGTGATGGGGGTGCCATTGGGTAGAGGAAAAGGAGCTTTTCAGCGTACTAACTCAGTCCAGGAATAATAACACCGACAGCTAGTAAACCAGAGTTCTGAGCACCGCTGCAGCTTAGAGGGAGCACACTGGAGTCCATGCCCTTGGTGTTGCTGTTAGCCTGTGGCCTTTTCCGTGGCATCTTCTCACTAGTTGGACCCTCAAGTTTGAAACTTTTCAGGTCCCGCTCACCCATATAGCTAACGGAGTGAGCTTGCTCTCAGGGTTCACATGTAGGATTTCTTTGGACTGTATTTGGGAAAGTCCTATCCCATCGGTTCACTAGTACCTCGATTTTGGAGCGGGTTGGGGATGAATCTTCAAGTCTTCACCCCCGTCGGGTAAATTACCAGGACGCGTGAAGCTACTTCCCGGCCTAGGGTCCACGTACCCCGTTGTGCCCTGGCCCCTGCCCGGTGATGGCTCAAGGCCGCCGGCTGCCCTCCTCGGCAGACCGTGCCCCTTAACGCGATCTACTGCGACCAGTGTTCCAGCTCCTACCAGGCCCTGACCAACATCTGCCACCTAGTAGACTCCAGGAGCCCTGCTCTGGACCAGTGACCTCTCTCTCCCAGAGAGTCACTTTCTACCTCCTTCTCCTTCCACTCCTGTTTCACTTCTCTCACCTTCCCCTACCAACCCACCCATATGGGCAGTCCTATTCCCTTCAGGCCCCCCAATGGTGTGTCTGGTGGGTTCGGTGCAAAGTGTTTCTAGGATTTTGATTGGCTAAGCTTTTAGCAACACCAAAGGACCAGGATCTGTAACAAAGGAGGATTGGATACTGTGCAGAAGGGCAGGTTGCACAATACCCTGTGACGACCTGATAGGCCATATTCTTCATGAATAAGGTGCGTCCGACTCCATCACATCTTCTCATCAAGACTACTGTGAATATCACCAGTTTTGATCTATTTGGCCCCATGTCTGGAGACCACTGTAATCAATTCTGCATAGGTAATTGATTGCAACTGTGTAACTTCAGGCAAATGTCTAGAAAACATTATGGGTACGTGCACATGGCATCTTTTACAGCATACCTGCGTAGCTTTTGCAGCAGCATTCGGGAGAATGCCGGCAGTGTTTGACCTGAAGCGTCTTCTCTGACGTCTTTTGTAGCGGTGGCTGGTTTTTATACATTCTTTATATAAAATAGTTTTAAAGAGAAAGAATGGACCGCTCACTTCTTTCCACTGCTTAATGGTTTTGCAAGCTTGAAGATATTAAAAGTAATGAAAAATGATGGAATATGCGCACAGCAAGTCGTTTTCACAGTTCTGTGAGTATCTTAACTTTTTTTTTAGATTTTTTAGTACTTTTTCAAGCAAGAAGAAAAAAGGAACTGAGTGGAAACTCTCCAGATCCTCCTGAAAAGCTCAAAACTCAGTTTTTGCTCCAAAAATTCAACAAATTGACTCAAGGACCACCACAAGGTGAGGACATGGGCTGGAATCAAAGGGTTCTGATTCATGAAGAGGAACACCGGATGAGTGGTTTACAATTCACCACAAATACTTCAACCGTCACTGCTGGAAGATTTGTGGTGTAGTAAACGCCACCGCTCATCATGAATTTGACGATTGGCCGTCATCAAGCCATGTCCTTCCCCAGCTCCGTCCTCTTATTTGGATTTTGGTGAAAATGATATGAGAACGACAAAAGTCGCACAATTTTAGCACAACCTCCAGTTGCACCAAAATTTAGCAACTTTTTGCAGTTTTTCTCCCCAAAATTTTGTCATAAAAGCTTTGATGAATCAAGCCCATAATGTACATGTACCCTAATTGCAAATTACGATGAATTTGACGAGTTACAGTTGACAAGCCGCAGCTCCATCCTTTTTGGCATAGCTGGGTGAAAATCATATGAGAATACCAAAAAAATGCTTAATTTTAATGAAGTCTCCAGTTGCGCCAATATTAATATTCTTCAAAGCTTTTTACAACAGAATACTGGTGGAAAATCTTCGATGAATCAGGCAATAAATGTTTGCACAAAGTTAACAGCCCTGCGTTGCTACAGTCTTTCGATAGCTGTCCCTACGCAATCACGTTAACTTACAAGGATAGCTATTTGGCCTACAAAACCAAGGAGCCATTGTGTTCGGTGATTGTGCAGCCAAAGAGTGGAAAGACCGTAATGGTACTGGGCTGATGCGGTGACCACTGCGTGTAGACACAGCCTGAGCATAGAACTGCGTTGGTGCCACCTGTTTTTGATTTTCCAAGATTCCTAGGACTGAAGGGCAGGAGCTTTCTTGGACATGGTGTGAGGGTTAATAAGATGGAAAAAAGGGTCCTGAGGAGAGGGAATTAATGATCCCCAAAAATGCTGGCAACAATGGCACGATAGTCTGTGTTTGAATAGCTTTGAGGGCTCGGGACTAGCAAAAAGTAAGTAAATGATAGCTCTTATTACATTGAACTGTTTGGCTGTGAAACTTTGGCCATTTCGCTGGATTTATGTATTTGCGTCCTCCTGTGGAGTGAAACTGATTGTTTTATACTCTCACAATGAATAGAATCACACAGACAGTCCCAAGTCTATTGTCTGCCTCCTCCCCACGTAGGGGTTGCTAAACAGGTACATATAATTGCTAACTTTTCTACTTTGTTCCCTGGAAGAAAATAAATTCAGGAAAGCTATTTTTTTTCTCATGTAGCCAAGACCCATTTCTCAGCCACGCCACCTTCACAACTCTGCCACACCAAGGTCACGCTTCCCAAATGTTCATTAGAGCCCTGTCGAAGCCTCCAAACACCTACTTTCTGGGAGGTTCCTGAAGATTTCTAAGCCAACTCCTCCATGAGTCTAGGAGCTTTCCAATTTTTCCAGGAGTCTCTTGGATAGAGCTGATGCAAAACTATTCTCATCTGTTACGAGGGGGACCCGGGGAAGCGTGCCAAGATGGGAAATGGACAGCTTCCGCCGGTCAAGGTCCACTGTGCGGTGTAAGGGACCGCTGCTATGGTCATGAAAGAGTGAGCGGGTTGCTGCTAGTGATCGTCTGGAATGTCACAGACGATCTATGTACACCGGTCCGCCCTAACCCGTGAGGGTTGTATGGCTCGGGGCTTCTCGTACGGTGTACCTGTTGCACGGGGACGCACAGAGGTGCCTACACACGTGTGCCAGCGGGAGTCAAAGGAATATGGCACGGGGGTAGCACAGAGGTGCCCACGCACGTGTGCTTCAGAAACCAAGTGAGTCCGACAGAGACTCGAGGAGCTCACCTGGGACAGGAACACAGCCTGCTAAACGGGATACTGCCGGAGCAGCAAGGCAGGGGCAAGACCTGC
Source organism: Anomaloglossus baeobatrachus (assembly GCF_048569485.1). Taxonomy (NCBI): domain Eukaryota; kingdom Metazoa; phylum Chordata; class Amphibia; order Anura; family Aromobatidae; genus Anomaloglossus; species Anomaloglossus baeobatrachus. The sequence continues at coordinate 119,689,359 of NC_134364.1, forward strand.
AAACTAGGTGCTGCCTGAGCAGCAAGGGCAAAGCCCAAAAAAGACAATAGTGCCTGAGCAGTGGCGTGGCAGCACGCTGCCAGACATTCAAACATAGAAGGGCGGTCGCGCACCGCCATGATGGCAGGGGGAGCTTTTAAGGAGGTGTAGCTCCACCCAAGGGCGGGCGCGAGACGGGCGTGACCCAATCAGGGTTCGTGACGTCCTGGCCCAGCCAGTCAGGATTCAGCACATCACCAGCCTCGTCATGGGGCCGTGTGATATCAGTGAGCGAATCATAAGAGGTCACGTGGAGCACATGCTCATCTTCCTGCCTCTGGGTCATAAAGGTGGGATCCCCGGTTTCACAATGTGCAGAGACATGGGAAGTCTTGCTGCTTCCCTGAGCATCTATTCTTTGCACACTGCGCAACCTCCCAGAGCCTCCGTGATGCTGAGCAGGAGAGCTCGTGGCAGGCAAGGGATGGGAGACCGCTCCATTCCTTGCAAGGAGAGAACCACTAGGTGTCACCCTTCTGCTGTGTCTCTGAGAAGGCAACTCCTGCAGACTGCGCAGTCTCCCAGACCTTTGGTGCTGCTGAGCAGGAGGGCTTGTGGCCGACAAGGAATGGGGGACCACCTCATTCCTTGCAATAAGAGAGCCACGATGTGTAACACTCATCACCCAGTCAATTGACCTCGTCAGTTATTTCTGGTCAACCACCTGTCATGACTCCCTTATGGCTCTGCTAATGCAGAGCCACTGTATGTGTTTATTTTCCTTCTGTCGGTTTCCTCCGGGAGTTAGGTCATTTGGGAGGAGTGTTTTCTGTCTGGCCTCGTTCTGGGGGTCACGTGGTTTTTATAGGAGTTGTGTTACGTCACCACCGGAGTCCGCTCCATCGACTTCTGCTCTGATCGCCAGGCGATGCCGTGTTCCTGCCGAGGATGGTGCTGGTGATGGGAGAGGAGTTGATGCCGGCGGTGCCGGTGGGTGCAGGCTCCGTTCATCCACTGGTCTGGGTTTCCTGGGGATCTGCAGTGCCACTGGCTGACTGTAGGTGGCGGGTGTCTCCCAGCTGAGGTACCATCATTCAGCTACAGCCTATGGGAAGACACCACACCCTTTTTAATTC